>NC_053438.1:43853970-44453970 GCF_007990345.1 Gossypium hirsutum | reverse complement strand
TTTAGATTTATTACAATGTGAGAAAGCATAAATAACATTAATTTAATATTTATTATTTTATAAAAATAATTAAATTTTAATAATTTCATAATTAAATTGAGATCGATTGAGGGATGAAATTAACTCCATAAAATTATCAAAATTTTAGTTTAATAAGTTATTAACATGAAAAATTTTAAATTGTATAAAAATGAAAATTTTAAATAAATTTATAAATTTTACCCATGAATTGAAATTGAATAACTGCAAAATTCTATGGAAAATACTAAGTGAATTAATATACAGCAAGATATTTCACGTAAAATAATAATTTTTAATGTCGAATAAAATAAATTATAAACATATAGCAAGTTACATATAATTATAAAACTCTTATGTATATGAGAAATTAAAAGTAACTCAATGAACATGATATAAATATGTCAAAATCATGAATCTTATAAAATTTATAAAAATTAGAAAAACTTTAAACCAATAAAACACGAAAACAAGCCCAATCTTTCTTGTTCTTTTCGTATCTTTCTAATAGAAAATAAAAAAGCAAAAATTTCAAAAAAGGACAAATTGATTGACACTTGGCTAGCCTGAATCAACACGAGGAGGATTCTCAAATTGGAATAAAATCAGATTAGAGGGATGACTTTTACAGATGTTTTAGAGACAACAGGCATCTGAGTGTGCAAAAAAAAAAAAAAAACGTGAGTAAAAAATTAATAAAATATTAATATTTATAAAAAAAATTGACATGGAAAAAGTTGAGTTTTTGTTTTAATGTTTAGGCCAAATTATTTATTAGTTTTATTAAAAATATAAAACATCAAAATATAGTTGTAATAATATAATTTATTTTAAATAAGAAAAAGTATTTTAATCAATTTTGGTTTAAGTCAATTTTGGGTTTAAAGTTAATAGAGATACAAAATGTGAGTTTGAAGTTTTTTATGGGTAAAAATATGATAATTTATAAAAAGAAATATTTAAGTTGAAACTTTGATTAAAATGATAAGATTGAAGTTTTACTTATGCTGGTGTCCTAGGTTCAAATATATCATATGTAAGTTTTTTTATTAGTTTTATTAAAAATGAAAAAGATTGAAATACTCTCGTAATAATATAACTTATTTTAAATATGAAATAATATTCTAGTCATTTCTCTAACCGAATTTTTTGGTTGACTCGTGATACTAGTTCAATCAAAAGTTTAAAGTTAGTAGAGATACGAAAGATGTGAGTGAAAAGACTTTTTTCATGTAAAGATATTAAAATTTATATAAAAGATTAAATTGAAGTTTTAGTTAAAGTGGTAAAGTTAAATTTTTATTTATGTTGGTATCATAGGTTCAAATCTCACTATATGTAAGTTTTTTTTATTAATTTTATTAAAAATATAAAAAGATAAAAGTATAATTATCAAAATATAATTTAGCTTAAAAACGTAAGAGTATTTGAATCCTTTCTACAACCAAATTAATATTTAATTGACTTATAACACTAACTTGTTGAGAGATTTAAAAATAATAAAAATTAAATCTCATATTATTTAAAATTTGAAAACAACAATGTAATAAATTAGATATTGATTACTCCCATAAGTTTTATCTTTTAAAAATATTTAATTCAAATCTCTTTTCCTATAATTGGATTAGAGCCTTCCAAAGGTATTTTTTATTCATAAAAGAAAAAGTAATTGAAAAGGTTTGAGTTTTTCATGAAATGTATTGCAATTATTGGAACATTTTTTTAAGTTAAACAATTTGTTCAATAAAGAGTATAACAACTAAAGAGCTTGTACATTACAGATATTTCGATAAATTATTTATATGTACGAGACTTTTGCCAGAGAATGAATGTACTGCCAATTCACAATATAACCTCTAATTTAAAAAAAAAATTGCAATCTTAGTTTTGCACATTTTTAGTGAACACTTTTAAACACTCATCTTTATTGAAGGTTGATCAACTCTTACAAGAGTGGAATAAAATTTAAATATATTAGAATTAAATAAAAAAATTATTTTGAAGTTTTAAGTTTTTAATTTTATATGGGTAAATGAAATAAGCTTATGAAACATTTTGAAAAATCACTTCTTTAGGTAGAATTTGAAGAAAAATTTGAGTGGCTTAATTCCCTTTCGAAATTACTTACAAATTTTGAATTTCTTTATTATTATTTTTTATCTAAACAAGTATATTCTTTATTTGAATTTCAAAAACCCTAACTGAAATGAAATCACTTTTCTAAATTCTCCATCCAAACACATCCTAAAAATGACCTAAAATACACAAAAAAAAAAATTAAAACACAAAATGACATGAAATAAAGATAAGTATAAAGGAAAACTTAGCTAAAAACTTAATTTTACTCAAGGACAAGTGAAATTTATGCACAAAGTATGGCTAGACATGATGCACTCATGGAAAATGATCACACCCTCCGCACTTAACCTTTTGCTAAAAAAGTAACATGGAGGTCCTTTGGATAAGTGAAACCTTTTGGTTGCTCAAAATACACTTCTCATTCAAGAATCCTATAACATCCCGTTTTTCAGTGGTACCGGAAATGGTGATTTTGGAACCTCGATTTCTGATGATCGAGTCAATAAATATTATTTTATAATATTTACGAGTCTATTATAGAATAAAATTATGTCTTGTTCCAATAATTTTAGCGATTGAATAGTTAATTAAGGAAAAATGACAAAATCGTAACAATCGTAAAAATTTGATTTTCATTGAATTTAGTTGTCTAATGGCTTAGTTAAATTTTGTTAAGGGATTTAAGCAGTAATTTAGCCACTTTTATAATATATGGATGGTGAGTGCATGTTTTGTCAATCATTTTATAATGTTAAGTTAAAATTTAAAATAATTAAATGATAGTTTAATAAAACAAAATAAGGGTCATCTTTCCCATTTGGTTTTCTTTCACCCGAAACCACAAAAGAAACAAGAAGCCATAGTCATTTTCTTGAAGCATAATCGACCTTTGCATGTGAGTACTCCTTAAGTTAGTTTTTAATTATTTTTATGTTTTTGAGAATGTTGTAGCTTAATCTAGTTAACCCGGGGACTATTTCGTAAAACTGTTAAAGATTTTGAAACTTTTCATTAATGATTTTTAGATATTTTTGAAGTTATATGGTAGATTTATGAGCTCGGTAGCTAAATATGACCATTTTGTAAAGGAACTTTTGTTAGTTTTGAACCTAATGACTAACATGAAAATGTGTTAATCTTAGTATGAGATTTTTGTAAATTTTATTATTTAAAGGCTATTATGGAGGAATTTATAATCAATTTCAAGTGCTGGGGTTTAAATGTGAAAGTTATAGTAGTTTCAATTTTTGGGACTAAAATGAATAAACTGTAAAAGTTCAGGAAAAGTTTGTAAAATGAAATTAATAGGTCATATATTTATACATGAGCATGGAAAGGTAATTGAATTTGAAAAATTGAATTAACTATTGTATACATCAAGATTGAACCGAACAGAAAAAAATCAAGGAAAAAAATTGTCGAATAGTCTTTACGAATCAACTCGATAGTCGAATATAATAGGTAAGTTCATAGTGTATTTAAATGTGTTTATACATCTTGTTTTCTATTGAATTATGTTTATATATATGTTGATGATATTGTGAGTTGATGTTGAAATGTTATAAATAATTGCTAAGGTGAGCAAGGACTAAATTGAAAACTGTTGAATACTAGTGACATATGATACATATGAATTTCTAAATGAATGTGATTTGTTTACATTATGTGTATTGATAACATGGAAATGCTTTAATCTATAAGCGTTACAAATTCTGTTTTAATGCTCGCTTGAACGTAGTAAACGATATACAATTGACATGCCAATAGGGTTAGAATGCGTGCTTGTGCAGGTTTGCACTTCGGTGTCTTTGTTCACACTTTGGTGTCTCTTTTTCATTCTGGTGCCTCTAATTGCACATTCATGCCTCTATTTGCACTATGTCACCTCTGTTTAGCATTACGATGCTCTCTGCTGTGGTGTAATTACTCGAGTACCCAAATTAATTTGTTATAGTTCATCGGACTAGTAAAACTTGTGAATGATCATCAAATAACTTTCTACGATATGTGAAATGCATATGAATGACTTGGATTGAATCCATGATATATATGGAATTATCTTGTGATTTGAACTAATATAAATATCACATGTCTCTTGTATATTGAGTGTCAGGTTCATATATTTATATTACTTGTTTAAATTTCAATTACATTATTGGGGTAAGTTGATTTAAGATTTAAATTTGAACTTATTAAGCTATATAAGCTTACTCTGTTTCATTTCCTACTTTTTGTAGTTAACGTTTTGTGGAACTATGTAGTCAGATCAGCTTCAAGGCTCACACTATCAAGCTTTAGTCTCGGTAGATTTTGATTTGTTGTTATTTCGGTTTTGTGGCATATATATAGGTTATTTTGGGATTATGTGGTAAATGTTGTAATATGATTTATATGGTCTATATGTAATGTGTTTTTCAAGGCTATTTAGCATGTGTGATGGATTGAATGGTTTAAGTATGCTTTTGAGATGTGTGCTTATCATTGAATCATGAAAAATTATGAAATGGTAATGTTTTGGTGAATGGTTGTGCATTAGTTATATGATATGCTTTGAATCATGAATGGATGAATGAAACTTGAGGTTTAGATGAACTTTATATGCTATGTGATTAATTGTTTGCTTGGGACTTATATGGTCAATATTGTTTTGTAATAAGGCATGTTTAGGTTGACAGAAAGGTGAGGTTTGAAAGGTGCTTATGGTAAAATGCACATTAATGTTTATATATGCTTGTGTGAATGGTTAAGTTGTATGTTTTAAATTTGGCTGTGATGGTGCCATATGGAATATTGGTTAGACACTTAGAAATTATATTTCAAGTGATGTTTTTGGTATATTTTGGTGCATTTTGATTATGTTTAAGGAAAGGTATGAAGTGCATATGTGGTATATGAGAGTTTGTGGTTTGTAACTTGCCTTTTAGGGTACATATAAGTGAACACGATCTAACACACGGCCGTGTGCCTTATATGGGCATGTGGCACAGTTGTCTGCTCTTAATGAATTAGGTGCATGATGATTGACACGACCTTAGTCGCTCATACGGTCCAGCCACACGGTCATGTGAATGTTTGTAAAGTTTTACAATTAAGTCCACACGGCCACAGTTAGTTACACGGTCTGGCGACACGACCGTGTGACCCTGCATTACAAAGCATCAGCCTTGTACATGGTTGGAGTACACAACTGTGTGGTTTAGCTCCACACGACCTGGCTACACAACTGTGTGACCCGTATTTTGTATTCTTGCCACACTTTTCTAAAATGTTTCAAATTAGTCCTTGTTTTGTTTTGAATTATTTTTAAAGCTTTAGTAAGCTCGATTTAACCTCGATATTGTATGAATAACATTTTTTGACTGTTTGATTAATGATTAAAAATCGTTTATAGAAATTTGAATTGATATAGCATGATTTTTCTGTTATGTGTTGTAGCATTCCGTAACCCTAATCCAGTGATGGAGACGAGTGAGGGTGTTACATGTAATGGTATCAAAGCTAGATTTAGTAAATTTTAGGATTGGGTATAGTGCGTATTGAGTCTAGAATATACACTCCACATATAATCTATGATAATGTGATGCTTTTGATCTGATTTGATCCTTTTTTTCTTATAGATACAAGATGTTGACAAAACCTAATCGTGCCATCGCAGATGAAGTTTAAAGTAATATTTTGGCTTCCAATCATGAAGTGAGTTAAAGTATGCCAGTTTCAAAAATGTCGAGTACTTAAATGAAAAATGCCTTTTATGGCATGATGAGTCAATGGTTCAGTGAATTTATACGAGCCAACCCTACAACTTTGCAAACTTCACCATGACCGTGCCTCCTCTAACACCCTCATGGCCTCAAAACCCTACTCTTGTACCTATTCACTGACCCTCTGTTGATAAAATCCATAAGTTTAGGGTCAAGAAATTTAGAGGTAAAGTTGATGATGATCGAGCTAGAGCTGAATATTGGCTTGAGAATACACAACAAGTTTTTGCAGAATTAATTTGTACATCTAAGGACAGACTGAAATGTGCAATTTTGTTACTAAAATACGAAGCATATTCATGGTGGAACATGTTAACGACTATGGCTTCAAGTGACCGGGTTAACCGGGGTTTCTTTCAAACAGAATTCAAAAAGAAATATGCTAGCCGTTTATATCTAGAGAAGAAAAAGAAAGAGTTTCTCGCATTGAAATAAGGAAACTGATCTGTAGCAAAGTATGAACAGGAGTTTGTCTATTTGAGTAAATATACTTGAGGTATTGTTCCAATTAAAGCTGAAATGTGTATTTTATTCGAGGATGGTTTGAATGATGAAATCTGAATGTTAGTCGGAGCCTTGAATTTGCAATAATTTCTAGAATTGTCCGAGCATGCACAGAAAATAGAGGCAATATGCAAAGATAATAAGTAGTCAAAAATGAAATCTCGAAAGCTCAGTAAACGAGGACCAGCTAGATTGGTTCAGACGTCTCCAGCAAGGAAATTTTGAAATGATGCCAACAAATTAATTTCCCTTTCGGGACTTATTGGGAGAAATAGAGCGAGACCGAGTAATCTGAGATCTGTGAATTCACTAGTTGCTAGTGTGGGTTGTTTTAGAAATGTGGATAAACTAGTCAGTGAACATTGTGGTAAAAAGCCACTTTAGCGAGTGTCGCTTTAAAATGGAAACCTGTTTCTGCTGAGTTCCACTGAACTCTTCCTTAAAGATTGTTTAAAGCGATACAATAAATCTACTGTTAGGCCTGAGACTACTCCATAGGGAGGTAGGAAACCGGGAAATAGTAGAAGTGCTACAGTTGGTCAAGGAAAAGCTATTGATACGACTAGGCGACCAGAGGCCAGAGCACCTGCCAGAGCCTATGCCATCAGAGCTCGTAAGGAAGCTTTTGCTTCAAACATTATTGCTGGTACATTATCCCTCTTTGATATTGATGTATATGCATTGATTGACCTTGGTTAAATCATTCCTATATATGCACTACATTAGTAAACAAAAAGAACACACATGTAGAGTCAACAGATTATACCATCAAAGTAACAAACTCTAACATCCCGTTTTTCAGTGGTGTCGAAAATAGTGGTTTCGGGGCCACCAAATTTGACTATTTAATATTTACGAGTAAAATATGATTTTTTAAAGGTTTTTGATATGATAATTTATGTTATATAAACGATTTATTAAGTTCAAGTGGTTTGACCCTAAGGTCAAGTGGTTTTAGAAAATAAGGTATCAGGACCTCATTTATATAAACCGAGCCATAAATATTTTTATAAATATTTACTGAGTGTTATTAAGATGGTATTAAATTTTCGTTAAAAAATTTTAACGTTTCGATGGTTAATTAATTAAAAGGACTAAATTGTAAAAGATGTAAAATTTGGTCACTATTTGATTTGAGTGATTAAATGGCTTATTGAATAAAATAAAAGGGACTTAAATGGTAATTAAACCATTTAAGGGTTAGTGGACAAATATGGGCATTGATTTGGTGTTTTAATTAATTATTAACCAAGGGTAAAATGGTAATTTGATAAATAAAATAAAATAAAATAAAAAGAAAAGTTATCATCATCTTTTAATTTTAGTCTTGTTCACCGAATGGCTAAAAGGAAGGAAGCCATTGTTATACCTTCAATTTTCGGCAACTTCACAAGCTAATTGGTATGTGATTTTAGCTTCGTTTTTTAATAATTTTTATGTTTTTGAGATCGTTCCAACTAGGTTTAGCTAGCCCGTACCTTCGATTTTAAAATTGTTAAAGATTTTGAATGTTTACATTGATGAATCTTGTGATTTTTGATGTTATATGATGAATTTGGAATGTTGATTGATATTTAAAAGTATTTTGTTAAGTGATTTTGATAAATTTTTCGATTAGGGACTAATTTGTTAAATTAATAAAAGTACAATGATTTAATCTAAAATTGTTGCATAAATGAGATGTTTTGAATACCATGAAAATTATTCTAGTTTGGTTTTGTATTAAAAATGGTTAATTTGCATGTTTTGGGCTAGGGACTAAATTGAATAAAAGCAAAACTTTAGGGGTAATTTTGCAAAAAGTCAAAAATGATCAAATTGCATGAAATGAATTGTTTTATTGTCTAAATTAATAAATTGAATGAAATTATTAATTTAGATCAAGATCGGGTGAAAAATTGAGGAAAATAGAGAATTTCTAAAATGCCCCTAAGTCTTGGTGTTTCTACAATTTTGCCAGGTAATGAATTTTATTGAAAATGAATCGATATATATATGTTATTATACAATCTATCTTGTAATGAAACGAGGGAAATTCAACGACGTATGACAACTATCGAATCTCGTTTGAACCTTAAGAATTCGTGGGATATAAGTTACATGTCATTAAGGTTACCGATTCTCAGCTCGAGAAAGCTTAATGATATTCAGCTCGAGAGAGCTTACCGATATTCAGCTCGCATGAGCTTACCGATTACAGCTCATAAGAGCATACTGATTCAGAGCTCGTGTGAGCATACATGTACAAGAATTGACGGATTACAGTTTAGCATACCATGTGTGAGCTACTCGAGTATCCAATGATATTCTAAATGGTTCAACGATAAATTTTCTATTACGAGATGATATGAATTCAATACGAACTAATACAGGTATAGACATGAAATACATGGAAATGATGGTACATGATATATTGATATATTGAAATGGATAATATATTTATATGAAGAAATGGTAAGAGAATGATATGTATCATGAAATGTACATATATGTTTATCTTTGATATGTTGATACATGGAAATTTTGTAAGTTGGGACGAGTAATAAACTCAAGTGTGACATGTTGAGAAAATAAGGTTATCAATGTTGAATTTATATGAAGTATGTTCACGTAGGCTAACATGTGTTGTCGTTTGATGCTTAGGCATGTGCCAAGCTATTAGTTGAATGGAATTATGTTTACTTATAAGTTTTATTGAAATGGTAAGTGCTTAAATAGAAATATGCTTGTGTTCATGAAAGAGTGGTAAGGTTAAATTTATGAAATTTCTTATGAAATGGTTTATCATGTGATTGATTCGAAAAGAGCTATGTTTAAATGCACTAGCTTGTGGCTATGGTTGAATGATGTGCTTATGTTTTGTGTTATACATATGAAACGGGTGTGGGAAGGTAATGAAATAGTAAGTTCATACCTGAAGTGTAAAATGATGAAAAAGAAAATGATGAGTTGAATTGATGCTGTTATTTAAGCTAAAGAAAGTAAATGCAATGGAAAGTAATGAAATGCAAATGAAAGTAAGAAAATTTGGAAAGGGTTTAAAGTTTTATAAAATCTTACAATGCTAAGGATGATATATATATGTGATGCTATGGATTTATCCACTTTATGAGTTGTTGAATATGGATTCATGAATATTGCGGTATCGGTATATGATTATTCTTGATATGTATAAATTTCATATTTGAAATGGATTGATATAAATAAAGCTTTTATGAGCTTACTAAGAATTCATTGCTTACGTAGTTGTTTTTCCTTAATTTTTAGATTATCGGAAGCTCAATCGGGTTGGAAGTTAGTTGGAGATCTATCACACTATCCATCAGCTCACTCGGTACTTTCGGTTGGTTTTAAGTTTGGTTATAATGGTATGTATAGGTTATTTTGGCTAATTTTGGCCTATATGTGTTTTTTTGAGATTAGCCATTTATTTGGCTTGTATTTTGGTATTTTGGTATGTGCATAACTTTCCTTCTAAGGTTGAGTGTGGATTGATTTGTGGTTGAATGATGTAAGGTAAAATAGTAGTTGAACATGCAAATGAGGTATGTTTTATAAGTTGGTGTGATTTGGTGCTATACTTTGGTAAACACATATGTATTTGATGCTATTGAATAAATGGTACAATTGGTACCGAATGGTAAGTTTAGGTAAGTGATTTACATGTTGAGCATTGATTCAATTATACATAAAAGTTGGTTGATTACTTGGTTACATTGATCACATGGTTGCACATATTTATACTTGTCATTTGAGGTGTCTAAGGGCATATTGGTTGTATGTGATTATACCACATGTTTAAAGCTTGTTCATGCTTGTTTTGGATGCTTGATTATAGCTTGTGTATGTGTACACTTTTGGGTGTAGGTGGATGCCAATTTGGGTGAGAAAAATGGCTTGTAAAATAACCTATTTTCGTCCACATGGGCAAAGACACAGGTGTGTGTCTCAGTGGTCTGTGACGCACAGCCAGGTGACACGACCATGTGTCCCTTGTAGCTTTAAAAGGATTGCAAGTCATGCTGTTACACGGCCTAGCACACCGGCGTGTGAGGTTACTTCGAAAGGTGCACGGCCTAGCACACGGGTGTGTGGCTTAGCAGTGTGACCAAGTCAGTGAGTTACACGAGCGCAGGAATAGGCTAGGACATTACCTTGTGTCCTTATTTTGAATGCCCACATGGCATGGCCACACGCCCATGTGACCCCTGCAGATTTGAAAATTTTTAATGTATTTTGAAAACTTCTCTGAGTTTTCGAATTAGTCCCGACTTGTTTCTAACACATATTTTGGGCCTCGAGGGCTCGAATAAGGGACAATATGTATGAGTTTGATTGGTTTCTAACCTGAATATTATATGATATGAAATGTTTGAATTTCTATCTATTTGATCTGTAAACTTTGGTAATGCTTCGTAACCCTATTCTGGCGATGGATACGGGTTAGGGTTGTTAAACAAACCCACTTGGTCAGTGTGTTTTAATTATTTAGATTTGGAGAATATGCCCATTGAAAGTCCGGGGTTATGATTTTCTTATTGATTTGATGCTATTGCCATTTGATGAGTTTGATCTTATTTTGGGTATGGACTGGTGGACTAAGCATAATGTGATAGTGAACTGTCGACAAACACAAATTACCCTGAAATTCCAAAATGGTGAACTTATCTTGCGTACATTCTTAATTCACGGGTGTCAGAGTTAAAAATTGATCAGGTACCGATAGTTAAATGATTTGCCAATGTATTTCTTAAAGAATTACCAAGTTTTTCACCAGTTAGAGAAGTTGAATTTGTAATAGAGCTTGCACCTAGAACAACTTTAAGTTTGATAGCCCCATACAAAATGGCTCCTACTAAGTTGAAAGCACAATTACAGGAGTTGCTAGATCACAGTTGTATTTTACCGAGTGTGTCGCCTTGGGGTGCACTAATGTTATTTAAGAAAAAGAAAGATGGATCAATGAGAATGTACATAGATTATCGGCAGTTGTACGGAGTTACGATAAAGAATAAATATTTGTTACCTTGAATCAACGACTTGTTTGATCACTTGAAAGGGGCTAATGTGTTTTCGAAGATTGGTCTGCGATCGGGTTATTACTAGTTGTGAGTTAAAGAGCCAGATGTGCTAAAAAAATCATTCAGAACTCGTTACGGTCATTATGAGTTTTTGATGATGCCGTTTGGTTTGACTAATGCCCCTACTGCATTCATGGATTTGATGAATCATGTATTTCAGCCATATTTAGACCGATTTGTAATAGTATTTATCGATGATATTCTAATATATTTGTTGAATGAATTAGATCATTGATTCGCCGTAATTTAGTGTAGCAGATTAAAGTAGTTTTCGTACTTTTTGAACATAAGCATTTTGGTTAAAGTTTTAATTATGTTTTCGCAACTTTAGTTAATTTTAATAAAGTGTGTAATTTGAGTCTTTATTGACCCTAGGGGTCGAATGAGGCCTAAGGGTGAGCTAATATACTTTGTGAGCATGCAGGAGACCATTAGAAGGCGTGCTAACTCAATACTGGTCACTGTATTGCAACACGGAGCATTGGATGTCGTAACATAGGGAGAAAAATAAAAGAATTTCAAGACTAACTTCAATGTCATGACACAACTTGAGGATGTCGCGACACACCCCTAAAGACACCCTAAAGATGGGGCATACTACCTTTGATGTTGCGACACAGGACCTGGTGTGTCAAGACATCACATCTGTGTGGGAAATAATAATGAGATAGGGGTGTTTTGGTTTGCACAATCAAACATTAAACATGAGGACGACAACTGACCTAAGGTTAAGGATGATGACCCTCTAGAGTCTATAAATAGGCTCATTCAAAACATGTTATGGACAACATTTGTATTGTATAATTTTCTTCTTATATTTAATCTTTAGTTTTTCTCTTTTTCTTAGGTTTAGGTTTATTTCAGTTTTTGTTATTTGCTTTTGTGAAAGAAATCAAATTGTTGAAACATAATCAAACTTTATGAGGATTCTGCACTCAATTCTAATACAAATCAGGCTTCTACTAAACTTTGTATTCTTGAATTATTATTCATGTTTACTCTTTCTATTAAGTTTATATTATTTATGAGATCCATGATGAACTAATTCTCCTATGGGGGATTAGCGAGTGGATGTATTATTAATTAATTTTTTTTAGGGTTCTCTTAGTGGATCAACTATTTAGGAAAGGAAGAGTCTAAACCCTAGGCCTAACAACCTAGGAAGTCATTAAGGTAGGAATTAACCCAAATTTGGTATGGCCTATCCGTGAACACCTTAACCTTGAACTAGTATGGACTGTGAGGTCGAGAGATAAGTAGTTATTGTCAACTCGTTATTTTGGTGGAAGATCGGAAGATCCTGTTGGGATATTAACTACTTGTTTGAACAAGAAAACCGAAAGTAACAGTTGGTTATGATTACTGAAGCGAGCTAATCACCCATGCCCAGATTTGATATATTTCATTATTTAATTTCTCGTGATTTATTTATTTATTTTATTTCTTTTATTATTATTATTAGTATAGATCACCAAAACCTTTCTTTTTATTTCCTTGTAATAAAATTCATTTAAAGTACTAATTAGATCTATTTATGCTTAGGTTAGAATTATTTTAGTGTTCACCTCCCTTAGGTACGATCCTTGGAGTACTCATCTACTCCGTTGTAACTATATTACAACCTGACTCATATATTTGTAGATACTGCATTTTTATATATTTTGTGCAGGATTTTTACTCTGGATGTTGGTATGTCCGGAGGTAGTCAAGTTGTTGGCGCCGTTGCTGGGGAGACAACGTCACTGATTTAATTTTAACTTTTGTATTCTAATAGAATAATTAGAAAATGTCTAAATTATAAGTACGATCTTTAGTTTATTTCTATTTATTTATTTTTTTAACATCACTGACTGACAGTTCTTTAGAAATCTCAATACTCCCCTCTGTAAAGAAAAAAAATTACCGTAGTGACTGTTGAAATTAGGTTAGCAAACACCATGGACAATTCGATTGTATATGATCAGATGATGAGATAGATTATGACGATGACATTTAAAAAGAAGGAGCTTATGAATAGTGGGAGATTTAGGAGAACCAGAGACTATTAATGCTGGAGTTAAGTCAACTGAGAAGTGAAATTAATGCGGATTTACAAGAGTGTCACATGAGGGCGAACATAAAACCTATTGTTCCCTTATATGAGCAACCTTAAAGTATGGATAAGGAGGAAAAATTAACAACCCAAGTACCTTAGGAAAATATGAATAGCAAGACAATTATGAGCGCAAAAGATAATCAAAGTGAGCTAGGAGAAATAACATCACAAGAGGATATTCAGAAAGAGGCAGATCCTAGCGAGGAAATAACAACCAAATGCAATGATGAGTTGAAAGTTGGCATCATCCCTTTAGCAATCTCTAGGTCATCAGACAAGGGAAATGAACAAGATCAGAACATAGTGGAGGATATCAAAATTGTAAACGTTCTCCAATCCCTAGAGAAGGTAGTCCCTCTCGACGAATCTATAGAAGTGTGTTTGAAGGTTCAAGAATTAGTATATGGGAACAAAGTCAGATATGAAATTTCTAAGAGGGAGGATACGTTTACTCTAGATATATTCTGCAATGTATTAATTCTCAATTAGACACTATCAAAGTTTAACAAATTAACGGGTCTCAATATGTTAATAAAGATAGAGATGGAATAGTTTCGCAAAAAAGTATATGGTTCTAGGATTGGCAATATGTAGCCAGTACTACCCAACAATACTGATATAAGGTTGCAAGGGTTGAGAACCACTCTGCTTATACTAGAGCCACTTGATGAAACTACAATTCAACTTATCCTCTTTTTATCTTCTCCTATTTTTAAATTCATTTTTCAAAAACCCAAGATTATCTTCTCATTTAAAATTTTTTTTCTAGGATAAAAATTGATAACCCAATATTATTTTCTACTCTTTTTTAGGTATATTTTTCTGCTACAAGTACAGTTGGGCTGAAACTAGTATGCATTGAGTGTTGACTTGGTCTTCTTGGAATTGCCATGGCATGCGAGTTGGCAATCTCACCAACCTTTTGCCCCGGCAAAACTTGACTCCTTTATTTCTTTCTCCACATCCTGCGCAACCTTTTCATATGCAATTAAAAGTAGCAAATAATAATATTTAAGCACCGTTAAAGCTTCTTATGCAATGTTCTAAATTTGTTAAAATAATATCCAATGCAACTAAGTTCACTTACGTACAGACAATTGACCCAGTCTAAAGGCATGAATTATAACTCTTTTCAAGAGTTACACACCCCCAAACCTGAGTTATTGCTTGTCCTCAAGAAAGATATGCATGAATGCATGAACGAAAAAATTGCCATAGCAACATAATCACCTTTGCACTGTTTAGACCATTTAAAGAGCATCTTGTACTTTAGTTCTTAGCAATATTTTATGTCTAAAAATTTGATCAAGTGTCATTAGCTTATTTAGTAAAGACAGTGCATAAAATATTGCCCTAAAAGAAAGAGAAATTCTAAGTATTCATGCAATTTTCACTATAGTAAGTACCTCATAATTTACTTAGTTCATCTTTTAGCTAACTCAATTTTCCTTCTTTTTCTTCATGTGGCCTTTTACATACTCAAGTACATACATATCCATTTATTATGCTTTTTTTCTTTTCTTTACTAGGGGATTCAGCTTGTCACATGATTGTTTGACTTGACAATTACAATGGACCATACACTAAATTGCCGAATACTAAACCATGTCATGATTTGAATACTCACTCATGAAGCTAAGGCTTTTGACTAAAAAGATTGATGGAGCAAACAACTACCCCTTTAGCTACTCAGCCTGTTACTACAGTGGAGTGCCTCTAATTTTCTTTATTACACACTCTTACTCAAACTCACCTTTCTAGTCAACAACATGGTGGTGCTGACTTACTCGACAATTCTAAGCATTGGAGTATTTTATGACATTTTTTAAAGAATTTTCTTAGACATTGCCGCTTTATTCATTATTGAGTATTGTCATGTTACCCAATATAGCTTCAAGAGTCTCTAAGTTTATCAAAGGAGACTTATTATAGATCAATTGTAATCGAAATTAAGACATCCTAATTTTAAGGATCAATTTACAAGCAAACTCTCTTAAGCTAAAGTCACTTAATCCATTATTACAACTTTCTAAGTTTATCGAAGAATTAAATTCCTCATTGAACATCACAGAGAAAAATACACTCATCACATTCTAAAAAAAAAATTTTTGGCAGTTATGTGTGCTCTGGAAAATGAAAAAAGTACTAAAACATGCATGCTAAACTAAATATCTAATGCAGTCTAGATGCAAAATACACCCTAAACCTAAGGGATGCATTGTCCTCAATGCATGTACATATATGAATCATGAATGCAATAACATATATATGTACAAATGAGATGTAATAAAGGGAGAAAATATTCCCGAGCTTGGAATTAAATGGTGGTACTTTAATTGCAGTGAGTGGTCTTTTGTGCACTCATCTTATAACACTTCATCCTTTTAAGTAAATTGAGTGGTACATTGTAACACCCCTAACCCGTATCTGTTGCCGAAATAGGGTTACGGAGCACAACTAGAAGCTTTTAACTAAAACATTCGATTAAAATCATTTATAAAAACATCATATTCCATTCAAATACATGCTATTTAGAACTTTACGGCAAAAGATAGAAAAATTCATACTACAGGGGTCACACAGCCATGTGGCCAGGCCGTGTGACTCACACGGCTGAGACACACGCCCATGTCTCAGGCCGTGCAAGCATTCAAAGTAGAGACACATGACCGTATCCCAGCCCATGTAACTCTCTAACTTGGTTCACATGGCCAAGCCACACGCCTGTGTGCTAGAACGTGTAACTCGCAAAATGCAACATATAAAAACCTACAGGGGACACACGATTGTGTCGTGTAGCCGTGTGTGTGTGTCACACACGGCTGAGACACACGCCCGTGTCTTATGCCGTGTGAATGAAAAATAGGCCATTTTCAAGTGATTTTCCTCATCCAAAACTTGGTCACTTATACAAGCCAAATGTACGTATTTTTATGCATCCAAATTTTACCTAGCACATGCATATTCATGCTAGATCATCATAGTATTTAATCATACAACCAATATGCCTAAAAAGGCACCTCAATCACAACAATCAAACTTGATTATACATTTGCTAAGTTTAGCCATAAATCAACCAACCATTGGAACTAATTCTATACCAACATTTACCACAATGTTCACATACCAATCATACTCAAATATACCAATTTGACCATTTAACAACTATCATCACTAAACCTTAGTAAACTTGGCCATATGCCAACCACATCCAAACTTACCAAATTAGACATTTATCTACTCAATACTCATTACCTAATTCCATATCAAACCATACCTCAATGACAACCTTTAAGCATATCAAAACAACATTTCATAGCATGCATTTAACTTACCATTCCATCATTCACCATTTAAGCACCAAAATACCAAAATGTCAATAATTATAACATCACATTTACATACCAACATAACAACCTATTCATTAATCAAAGTCTCAAATTTACAAGTCATATATATAATAACCATTTCATCAAACACAAAACCCCTATACATGCCATTATAACTATGAATCTAAATCATCAAAATCTATCAATATAGCCAATGGATAGTGAGATGGATCTTCAATTAGCTTCCAACCCGATTTGAGCTTCTGATAATCTGTAAAGTAAAAGAGAAACTACGTAAGAAATGAATGCTTAGTAAGCTCGTATAAACTTTAAGCATAATATTCCATTTCAATAATAAACTTTATAGAATAAACATAAATCTATGCCAATACTATAAGATTCATAAATCGATATGATCATCAACTCACAAATGAGTAAGTTTATTAATGTCGCATATTTATTGACCATTTATAACATGATAGGATTTAATGAGACACAAAATATATAATCATCAACCTTTTATAAGATTGTATATCTTTCTATTTACTTACTTTCCATTCCGTCCCCAATGCTTACCACAAGCCTAAACAACATTATTAACTCTCAATTTAGTGTATTTATCCATGAAATAGGTGTATTCATTTAAAGCATAAGCAATTACATACTTACCGTTCCATTCCCTTTTCTTACTCGTTTCATATGCATAGTACAAGCATAATCATAAACATCAATCATATCCACAAGCTTGGCATAAGCTCTAGCACATCAACAACACATGTTAGTTCATTTAAACATGATTCATATGAATTTGAATTGGATAAACATTATACTTGAGTATGATTCAATTGGATTTATCATCCATCACAACATAAAATGATTTTCCATGTATCGCCATTCCATTGAGTTTCATATGAACATGTCTTAGTTCTTATTGAACACTTACCATTTCATTTGTATACACATAACACCTAAACATAACATTAACCATAGCCACAAGCTAATGAGTAAACACCTAACTTAGCAATATCATTACATGGTAAGATATGGTACGTAACATAACACCACTTATATCATACATTTCATAAACATGAATATTCATTCTTTGATCATTGGTACATCATACATTTCCATATTTGTCGTAGTGAAGTCAATTAGAATCCTTACCAGAGCTCACACAAAGTATGTTAAACGATGGCTGTAACCGTCCCTTTTCATATTCGATGGTCGAAACCATCCCTTTTCATTAATCGATGGTCGTCACCATCCCTTGTCATAGTTGATGGTCGTCACCATCCGTTTTCATAATCGATAGCCGAAGCTATTCCTTTTTATATTCGAAAGTCGTCACCATCCTTTTCATGATCGATAGCTGAAGCTATCTCTTTTCATATTTGATAGCTGAAATTATTCCTTTTCATATTCGATAGCCGAAGCTATCCCTTTTCATATTCGATAATCCCCGATACGCCGTTTGATTTTTCTGTCGAGACATATTATGATATTATAAAATGATAGAATTTCAAACATAATTTATAATGCTATTTAAACTTACGAACTTACCTGGCTAAATTGCAGAAATGTCAAAGTATAGGGGCATTTTGGTAATTTGACATTATCCTTGATTTTCCACTCGATCTTGATCTAAATAAATAATTTTATTCAACCTATTAATTTAGACAGTAAAATAATGTATTTTATGAAATTTAGTCATTTTTGACATTTTTACAAAATTGCCCCTAAAGTTTTACTTTTATTCAATTTCGTCCCTAAGACTAAAACATGCAAATTAATCATTTTTACCCAAAATTGAGCCTATTTGAATACTTATGGCATCCAATACAATCCATTTATGCATCAATTTCACAACAAATCCTTGTATTTTTATTATTTTAACAATTTAGTCCATAATTGATAAATTCATCAAAAATCACTTCACAAAATACTTTTAAATATAAACTAATATTTCAAATTCATCATTTAACATAAAAAATTACTAGATTCATCAATGAAAACATTCAAAATCTTTAACAGTTTCAAAATCGAAGGTATGGGCTAGCTGGACCTAGTTGTAACGATCTCAAAACCATAAAAATAATTAAAAACGGGTGCAAAATGGACTTACTTGAACTAAACGAAACATGGATGAACCTCACTTCACCATAGCCATGGCTTTCGATTGAAACAAAGAAAGCTTAATGTTGAAGATGGCCACTTTTAAATTATTCTTACTTTATTAACCTTTTTACCTTTTTAATAATAAATTAACTTATAAAACATATAAATTTAAAATATTTTAAAGAATCCAACCATCCCACTATCTTAGGTATGGGTAAATTACTCATTAAGGCCATCCAACTATTATTATTTAAGAAATTAACACATTTAAACTAATAACGATTGACTTTTTCAAATTTTACAATTTAGTCCTTTTTGCTTAATTAACTATAGAAATTTTAAAATTTTTAACGAAACCTTAATACCACCTTAATGACACTTTATAAATATTTATAAAAATATTTATGACTTGATTTATAGAAACGAGGTCCCGATACCTCATTTTCTAAAACCACTTGACCTTAAAATCGCTTAAATAACATAAATTATCAATTCAAAAACCTTTTAAAAACCATGTTTGACTCGTAAATATTAAATAATAATATTTAAAAACTTACTCGTCAAATTTGGTGGCCCTGAAACTATTATTTTTGACACCACTGAATAAACGGGCTATTATATACATCTTCATCTTCATTATCAAATCTGGTGAGTTCGTTAATAATCCTATCGATCTCACAACCTTGTTCAGTCATAAGTTCAGTAGAAGGAGGTGGAATAGCCACAGTGTTGTCCACTAGTGGTGCAATTGAGGTTTTTGCTTCCTCTTCGTCCTCACAGCCAGTCTCAATGCTGACAGACTCTGTTTTCTCTAGTTCTTCTTCCGGTGCTTTGGGTGCATTCTCTTCATTGGCAGGATTTGTCTCAACGGGCTCTGCATCACCGACCCCTTCCCCTCCTATAGTTTATTAAACAAAGGAAATGAAATAACTAAGAGAAATTTAAATCGATAAAATGAAATAAAAAAATTTTAAGATGTTGAAGTTAAACATCTTGAAGTTTAATAGATTGTTTACCTCGCTCTACATGAGCACCCTAGTAGTGCTTCAAGCGTTGTTCCTTAAGTTTAAATGTGTCCCCCATTTTCATGTCCTTGACATCAATAACTCAATGTTGATATACATGAGCTACTAAGCATTGTTCATCAAAATTGAAAGGTCTATTTTGCACCAGGAAAGTGCATAAGGGTATCCGCTGCACATTTCAAAGCATAAAAAACATTAAAAGTAACATGTTGATCATTTACCCTCATGGTCAGTTCACCTTTATGTACGTCAATTAAAGTTCTACCTATAACAATAAAATGTCTTCCAAGAATAATTGGCACATTTTGATCAACTTCAAATTCTAAAATAAGGAAATCAGCAGGAAAGATAAATTTATCCACTCTTACTAGTATGTCCTCAATTTTACTTTTCGGATGGGCATAGGATTGATAAGCTAATTAAAAAGTCACCGTTGTAGGTTTTGTTTTCCTAATTCCCAACTTCTTGAAAATAGATATAGGCATTAGACTTATACTTGCTCCTAAATCACATAATGCTTTACCAACATAATGATTTCCAATTGAACAAGGGATAGTGAAACTCTCTGGATCCTTTAGCTTTGGAGGTAATTTATTCATCAACATTGCTGTACACCCTTCAGTGAGAGCAACAGCCTCAAATTCTCCCAATCTGCGGTTCTTGACAGTATATTCTTCATAAACTTCACGTAATTGGGCATTTGCTCCAAAGCTTCTACCAGCGATATGTTAATGTGGAGTTGCTTCAAAAAATCCAAAAATCTTTTAAACTGAATATCCTGTTTAGAATTGTGGAACCTTTGAGGAAAAGGTAGAGGTGATCGTCCTTCAGGTTGCTGATATTGTTTTGCTATGACATTTTTGTTAGCAGCTTGATCTGGTTCTACAGCGGCATTCTTCTACTTACCCTTTTCAAGTGCAATATGTTTTTCAAATGGCTCTGGAATCTTTACATGGTTGTGATTCGAGTTACCCTTTCCTACCGTGGCATCTTGAACAATGTCATTTAACTGAGTTCCACATTTGAGAGTGATCACTTTACAATTCTCTTTCCCTTTTGTTCTCCAATTCTCAATATCGCTTAGTAATGCTCCTTGTGGCCTTGAATTTAAAGCAATCGCTATTTGCCCCACTTGTTTCTCAAGAGCTCATAAAGATGCAGCCTGACTCTGGATTACAACATCATTCTTGGCCATATATTCCTTTAATAAAGATTCAATAGAGTTAGAAGATGATACTTGACCTTGTTGAGCATTTTGCCTCGGCATAGGATGATTATAACCAGACGGTGAATTGTGGATATTCCACTTGCAATATTGTGTGAACTCCCCACACCTTGATTATTCCAACTAAAATTTGGATGCTGGTTCCACCCTAAATTGTAAGTGTTGGAATAAGGGTTATTATTCCGATTAAAACTACCTATGTAGTACGCAGACGTTGGGTGTAAGATCCCAAAAATCGGGGGTTAGTAGAATTGGGTTTGGAAATTGAGAGAGAGTGGTCATGCCTTAATTTTTAAGATTGTCTATGCATTTTTAGGAAATAAATAAGGTATTGGTTTGTTGCTTAAGTGCTAGTGAAACATTTATTGAAACCTAAGTTCAAATCCTTTCTCTCTCACTATTTTTATTATTTTGCAAATTTTGCCTTAAACCCTAGTATGCGACATGCCTTGTTTTTAAAATAAATATTGGAAAATTATTTTAAGAATGAGGAAAAAGCCTAATGGTTAAAAGAAATAAGAGAAAGCATGGAAATTAAATGAAGTCCTAAGTTCGAATCCTTTCCCTTGCAAAATAATTGAATTTTTGGAAAAAAAACCCCTTG
Organism: Gossypium hirsutum; assembly: GCF_007990345.1. Taxonomy (NCBI): domain Eukaryota; kingdom Viridiplantae; phylum Streptophyta; class Magnoliopsida; order Malvales; family Malvaceae; genus Gossypium; species Gossypium hirsutum. The sequence goes on along the minus strand of NC_053438.1, from coordinate 44,432,134 downwards.
TTTTTAATTTGTGTGCCACCCAAGTCTAGTTCTTTCAATTAGCTTGGGTAAGATCTCTTTTCTCTTCAATTTCTTGATTAATATTGTCAATCAAAAATTAAAATTTCTAGATCTAGAATTTGGTGGGTTTTAAATGATTTCAAATGTATTTTTCCAGATTTTAATGAAATCTCAAACCATTTTAAAATTCAGCCGCAATTTCGGCCATCGCGGGTGGTGGTGCGTGCACCTATGGGCAAGAAAAGGGGATGTTTTGTTTCTTGGTTCTTGCTTATATTTTTCCAGCCTTAATTTGAGTTCTTGAACCATCCTAATCAGCTTTTAAACCCATTTCAATTAGGGGAAAACATTCTTGAACAATTGGGCCATTCGAAACCCATAAATCGTGAAATTTAAGTCCAATTAAAGGTAACCAGCTTTTTATTTTGACATAGTTGTTGGGTAAAGGTTATGAATTGATTAAATGAAGGAATTTAATCATTAATTATCTACTGATTTTTTAGTATATTATTGAATTAGGTGCTGACCCAAATGCCCCAAATCATCTGTAAACGTGAACAACGATTGTACGTACGGTTCACATCGATACAGAATAAGGGATCTAACTAGTTTAGATTCATAAAATTGTTATAATTTCAACGATTGGTTTGAACACATAAGTGGGTGTTTGGGGCCTGGTTTAATGGTAAATTTATTGAATTTATACTGAATTTTGGTTTTGGTTCATTTAAGAAATTATTAAGGAAAATTGAAAGGTTCGCTAGTGTGCTGCGGTGAAGCGAAAAATAAGGTGTGGGTCCTGAAATCGTAAAATTGTTTGAAAATGTTAAATATCATGTTATATTTGATCAATTATCTTGATGAATGGATTGACTTAATAACCAAATTATTAATTTTGTGAGTGGCTGAACCAGGTATGTTTCTAGCCTTAAAATATTGACATGTTGGCAAATTTGCTAGTTTAACAGTATGAATGTTTGATTAAGTTTGTAATTGCATATTTGAGTTACGAGATATGAGAATTTTTGATTGAATGATATAATGTGTTGATATATTAAGCTTATGTTTGATTTAAACGTATAAGATCTTTGTTATATTATGTACTGAAAAGGGTGCTATTTATGCACAACGAAAATCCGTAAAGTATGTGAAATTGAATGATATTGATTGATACCAACACACTGGTAATTTGAAAGATTGGAACACTATTTCCATTTACTGAAAGTATGTGATTATTGAGGACATGCTGAGCATGTCAAATGAATGTGAAAATTATTGAGATATGATTATATATGAGGTTGTATGACATATTGCATATGCATTGGGTTGGGAGATTGTGGTTGACGGAGGAGTTTATGGAGTACCAGCGGCATATTAAGTCCGCATTATTCGTAGTCAGTGCATTGCACCTAGAGTACCTAGGGGAATGGTGATTCATTGCATATTTACTGGTAGCTTGTCTGCATTTTTACTGGTAGAAATTTTTGCATATTGTCACCGGTGGTTTTAACCACAACGGGCTTAAGCCCATAATGTTTTGGAGTTTAGATGACGGGTTCTGGGGATCTCGTGGTATGTAGCGGATGGTATGGGTAAGAACCTTTCTACACTTCATCATGCTTACGACATATTTGAATGTTATTCATTTATGCTACGTATTGTGTTGTGTTGTATTGAATGGTATCAAAATTAATGATTGTTACTCGAATGAATGATGATCCATGCTCATACACCATTTGACATCAATTTGATAATGGCTATGTAATGATATGAAAATCCTAAGATGGTTTTGTTTTCTTCTGTTAAAGCTAATATGTTTCATTGTATTCGATATTTATGTTTGTTTAAATAATTATTTGACTCACACTAAGCTTTTTATAAGCTCACCTGTAATAGTGTTTAACTTTTTAGGTAAACCTCGAAATTAGGATCGGATTCGACATTGGAAGAATCACCTTAGACCTCGGATAATTTTTCTATAAGTATTATTAAGTCTTTATTGATTTTGGTTTGTAATTTTTAATTTTTCTGGTCTACAGCTTGGTAACTTTTCTTTTGGGGGGTTTTGACATGCATGGATTACTCAAGCATAATAACCGAATAATGCATGATATTAGGCTTAAGCAAAATTTGATATTGTTTCCCAGTTTCCGCTGCATTTTGAAGGAACCGTTTTTGTAAAACAAATCGATAAGACAACCAAGTTTCCAAAATGACTCGAAAAATGGTTTTTCTGTTGCATGAGTTTAACATCGAGTTTTTTTTAAAGAAGAGCATTAAGAAAATGATTTTTCTAAAACAAAACTATCAATAATAAAATGAATCCTAGGTATACACGACCTAATGAATGAATGCTTTTAAGCTAACTCAAAGTACACCTACGGTTTTCTTTAAACTGAGTTTATTTAAAGTCTTCAAAAGTAACGTAAGTTAGTTTAGCCATTTCGGTGGCTAATGTAGCCTTCTCAATCTAGGCATAACGTCTAGGCCGGGTTTGGGAGGTTACATTGGGTTTGATGGACATTTGTCAAACATATGGTCTTCAACCTAATAAACACATGACAACTTGGTTGATTTGATATCATGGACTACAGTTGGATTTTTCATTGTTTTAATCATATTAGCTAGAGAAGATACTTGGGATGTCAACAAAGTGATTGCATCAAGCTCTATGGTACCAGCAGCTCTCTTACCCGACCCAACTCTTGTTGTCAAATATTGATAATCATTGTTGGAAACTTTTTCCAAAATCTCATATGCTTCATTTTAAGTTTTATCCAACAAAGTACCATTGGCGGACGCATCAACTACCTTCATTGTATGCGCATTCAGCCCATTATAGAATATTTCAATATGAGTCAAGTGTTGAAATCCATGGATCGAGAACTTCTGAATTAAGTCTTTAAATCTTTCCCATGCTTCATATAGTGTTTCATCCTCTAATTGCCAAAAAGATGTGATGTTATTTCTAAGCTTGGGATTAATATTTCAGGGATTATACTGTAGCAAAAATCTCTGGAAAAAATCATTCCATGATGCCATTGTTCCTGACAGTAAAGCATTTAGCCATGCTCTTGCTTGATCTCTTAAAGAATATGGAAACAATTTAAGTCGAAAAGCGTCTTTTGGAACACCTTGTTGTCTAAATGAGTCACAAACCTCTAGAAAAAGTCGTAAATGTAGAATTTGAGCTTCAATGGGTAATCCACTAAACTATCCTACTATTTGTAACATCTGAAACATTACCAGTTTCAGCTCAAACTGTTGAAATTGTATTTGTTGTTTGACTATCATTGGATTCAAATCATCCAAAATTGGCACAACATGCTCTGAGATTGGTCTATCTCGGTCATCTATCACTCTACGAACATGAGTATTAGCGTCTTAAGCATTCAGATTATCATTGAGACCAGGACCATTCCCGTTCCTAGCCATTTTCAACAGTTCTTTTCTCCTTCTTCGCAAAGTTATCTCAATCTCTAGGTCAAAATGATACTCTTTGTTAGTAGGAATGCCTCTTTTCATGCACTTATGACAAACTTGTGGAAATTAAATTAAACTAAGTTAAATAAAACTAAATAAATTAAGTAAAATAACCAAACCAAATTACACCAAATTACCGATCCCCAGCAGCGACACCAAAGACTTGCCGCGTATGAATATGATATGCGAATTGTGCAAGTATACACATCGGATCAAGCAATAAAGTGACGAGTGAGTATCGTTCCTACGAGGATCAGATTGAGGCACAAAAGTGGTCAAGTGATTATAATGAAATACAATTAATGATTTGGTAATGCTATGGTAAGTATGCAGTGACAATTAAAAGGAATAATGATATATGCAATATGTGGAATTAATGAATACTTGGAAATGCTATGGTAAAACGAGAGTAAAAATGTAATGGAAATTATGAGAATTACTATGGGAATATTATGTAAATGATCAAGTAAATAATTAAGAATGATATGGTAAAGATACGACGACAAAGAATAAAGGAAATATGATGTTGATTTGGAAGGTTGGGATTACTAAGAATCTACCCTTTCTGTCAATAATGCCTTGGCAAAACCATACTCAGTTTACTGTTCAGAAGAGTTCTAAAATGATCTACTTCTTTTGAGAGAAAAAACCTTAAGTTACCTTACCCGTTTTTATAGGCCCTAATATGGTACCCTGCATTGTTTTCCTTCTGTATGAACACTACTATATGTCTAGAGTCTACTGCAAGTATCAGTCGAATACTTGCTCATATCATTCAATTTCGATTCAACTAATCTAACCTTTTCAGAATCTGATTTAGTTTATGGGCATGCTAAGTAGTCATCTATGTCTAGAGATTGCACGCATACAATTTAGAAATAAAATAAAATTGAATGAAACAATCAATTGAATCAGATATATGCTTCACCCATTAAAGAAAATAAAAATGTCATCATGTAATCCCAACCCGATGAGATTTAGCTCATGGGTTGGAACATAAAACTTAAAACCAAAATAACATACAACACCATTTTCATCATTCAATTCATGGATGAAAAAAGTAAGAAATACAGAAGACTGTAGGAAGACAGCTTTTGCGTGTCCAGTTTACACACTAGTGGTGCTGTGTCCTATGGTGGCTGAGAGGAATTGCCTTCGTCTTCCTCTTCCCGTCGCTACTCAGTTGCTACCTTTTATCCTTGCATAAGGATCTCTCCCTATTGTTTGCCCTTTTTGGGTTTCCTTTTTTGGCTTTTTATAGGCTTTCCCCTAAAATAAATCCAAAAACCCATGTTTATCTTCTCTTTTTAAATTCTTTTTTCAACAACCCAAGATTATCTTCCCCTCTTATTTAGGCATATTTTTCTGCTACAAGTACAGTTGGGTTGAAACTGGTATGCATTGAGTGTTGACTCGGTCTTCTTGGAATTGCCATGGCATGCGAGTTGGCTATCTAACCAACCTTTTGCCCCGGTAAACCTCGACTCTTTTATTTCTTTCTCCACATCCTGCTCAACCTTTTCACATGTAATTAAAAGTAACAAATAATAATATTTAAGCACCGTCCAATCTTCTTATGCAATGTTCTAAAAATACTAAAATAATGTCCTAAAATGCAACTAAGTTCAATTAAGTATAGACAGTTGACCCAGTCTAAAGGCATGAATTATAACTCTTTTCAAGAGTTATCAGGATGAATGTCTTGATATACGAAATCAAGGACTGGAATCCATGGAAAATAGAGAGAAAGAATGTAATCAATTGGAGTTCAGTGTGAAAGAATAAACTTGTTATAAAATAGAAGAGAAAGGGGACAGTGCGGAACAGGGGACACACCACATAGTAACACACTTAGATCGGTGGAGACAGAATAAGGAAAAACAAGAGCAAATGATCCGAAGCTCAGTAAAGATGGTACCATCTATTGTCAAACCTTCAGAGTTAGAACTAAAGCCCTTGCCCAATCATTTAAAGTATTGATATCTGGGGAAACAAAATACCTTACTAGTAATTATTGCCACAAATCTAGACACAAAATAGGAAGAAACTTTATTATATGTCATAAAAATGCATAAAAAATGATAGGATGGACAATTGCTTATATTAAACGAATCAATCTTGCATTTTGTCAACACAAGATTAGATCAGAGGAGGGAAAAAGACCTATGGTAGATGCTCAGTGAAGACTTAATCCAACCATGAAGGAGGTGGTAAAAAAGAAATTGATTAAATGGCTAGATGCAGGAATTGTTTATGCTATTTCTGATAATGAGTGAGTCAGCTGAACCCAATGTTCTAAAAAAGGGAGGTCTAACTGTAGTTGAGAATGATAAGAATTAATTAATCCCGATGATCTAGAAAAAAACTACACCTACCCTTTTGGAACATATGCCTTTAAGAGAATGCATTTTTGCCTATGTAATGCTCCAAGAACATTCGTGAGATGCATGATCGCGATCTTTGCTAATATGTTAGAAGAGGGGTTAGATGTATTCATGGACAATTTTTCTGTATATAGGGACTCTTTTTCAGAATGCCTGGATAACCTTGAAAAAGTGTTAAAAAGATGGGAGGAAACGAACCTGGTACTCAACTAGGAAAAATGTCATTTCATGGTGAAAGAATTACTGGTCGTAGGGCATCAAATATCCAGAAAAGGTTTGGACAAAGCCAAAATTGAATTTATCAAGCATCTTCCAAATCCGACGAATGTTATTGGAGATTTATAAAATATTGGAGATTTATAAAATATTTTGCTCATATTTCTAAACCTCTAAATCAACTTCTCCAAAAAGAAACAGTTTTCATAATTAACCAAAGCTGCATTAGTGCTTTAAGGTAATTAAAGAAAAACCCATATCTACTCCTATAATCAGTACCCCAAATTGGTCGGAACCTTTTATTATTATGTGTGATACTAGTGATTACACAATAGGTGTAGTGTTAGGACAAAAGCAGAATAATTTATTTGGGGCTATTAGTTATGCTAGCAAAACATTGAATTTTGCACAGTGCAATTACACTACAACTGAGATAGATATGTTGGCAGTAGTGTTTGCGTGTGAAAATTTTCGACCCTACTTAATGGAGAATCGAGTATATGTGTGTACTGATCACTCTGTGTTAAAATTCATCATGAAGAAAAAGAAAAAAAAGCTAGAATAATGAGAAGGTTTTATTACTTCAGGAATTTGACTTATGGATAATGGATAGGAAGGGGACTGAGAATAAAATTGCAGATTACCTATCCAGATTTGAAAACCATTTACAAGAGGAGGAAATTGAAGATATTAAGGAGAACTTTTCATATGAACAATTATTTAGAGTAAACATTGATCAATCAAGACCAGGTAAGCATCTAACACCATGGTATGCAGATTATGTTAACTACATTGTAAGGAGGTCTTCCTAGGACATACATCTTGGCAGTAAAAAAGAACGGATAGCTTATGAATTAAGAAAATTATGTTTGGGAGGAACCATATGTATTTCAAAAATATACAGATCAATTAGTTTGGTCATGTGTAGCAGAGGAAGAGATACAATATATTTTACAAGGTTGTCACAAATCTCCTTGTGGAGGGCATTTCGGTGGAAAAATGACAACTTAAAAAATACTACAATCACGGTTTTATTGGCCAACAATGAATACAGACGTTTATGAATTTGTCCAAGGATGTGATAAGTGTTAAAGAATTGAAAATATGTCTAAAAGGGATGAAATATCGCAAACAGGAATAATCGAGGTTGAAGTGTTTGATGTGTGGGGAATTGATTTCATGGAACCTTTTCCAAGTTCTTTCGGGAATCGGTATATTCTCCTGGCTATAGATTATGTCTCAAAATGGGTCGAAGCTGTCGCACTACCTATTAATGATACAAAATCTATAGTAAGATTCCTCAAGAAAAACATATTTTCCAGGTTTGGTACACCACAAGCATTTATCAATGACAACGGCAAGCCGTTCGAAGCATCATTGGCTAAGTATAGCATAAAGCATAGGATGAGAACAAAATATCACCCATAGGATAATGGGTAAGCAGAAGTATCTAATTAGGAAATAAAGTAGATTTTAGACAAAACAGTAAACCCAAGTCGAAAAGATTGGGAAATCAAGCTAGACGATGCATTATGTGTAATAGCCCGATTTTAGGCCTAGTCAGAACAATGGTTCCGGTACCACAAATCTAACAAGAAAACAAATTATTTTTTATTATATTTTTATGGTCTAAAATTTCACAGAATGATTTCGAGAAAATTTCATTAAAAAATTTCGACGTTTGGGCACTCAATTTAGCCAAAAGGACTAATTTGTAAAAAAGTGCAAAAGTTGAGTTCTACATGTTAGAAGTGGCCAATTGTTATGAAATTTTAAATTGGAGGTCCTTAAATGGTAATTAGACCATTGGTTAACTTTTTGGACAAAAATGGAAAGAGATAAGTGAAATAGGAAATTTTTAGGTTGGGGGTATTTTGGTCATTTAGTAATTAAAAGAATTAAAAAGGCCAAAATAACCAAAAAGTTGTCCATCTTCTCCATGGTGAATGAAATTAGTAAGGGGGAAGCCATATTTAGGGTTTTCAAGCTTCCAAACTCCATAGTAAGTGATTCCAAGCCCCGTTTTTAATGTTCTTTATGTTTTTGGAGTCCCGGTAACTTGTTTTAGGTATTTCTAGCAATAATTTAACCTAGGGTTTATATTTGGAAAAATACCCATAGGTGAAATGTGTTTATTTTGATGTTTTATGGTAGAATTTAAAGCTATAAATTATGTTAAACAACTTTTGCTAAGCGATTTTAAGTAAAAACGAGTAAATTGACATAATCAGTAAAAATACCTAATGTTCATAAGTAAGTGTTAGAGTGCGAATTTGATGTTTCCATAGAAGGGAAAAATGTTCAGCATGTCCTAAAACATGAGAAAAAGTAATAAAGTTTAATTTCCGAACCTAGGGGCAAAATCTTAATTTTGTGAAACTTTAGGGGCAAAAATGTAATTTTGTCAAAATGTGATTTTTGTACTGGATTGAATAATGTGAGTGTTAAATAAGTTAAATGTGTTATTATAAGCCAAGAAAGATAATGAATTGACTTTGATTAGTGAAAAAGGAAAAGATGAGAAAAAGTGAGAAATTTCCCGATTAAAAATTCGGAATAAAAAGAGATACGAATGAAGTGACAGAAATGATCACATGTGTGGCATGGACAGTGTGTTGGCCACTCTGTGAAAGTGAAAGTGATGGTCATGTGTGTAGTACTATGTGCAGGCTACTACGCGTACCAGAATGATAGGTCGCATGTTTAGTACTATGTGTAGGCTACTATGCGTACCGGATAACTTCGATCACGTGTGTAGTACTATGTGCAGGCTACTACGTGTATCAGATAGTGATGGTCACATGTGTAGTACTATGTGCAGGCTACTATGTGAATCGGTATCATTAATTATAAGGTGGTTGCTATGTGTTGATCCCACCAGATATCATTGATTACAAAGGGTGGTTGCTGTGTGTTGAATCCATCGTGTATCTGTTATTATTCTGAAGTGTTCATCGGGAAATTGGCTAAGTGAAAATACATGAGATCATGTAACGATTAAGTGTGATTGAATGATGAATATATGTGTGGAATTGAATTGAATAATGATTGAAAGTGAAAAAGTGAAATTATGAAAAAGTAAAATTAGCAACAAAACAGTTTTGGACAGTAACAATAGTGTGACTTTGAAAAATCACCAAAAATGGTGGAAATTGAATTAGAGAGTGAATAAGATATGAAATGAAAGCTTAATGAGTTATATATTTTGAGATATTTGAATTTTAGCGAGGCAGGGTCAGATTGATTTCGGAATCCTCTGTTCTGAATTTAGAAAATAATTAAAAATTGTAAAAAAATAATTATGAGTTATAATTTATTTTCTTAGAATCCTTAATGAGTCTATTTTCAAAGGAAATAAAACGGAAATATCATCTGAATGCTGTACAATGAGATAATTCATTTTTAGTGAAGAGAGGTCAAAGATGTTGAGTAGTGAAACAGGGGTGACTTTAAAGAATAAACTGTACTAATTGGATGAGAAAAAAATTCTGAAAATTTTATGGTAAGAAGATATTGAGTTTAGTTTTGGGGAAAATTGACAGAACTTAATTTGGAGCTCTGTAGCTCCGGATAAAAATAATTTAGTGACTGTAACTCAACTAGACAGCTTTGAATTTAAATATAAGTGAATAGTGAAATTATGTATAATGCTATTTAAGCATGTTATATACATAAAGGATGTGGGATGAAGAGGAGGAGGAGGACAATAAAGCATATGAATGAATTGTTTATAATTGGTTAAATGTCTGATTATAATCGATAAATATTGAAACAGGAGTGATGCTTATATTGGTGCATTACTGGTCATGGTAAGCTGATGAGAGAAAATAAAGTTTCATAGCATATGCGTGTGGTATATTTGGCATGAAATGATGTCATGAGTGGATCATGAATTAACTCATGTTTTTAAGTTGATGCATAATTATAGTATTCAAATATATACATATTTGTAATATTTTGCTATGTGATTCGGAAAAAGGGGAATAAATAGCATACTGAAAATTCGGCCATGGTGCTAGTTTATGTTAAAGGAGTGTTTTATGGAATATCTTAAGTAATGAAATGTTATGAATTTTGAGATTAATTTGCTAGTAAAATAAATGAAAAATGAATTGATTGCGTATTCGTAATTTTGACATATGCTTGGTATATGAAACGTAATAATATATGCTTGAATAAACTTTAAGTATTCAAATGACATGGATTTGATGGTGATAAGATTCGAACATTGAATTCATGAAGTACAAGTGATGTATTATTGTTGTGTGATAGCTTGGTTCGAGAAATTGGTTAGGTAAATGGTAAGTGAAAGCATTTATTGGTATAGAAGAAAATTTAGAGTGAATATTAAATTTAGCTCTATTAAAGGATTTCATCAATTAAACATTGTGTATACCAGAATGTATTAGTGAATTACATATTCGTAAATTGACATTCGAAGTTCAGTTAGTGATATATGAAAATAACATGAAAAGATTTATTATTGTGATTAATATTGATTCTGACTTAAAGTCGATTCTTCAATATTGGATTGATTTAACGGATATATTGAGCATATGAATGGGTATGTATTGGGCCTCGTAAACCATAATTAGCGACTCAAAGATAATAATTTGAAAGTTTTTAATTTGGATGAAATTTTATAACTCGGTTTAATATGTTTATAAGTGTATTTATTCTGGTAATGCCTCGTACCCTATTCCAGCGTAGAATACGGGTAAGGGGTGTTACAATGTGACATCACCAGATTCGACCCTAATGTTTAGGCTGGTTTTGGGGTGTTACATTATGAGCTTACAGAACATCATATAAGACTCCATTAAGCATGTCCCCATATAAGCTAGTTTATGGTAAGAATTGTCACTTACCAATCGAATTGGAGAGGAAGGCATATTGGACGATCAAAGAATTAAATCTAGATCCTCAACTAGCTTAGATTTATGGCATGAAAATACTAAGATGTACAAGGAGATTAGACTTTGACATGACACAAAGATCAGAAAACGAGAACGTTTTCCAGGGTAGAAAGTACATGTAACCCTTGATGGGGCAGTAGAGTTAACCGGAAAAGGGGGTCAACCCTTTCTTATTAATGGCCAACAAGTAAAACATTATTTTGGAGGAACTATTAATATTGTAGTGGAAGAACAAACCTTGCGGTGTAGCGCCTTTTGGGATTTCCAAGACATCAAGGGAAAACCAACAAACATGAAGGAAGATAAGGAAAAAGGTAACTTAACTGGTGATTTCTTGAAAAACAGAGGAATCCGACCATCATGTCGCAACACCATCTTAGAATGTCATGAAGAAGAACAAAATTCTAATTTAGGAATCTGCTCTCGACGTCGCGACATCACCTAAGGATGTCACGACACCACTACGTAACCCTATTTTCTGAACTAAGTTAACTATTGATCTTTTTGTAGTTTAATTGTTTTAGGATTCTTGTTATTTAACTGTTTACTTAGTAGGACTAGATTATAACTCTTGAATAATTTATTCTTTCTTCCTAATCTATAAGTAGGACATATGGCCACCATATGATATCATTAAAAAAGATCAAATTACAAGCAAATTTCTTTTATCAGCACCAAAGGGTAATTTGTAGATATAATAAGAATAGATCATCAAATGGCCAGTTTTAGTGCAAGCGCTTGAAGCCCAACTATTGAGTTTCAAGAAGGTGTCGTGGATAAGTATTAGCAAAAATTACAACCATATAATTTTATTCAAGAACAGAGATTTGACCCTTTAATGAGAAATTGCAAAGGAATATGGGAAAACGCAACTGAAAGGGAATGGAAAGAATTTTGTCTACCATCCGAAGAACCCTTGATAAATCCTACTGAAAGGATTAAGTGAAACTTTTTCCTCTCTGAGTTTAGAAAGAAGTATGTTGGCCATTGTACATTGAAAAGAAAAAGAGAGAGTTTACTAAGTTGAAGCAAAATAACATGACAGTGGCAAAATATGAGAAAGAATTTGTTAGGTTGAGTAAGTACGCCAGAGAGTTGGTGACCACCAAAGCTAAAATGTGTAGAAGAATTGAGTAAGGACAAAATAAAGACATTTTTTTCCCTTTTATAACTTTAAATTTACAAGACTTTTCTATCTTAGTTGAAAGTGCCAAAAGAATTGAAAAGGGAATGAATAGACAGAAAGAAAAAGGTTTGGGGAAAATAGTGGCAACTAGTTCTATGCCTCCACTGTCAGGAAAAAGAACCAAAGATTTCAAAGGTTCTAGGTATTCATCTCCTACCTTGGGGAAAAAATCAAAAGGACTAGGGATGAAATCTCAACAAACAACCTCAGTTTCTAATACTGGGTGTAACACCCCATACTTGATCCGCTGAACCGGATTCAAATCTTAGGTATTATTGCACAAATACAAACGTAAGCTTACCCTACTTGTACGAATTACAATCGACTACAACTTACTTATCTACCAAAATTTGAATTAAAATACATAAGTACATACAATCAAGTGAATACAAGTACAATGCATGGTAATTAAATTACAAAAAAGTCTAGCTTGGAATCCTAATCTATCATAGATATTCCCAAGGTGCAAATTTCTACGCACTGGCTCAGACTTTGAACACGTTGCCCAACTTGTTCCTCCAGACCCAGTCTCACTTTCATCCTAAAATATAGGAAACAACCATGTAAGATCATAAGAACTTAGTGAGAAGTAATCAATTATACCTTAGTCGTTGTATTTCATAAATAGGAGGATAGTCCATCACCACCAACTTTTCTTCTTTAAACTTCATTTATCTATCATCATGAGCATCACACCATTTATGAACATGATCATTTCTTTTGCTCCCTATAACATGGTCTGTATCCTTTATTATAGTTCCATCGATGACTTCATCCCATCAGACTTCATTTCTAACTCATCTTGATGATGGTTCTTTTACCCATATTATTCAAAAATGGATGTTTACAGTTATTCTTCATAACTGATCATTCTTAAACCCTCTTTTACTCTTACTATTTATAAGTATATGCCCTACTTCGAGTTATCAGAAGTAATATTTACTTTGATTCGTTCCTTCAATGCACTTGCTTCTTACTTTGAATTCATTACATAACACGTTATACTACTACTAATCATGATTTTAAAAGGATCCAGGCATGATATGCTATGCCATTTAATACGGAGCCTACCATAAAGGAAGCTGATTAGGATTATCTCACCATGGGTTCATAATGGTCCGCGACAAGGGTATTTCCTTCATAGTTCGCCATGCATACCGTTCCTTCAGAGTTCACCATGAATACCATTCCTTTAGAGTTTGCAATAGAGGCATTTCATTTTGATGGTTTCCATAAGGGCCATTCTTACAGATATTGCCCCAAAGGCTAACCTTTTTTTTTGCCACAAAGGCTTTCACTACATGGTTTTTCACAAAGGCTTTTTTCATGGTTTTCCACAAAGGCTTTCTTTTCTAACGTGTTTACGATATGGATTCGCCTAAACTCACAGTATGTGAGGTTTTCCCATCATCATTCTAGGACATGTAGAGAATCCCATTGGGCAATAACCGTCCTTTAGTTCTTTTCAGAAAATGCCATGGCCATGGTCTTTTCCTTTTAGAGATCGTGTTTAAAGTCTTGATGGACTCCTTTAATCTCCACCACGGTGAACAGACACAAACAGACTTGATTGACTCTTCATGTATTGACACCATTTAAGACTTCACGCTTTGATTCATTAACAACACTCGACTACCTCACGTCTCATCACATACATTGCATTTGTGCTCATACAATCACACTTCTTCATCATAATACTTATTACATGCTTAACTTGTCAAATTACATACTCACTACACATGCAAGACCAAACAAACTTTCATACAATAGTATAACCTTTTTATTTTACCTTTTTGATGTCAGTTTCATAGTCTATTCGATTTCCATAGAAATATCTAGCATACACGACATACATACAAGAGTCAGTTTAGGGACTCACCTGACATCCACAAATAGTAGGTTCAACTCCAAATCCAACAAGAAACTATAGCTACCACTTCTTATGAAATAGAATAGCACCATTAAAACTCATTCTTAGCCTTTTTTCCATCAACACAAACCCAAATAATCCTTCATATATAGCCTTACTTCCTCATCTTATTGTTCAGACCCTTACGGTTCTAATCTTTCATAGCATAACATTTAAAGCCATAAAACTTGCCCTGACATGGAGTAACTACTAACATAGACCTAGATCTACCGCTCTAGCTTTAGGTAGAAAGAAACATTGTAAGTTATTTCATATTCAAGTAACAATACTTCATGAGGAAAGGAGGAGAAAAACTCTTTCTTTTCCAACTTGAGTATCTATATAAATAACCTAAGCCCTTATTGGAACCTGACACGTGTCTACTTTCAAGACTGCCTTAGAAAAAAGGTTTACAACTATAAATGGAAATTCAATATTTTCTATTTCTAGTCCAACCCTTGATTCCATCCTAACTACCTCGTTAGTACATAACTATCTTGATAACCTAATAAACTGGGTGAACAATACCTTTGGCGATGACCCAATTCACACAAAAATCCTCATTATTCTTGCTAATATCTTATTCCCTACAACTCATCACATTAAGAGAACAATCCTTGCATCATACTATAACGTAAACTATGCGCCCAACTTATACGCTAAAAGCATCAATTCGGTGGATAACACTACGCCGATCAAATCACTTTCAGTTTACTCGCCAAATTTAGGATTCGCCAGAACATGGTGCTACGCTAGGGGTTCGAGAAGGAGACCTATACCACCATGTGAGTAATGCGATAAAAACCATTTGGAAGAATGTTGGTTGGTTACTAGGGCTTGTATTAAATGTGGATATAAAGACCAAATGATCAGATACTATACAAAAGCAGTAGAGAATATTATTGAAAAATTTTCAAAAAATGCTCCAGTTCTACAAAGTGGTAGAATGTAACATCTCTTACCCGATTCAGTCACCAGACCAGAGCTATAGGATGCCACATCAGGTAGCGAAAAAATTACAACCAAAATCTGACATTAAACATTCAGATCAAGCATTAAACATTTGATATTACCAGTATATCATGATTAATAATGAAATTGGACTCTCAAATGAGCTTACGAAATCTCTTAAACCAACCTAGAATAAAATAAGGACTTAATTGTAAAGTTAACAAAAAGGTATGGAAATTTCAGTAAAAAAAGGTCACACGGCCATGTAAGAGACTGAGCTTTTGTGTGCATGAGTCACACGACTATGTAGCTAACTGAGACCGTATAGAAACATGCAATCCAAAGACAATAGAGCACACGACCGTGTCACTAGCTTGTGTGTAACACACGTCATGTGCCAAACCCTGTGGGCAAGAAAGAGGCACCTAATGCACAATATGATTCAACCATACACAATTACCTATAATTCACTCATTAGCTACAGTTTGTCCAGCCCAAGAATGCACTTTTCATGCCAAAACATACCTTATAACATATCCGTAAGGGACCAGTAGGCCACATTTGGCACGACAATTTAATAAGATTAAAACCAACCATTCAATTTCAGCTATTAAAATAATGTATTACCTATACATTCATCACATCAACCACATTCCTTTCACTATAACATATTCATATTAGACATGTCCATCATCACTTCACATATATAAGCTTAAATAGAATTCAACTTAACAAAACTACCATATTAACTTACTTTTATACAACATCCATATAAACATATCAAAATGTACAAATTCATAAGTTCAACACCAAACAAATATTTACATTACACCTATTACATGCCACTCATATTAGACATGTCCATCATCACTTCACATATATAAGCTTAAATAGAATTCAACTTAACAAAACTACCATATTAACTTACTTTTATACAACATCCATATAAACATATCAAAATGTACAAATTCATAAGTTCAACACCAAACACATATTTACATTACACCTATTACATGCCACTAATAACCGAGCCAAAACAAAGTAAAAGTCTACCAAAATAGATGTTGGATAGTGTGAGTCTTGAAAGTGAGCTGATAGCCAAGTTCCGCAAAGAAGGAACTATAGGAAACAAGAAATGAAATGAGGTAAGCATTAACATGCTTAGTAAGTTCATAGGTACTTAAATAATAATCTTACCTCAGTTCACAATTAAGTAAACAGATATAACTAATTTAATACGATTTCCTGTCAAGACGTTTTCAACAACAAGGTGAGCATTTCAATAGTATAATCTCTCAATAATTCAGTACGACACATTTCTATATCCTTCAATAGGAAAGATCAAACATATGAATCATATTAAAAAATTAATCATATCAATAGGAATGATCCAACAATAGCGTATCATATAATGTATCATCCCTCCAGCATACCAAAGAACTCAAAAGAGCGATAACTATACCATACCAATACATTGTACTGCAAATCTTGTAGGCACTGTTACATGTCATGTATTATATCATCCCTCCACCACACCAAATTCTTTGTAGAGACAACACTCGGTAATACACAACAATTGCAGGATTCTAGAGTACACTGTGATATTTTCATCAAATCTTTTACTCCGTATCATCTTTTACGCATATCTTGTACAAGAACACAATCAACCTGTAACACCCCTTACCCGAGACCATTGCCGGAGTCGAGCACGAGGCGTTACCTGGCTTAACTTACTAGTTTAGCGCATAAAAATTTTCTTTTAAAATTAATTCGTTCACGTTCAATCAATATGTCCCTAAAAAGGGCCCTTGAGACTCTAAAACATGCAACAAAAAGGGTTCGGGTCCAAACCGGGAACATTAAAAATTTTCTGAATACTTAAATAAATCAACATAATTTATTTCACTATTCACAATAAAATTGTCCACTTGCATGACAATCACTAATTTAAATATAACTCGAGTTACGAAACTCGAAATTTAGATTCGTTATTTTTTCCTAAAACTAAAGTCATATATCTTATTATCATAAAATTCCTAAAATTTTTGGGTTACAGTTAATTCGTTAAAGTCTCCCCTGTTTCACTGTCTGACAGTTTTGACCTCTATTCAATAGAAATCAATTATCTCATTGTACGAGCTTCATATGGTGCTTCCGCTTATTTCTGTTGAAAATAGTCTCACTAAGGAATGTAGACATATAAATTATGACTCATAATTCTTTCTGTACAATTTTTAATTATTTCCTAAATTCAGAATAGGGGCCTTCAAAAACCATTCTGACCCTGTCTCACTAAAATTCAAATATTACAAAATATAAAATTCCTTTCCCTACACGTTTCTGTCATGTGAAAATAGACTCAATAAGATTTAATTCTATATCTCATTCACTCTCTAATTCCATTTCTACTATCCTTGATTATTTTTCAAAATCACGTCAATGCTGCAGTCCAAAAACTGTTCCATTGCAAATTTTTACTCTTTTATAATTTCTTTGTATTAACAATCATTTAGGCATACATAACACCAAAACATGTTTTTAAATAGTCATTTCAATAGCTAATCATTATCGAGTATTTACATGCTATTCACTAGCCATATCATAAGGACACACACACAAAATGACTGAGTCCCTATACATGCCATAACTTAAAATTTTTCGAATCACAAAATATCGAGATGATCTGTTGATAGTTTGAAACGATCTTTGACGCCCTTACGATCCTCGAATTGGCTTGGTGATGCTATGAAAAGAAGGAAAATAAAGGGGGTAAGCATAAAGCTTAGTAAGTTTACAAGCAAATAAATAACAACATTTATCATAAATAATTATACCCATAAATTATCATCAAGTATCATGATCTTTACTTTCTTTTTTACTTACTCTCTTACATGTTTACTTACTTGCTTACTTAAATAACTCATGATTATAACTTACTCCTCCCTTGCTAAAATTTTTTTCTCAACTAATAACTGAGATATTCTTAACACTTATAACTCACCTGAATCTATTTATTATGCTTTTACCAGAACCTTCATGTAACATAGTCTATTTACTAGCCCGTTGAACCACGTGGAATACTAAGGATACTCGGGTCTCCTATCTAATAATAACACTCCAAAGCCATGTCCCAGACAAGGTCTTACATGGGATGTTTCCTGTACTGCAAATGCCATATCCCAGATGTGGTCTTACATGAGACTCTCATATCGGTGTCCATGCCATGTCCCAGACATGGCCTTACGTGGGACCTTTCATCTCGGTACCAATGCCATGTCCTAGACATGGTCTTACATGGAGTCTCATCCCCCTAATGTCATGACATTTGTATCCGGTACATTCCTAATATTTCAACGGGACTTTTTAACACTGATTCTCTATCATCTCATACTTGAGTCAACATTAAATAATTTCATGAAATAAGTACATAATTGCTGGAAAATAACAACATTAATAATTATTATTGAAATATTGCATTTATTTACCGTAAACTTACCTCGGTACAAAATACGATCAAATCTAGCAACTTAGTCCTCAACCTTTTTCTTTCCCCGGTCTAACTCTGGATTTCGTTCCTCTTGTTCTGTAATAGAAAATTTAGCTTATTTAATACTCACATTCATAAAAACAGTCTTTGACTCAAACTTTGGAAAAATTACAATTTTGCCCCTAAACTTTTGCATATTTACACTTTTTCCCCAAAACTCAGAAATTAAACTTTATCCCTTATTCTTATGTTTTATGATATGTTGAACATCTTTCCCTTCCATGGCAACATCAAATTCCCACTCTAACATTTACTTATGAACATTAGGTATTTTTACTCGTTTTCACTTAAAATCGCCTAGCAAAAGTTGTGTAAACACATTTTACCTATGTGTATTTTTCCAATTATCAAACCTAACATGAATTAATGGTAGAATAAGCTAAACCGAGCTTCGAGGACTCTAAAAACGTAAAAAAAATTAAAAACGGGGCTTGGATGCACTTACTATGAGCTTGAGAAAGTGAAGAAACCCGAGCTATGGAGTCCCTTGAAGTTTCGGCCCTTATGGAAGAAGATGAGCACATTTTGCCATCTTTTTCCCTTTTAGTTCTTTTTATTACCAAATAACTAAAATGCCCTTCATTAAAACTTTAGTTATTTTTATCTATGCATGCCCATTTTTGTCCATTAAAATCTAATGGTCTAATTACCATTTAAAGTCCTCTACTTCAATTATGCACTTCTATTAAATCCTTTATCATCTAAATCTCATATTTACCCACTTTTGTAATTAAACCCTAATATGCAATTCAAACATGCAATCGCTGAAATTTCTTATTGGTATTCTAACACATGCATCCAATCAATCGATAAATCATAAAAATTAATCACAATAAACTTTTCTATCTCAGGTTCATAGTTTTGCAACCACTATTTTATTTAGACCCTAATCCTGGATGTTATATTTCTCCCCCCTTTAGGGATTTTTGTTCCCAAAATTCTTACCTGTGAAGAGATTTGGGTACTGTTTTCGTATAGCCTCTTCGGGCTCCCATGTGGTCTCGTCTACCCCATGCCTATTCCATAATACTTTCATAAGTGCAATACTTTTGTGCCTTTGTTTCTTGGCCTCTCAAGCTAGAATCTTTATCGGTTCTTCATCGTAAGTCATCTCTGGCTGAATCTCAACTTCTGTCTGAGAAATCACATGTGACAGATCTGAACGATAACGGCATAACATACACACATGGAATACATCATGAATCCTTTCTAACTCAGTCGGCAAAGCTAACCGATGTGCTAAGGACCCAGCTCTTTCAGTCACCTCGAGCGATCCAATAAAACATGGACTTAGTTTGCCTTTCTTGCCAAATTTGAAAACTTCCTTCCACGGGGATACTTTCAAAAATACCCTGTCACCAACCTGAAACTCAATCTCTTTTCTTTTCAAATCTTCATAGGATTTCTGTCTATCTGAAGCTGCTTTCAAGAAATCTCTAATGACTTTTACTTTCTCTTCTGGTTCTTTGACTAGATCAACCCCGTAAATCTAATTTTCCTTAATCTCTGTCCAATACAAAGGCGTACGACACTTACGTCCATACAAAGCTTCATAAGGTGCCATCTTTAAACTCGATTGATAACTATTATTATAGGTAAACTCTACCAATGGCAAATATTTCTCCCAACTACCTTGAAATTCTAAAACACAACATCTGAGCATATCCTCAAGTATCTGAATAACTCTCTCTGACTGACCATCGGTCTGAGGATGGAAAGCTGTATTAAAACTCAACTTTGTGCCCAAAGCTTCCTGCAATTTCTTCCAAAACTGCGAAGTAAATCTCAGATCTCTATCTAAGATAATCAATAATGGTACTCCATGTAGCCTGACTATCTCTGAAATATACAACTTGGCCAACTTGTCAAGTGAATAATCCATACGAAATGGGATAAAATGAGCCAACTCCGTTAGCTTATCAATCACAACCCATACTGCATCTTTCTTTCTCGGTGTCAATGGCAACCCTGTCACAAAATCCATGATAACTCTGTCCCATTTCCATTCAGGAACTAACACATGCTGCAATAAACCTGAAGGTACATAATGTTCGGCCTTTACCTGTTGACAAATCAAGCATCTAGAAACAAATTCTGAAATATCTCTTTTCATTCCTGCCCACCAGTATGTTTTCTTCAAATCATTATGCATCTTTGTACTACCAAGGTGAATAGACAAAGAACTGCTATGCACTTCCTGTAAGATCTTTTGAATAAGATCATCATTCTTCGGTACACATATCTGATTTCTGAACATCAAACAACCACCATAATTGATCTAAAAATCAGACTCTACACCTGACTTGCACTGAGCTCTTTTAGCTTGCAACTCACTGTCATCTTTTTACGCTTTACAGATTTCTTCAAGAAACATCAGTTTAGCTCTCAACTCAGCTAAAATAGAACCGTCATTTGATATAGCCAAACTAGTATTCAAAGCTTTCAATGTAAATAAAGACTTTCTACTCATGGCATCAGCAACAACATTTGCCTTACCCAGGTGATAGTCGATCACTAGCTCATAATCTTTAATCAACTCTAGCCATCTTCTTTGCCTCAAGTTCAAATATTTCTGGGTCATCAAGTATTTCAAACTTTTATGGTCAGTGAATATTCGACACTTCTCACCGTACAAGTGATGTATCCAAATCTTCAACGCAAATACAATGGCAACTAGCTCTAAATCATGAGTTAGGTACTTTTTCTCATGTGGCTTTAACTGTTTGGAAGCATATGCTATTACGTTACCTTCCTGTATAAGTACACAAACCAATCCATTCAAGGATGCATCGCTATAAATTACAAATTCTTTACCTAGTTTTAGCTGTACTAAAATAGGAGCTTCAGTCAACAATGCCTTTAACTTGTCAAAACTCTGCTGACACTTATCAGTCCATTCAAACTTGACATCTTTCTGCAACAATCTTGTCAAGGGGATAGCTATCATGGAAAATCCCTCTACAAATCGTCTATAATAACCAGCTAATCCAAGAAAACTTCTAACTTTTGACACATTTTTGGGTGGTTTCCACTCAACAATTGCTGAAATTTTACTCGGATCAACTTTAATACCATCACCTGAGACAATGTGTCCAAGGAATCCGACTTCTCTAAGCCAGAACTCACTTTTGCTAAACTTGGCATACAATTGATTATCTCTCAAAATATATAAAACTATTCTCAAATGTTCAGCATGTTAAATCTCATCAGGAGAATAAATTAAAATATCATCAATAAACACAACTACAAACTTGTCCAAGTACGGTCAAAAGCTTCAATTCATTAAATCCATGAATATGACAGGAGCATTAGTCAAGCCAAATGGCATCACAAGAAACTCATAGTGACCATGCCTAGTCCGAAAAGTAGTCTTCGGAACATCTGACTCTTTAACCTGCAACTGATAGTAACCGGATCTCAAATCTATCTTGTAGAACACAGTGGCTCCCTTTAATTGGTCAAACAGATCATCAATTCTAGGCTGTGGATATTTATTCTTTATTCTTACTTAGTTAAGCTGTCGATAATTTATACACAACCTCATCGAACCGTCTTTCTTTTTCACAAAAAGCTAGGCCTTGGAAAACCTTTATCAGTTAATTCCTGCAACCGAGCTTTCAATTCTTTCAATTCCAACGGGGCCATTTTATAAGGAGTAATAGAAATCGGAGTGGTACTTGGAACCAACTCAATACCAAACTCAACTTCTCTAATATGAGGGAAACTTGACAATTCTTCTGTAAACACATCGAAAAACCCACAAAATACTGGAACTAATTCAATTTTCAACTCTGGATCTTTAGTATTCAATACAAACACAACATAAGCTTCATACCTTTTCCTCAAACATTTCTAAGCAGACATAACAGAAATCATGGCAAGAGAACTATCTGGCTCATCTGAATTAAACCGGATAATATCACCATTTTTGCATTTCAACTTAATGTATTTCTTTTCGCAATTCATTATCACATCATGGGCAGTCAACCAATCCATACCAAGAATCACATCAAACTCATCAAATGGAACTAGCATAAGATTGGCCGAAAAACAGTGACCTCTAATTAGCAAAAGACAATTTTTACAGACTTTGTCTACTAACACATACTGGCCTAATGGATTTGATACTTTAATCACAAATTCAGTAGATTCTATGGGCATGTTCATATTAGGCATCAATCTCATGTAAACATACGAATGGGTCAAACCCAAATCAATCAAAGCAATAACACTAGTATCATAGAGAGAATATGTACCCGTAATCACACCGGGGGAGGATGCCTCTTCGCGAGCGCGAATACCATAAGTCCTTGCGGGTGTTCTAGCGTCTGGTTTAGCTATTGAGTCTTTGGACGTACCCTTGTTACTTGCTCCAACTCCCAAATTCCTCTGTGGTCTGCCTCTAGTTAGAGCATTTCTCGATCTTGCACTCGGTATTACTTCTCTTTTAACTGTTTCAGGACAATCCCGAATAAAATGATCTAGTGCACCACATCTGAAACAAGCACTTTCATTTGCTCGGCACTCACCGAGATGACGTCTACCACATTGAGCACACTCTGGTCTAGGTGGTCGAGTATTACCCACACTTGCAACTGTAGTAGTCTGAGCTCTTGAACCCACAAATCTTCTCCCTCTGTTTCGGCTAGGATACCTGGCTAAAAAAATTGATCTAATAGAGAACTCTCTAGGCCTCTTGGATGTAGACTGAAATGATCTGCTCATCTGTCTTTTCTTCGTGTCTTGAACCTCAATTTGAGCTTTGCCTTTTTCTTTTTCTTTTAGAAACTTCTTTGCCTTACAGGCTCTTTCAACTATAACAACAAACTCTTTAATCTCTAGAACGCGAACTGACAGTCAATATCATCATTTAGCCCATCCTTAAATCTTTTGCACATGATAGTCTTTGTAGACACACACTCTCGAGCATAATTGCTGAGTCTAACAAATTCACATTCATACTCGGTTACAGTCTTCTTACTCTACTTTAACTCAATGAACTCTTTTCTTTTCTGGTCAATAAACCTCTGACTGATATACTTTTTAAGGAACTGCTCCTAAAAGAAATCCCAAGTAACTCTCTCGCTCTGTACAACTGACACAAGAGTCTTCCACCAATGATAGGCCGAATCTCTAAGGAGTGAGACAACACATTTCATGCATTCCTCAAGTGTACAGGATAACTCATCAAAGACTCTGATAGTATTCTCGAGCCAATCTTCAGCCCCTTATTTTCTGGTCTTATCAACTAGTGGCCTTTCTCTTATAACTGTACCTATGATTGGGGGAGCTACATGGGGGATCAGAGAATCATGAGGGGGTGGAGGTCTACCAGTCAGATTCGTACGAACGAACTCGGCAAACCATTCATTCATAGCTTGGAAAAAGGCTTCTTGAGCCCTTCCTCCCTGACTAACTGTAACGGGCCTTTTACTACTATCTAGTGGCACCGTCCCTTCTGCGAGAGCGGGCGCATTACTCTCTACATCATTTGCACAAGCTCGTTCGGGATCCATAACTATAAAAGAAAAACATTTTAAAATCATCAAGAGTCGTCACACTATCAAAATACAAGTATGGCATGTATAGCTAGACTCTTATTCATACTGAATATTCTGAGAACTGACTAAAATCTCACTCTGATACCAATAAACGTAACACCCCTTACCCGAGACCGTTGCCGGAGTCGAGCACGAGGAGTTACCTGACTTAACTTACTAGTTCAGAGCATAAAAATTTGCTTTTAAAATTAATTCACTCACGTTCAATCAATATGTCCCTAAAAAGGGCCCTCGAGACCCTAAAACATGCAACAGAAACAGTTCGAGCCCAAACTGGGAACATTAAAAAATTTTCGAATACTTAAACAAATCAGAATAATTTATTTCAGTATTCACAATAAACCTGCCCACTTGCATGTCAATCACTAATTTAATTATAACTCGAGTTACGAAACTCGAAATTTACATCCGTAAATTTTTCCTAAAACTAGACTCATATATCTTCTTATCATAAAATTTCTAGAAGTTTTGGGTTACAGTTAATTCGCTAAAGTCTCCCTTATTTCACTGTCTGACGGTTCTGATCTCTATTCACTAGAAATCAATTATCTCATTGTACGAGCTTCATATGTGCTTTCACTTGTTTCTATTGAAAATAGGCTCACTAAGGAATCTAGACATATAAATTATGACTCATAATTCTTTCTGTACAATTTTTAATGATTTCCTAAAATCAGAATAGAGGACTTCAAAAACCATTCTGCCCCTGTCTCACTAAAATTCAAATATTACAAAATATAAAATTCCTTTGCCTACACCGTTTCTTTCATATGAAAATAGACTCCATAATCTTTAATTCTATATCTCATTCACTCTCTGATTCCATTTCTACTATCCTTGGTGATTTTTCAAAATCACGTCAACGCTACTATCCAAAAACTGTTCCATTGCAAATTTTTACTCTTTTATAATTTCTTTGTATTAACTATAATTTAGGCACACATAACACCAAAACATGTTCTTAGATAGCCATTTCAATAGCTAATAATTATCAAGTATTTTTTTCTCAACTAATAACTGAGATATTCTTAACCCTTATAACTCACCTGAATCTATTTATTATGCTTTTACCTAAACTTTCTTGTAACATAGTCTATTTACTAGCCCGTTGAACCACTTGGAATACTAAGGATACTCGAGTCTCCTATCTGATAATAACATGCCAAAGCCATGTCCTAGACATGGTCTTACATGGGATGTTTCCTGTACTGCAAATGTCATATCCCTGATATGGTCTTACATAAGAGTTCTCATATCGGTGCCCATGCCATGTCCCAGACATGACCTTACGGGGGACCTCTCATCTCAGTACCAATGCCATGTCCATGACATGGTCTTACGTGGGGTCTCATCGCCCTAATGTCAAGACATTTGTATCCGATACATTCCTAATTTTTCAATGGGACTTTTTAACACTGATTCTCTATCATCTCATACTTGAGTCAATATTAAATAATTTCATGAAATAAGTACATAATTGCTGGAAAATAACAGCATTAATAATAACTATTGAAATATTTCTTTTATTTACCATAAACTTACCTCGGCACAAAATACGATCAAATCTAGCAACTTAGTCCTCAACCTTTTTCTTTCCCCGGTCTAACTCTGGATTTCGTTCTGCTTGATCTATAATGGCAAATTTAGCTTATTTAATACTCACATTCATCAAAATAGTCCTTGACTCAAACTTTGGCAAAATTATGATTTTGCCCCTAAACTTTTGCATATTTACAATTTTTCCCCAAAGCTCAGAAATTAAACTTCATCCCTTATTCTTATGTTTTATGATATGTTGAACATCTTTCCCTTCTATGGCAACATCAAATTCCCACTCTAACATTTACTTATGAACATTAGGTATTTTTACTCGTTTTCACTTAAAATCACCTAGCAAAAGTTGTTTAACATAATTTCAAACTTCATATCCTACCATAAAACATCAAAATAAACACATTTTACCTACGGGTCTTTTTCCAAATATGAAACTTAACATGAATTAATGGTAGAATAAGCTAAACCGAGCTACGATGACTCTAAAACGTAAAAAAAATTAAAAATGGGGCTTGAATGCACTTACTATGAGCTTGAGAAAGTGGAGAAACCCTAGCTATGGAGTCCCTTCAAGTTTCGGCCCTAATGGATGAAATGAGCACATTTTGCCATCTTTTTCCCTTTTAATTCTTTTTATTACCAAATGACTAAAGTGCCTTTCATTAAAACTTTAGTTATTTTTATCTATGCATGC
This sequence comes from Gossypium hirsutum, assembly GCF_007990345.1. Classification (NCBI taxonomy): domain Eukaryota; kingdom Viridiplantae; phylum Streptophyta; class Magnoliopsida; order Malvales; family Malvaceae; genus Gossypium; species Gossypium hirsutum. The sequence goes on along the minus strand of NC_053438.1, from coordinate 44,405,733 downwards.
CCATTTTGTCCATGAAAATCTAATTGTCTAATTACCATTTAAGGACCTCCACTTCAATTATGCACTTCTATTAAATCATTTATCATCTAAAGCTCATATTTACCCACTTTTGCAATTAAACCCTGAGATGCAATTCAGACATGCAATCGCTGAAATTTCTTATCGATATTCTAACACATGCATTCAATCAATCAATAAATCATAAAAATTAATCACAATAAAATTTTCTATCTTGGATTCGTGGTTTTGCAACCACTGTTCCATTTAGGCCCTATTTCGGGATGTTACACAACCCTATTGGCATGTCAATTGTATCATTCCTACATTCATCCAGGCTTTTTTAACATATCAAAACATTTAATACAATTCATTCCATTATTCAAGTTTTGTACTGTTCCAACTATAATTCAAGATATAACCACATACCATTAATTTAGTTCACCTGATATGATAAATATATATACATATATCGTTTAACAATGTGACAGCCCAAAATTGACCCTAGTCGGGAAGTGGTTTCGGGACCACTAAACCGAGTCATAAAAATAATTAACCGTCATAATTGATGCTCATTATATGTACATGTGCATGTGTGAAAATTTCGTGTTTGAATTTTGTTAATTGTAAGTGAATTTTATCAAATAGGACTTATGTGAGAAAATTTTGAAATGTGCTAGGCAAATGCAAAGTGGCCTATTAATGCATATTGTGAAAATGATGGGTTTGCATGTCAATTTACCCAAATTAAGGCATAGTGGCCGGCCATGCTATGAGTGGAAACATGTCACAAACATGTTATGTTAGTGAGGTATGTTAGGAAAAATAAAATAAGGAGTATGGGTAATAAAGAAATGGAAACAAAAAAAAAGTGTGTGGTTGTTTCCCCCCCCCATTGCCGTGAGTTAAAGAAAAGAAAAGAAAAATTTTGTTCATCCTTTTTCATCTTCTTTTGGCCGAAAATTCTAAGGAAGGAGGAAGGAGTTCTTGCTTCATGTTTGGTTTGGAAGAGGATTAGGAGGAGGTTTGGCCATACTTGTATCTAGATCAAGGTATGTTTGAGGTTGTGCCATGAGATTCATGCATGTTTTTAGTTGCTAGCTTGAGTTCTAATTAGCCCATGGTTCAAATCTTTGCTATGTCATGGGGATGATATTCGGCCTAGGTGGATTTTGTGTTAATGCCATTGCATGCTAAATATGAAGCTTGTTAATGATGCATGTGATGGTGGATTGATGATTCTTGAATCTTCTTTTTAGCATTTTTGAGTGAGCACATATGTGCATTGGTTGCTAGATGGAGAAGAATCAGCTAGCAAGTTGTGTGCTAAGGCCGAATATAATTTTTGTATATTAATGAGTAATGCATGTGTTAAATTGATGGAAAGGGAGAGGATGCTTTACTAGTGTATATATGTGTGTATTAGCCAAGTTTTGAACATGAAACAAAATGGTGTTTAGTCAATACAAATAACCATACTTGTAGAATGTATTAAGTGTTGCAATCGGCCCCAACATAGACATGTATGTTCGGCCACATGAATAAGTACATAAGCTATGTGTATGTTCGGCCATAGGTAGCCTATTGATGGCTTTAGCTTGACTTAGAAAATTCGGCTAAGGGGAAATATTAGCTAGTATGTTGAATTCGATTCGTGATTTCGTACACATGTGACTCTAATGTCTAATGTATATATGGGCTAAATACCTTGAGCTTCTCTTTTGATGTTCGAATGAATTGTATTAAATTGCTTGATGTGATTAAAAATGCGTATGACCATTGTGTATTTGAGCTAAAAGGGTGGCCATATGACCTATCAAACTCCTTGTCATATTCGGCCATAAGCTAGCAAAATGAGACTTTAATGAGTTAAATTTGTTTGAATTAGCTCAAGAGCTTAGAGGACCCCAGTTGGATAAGGGAAAGGAAAAAGTGGTCGAGTAGCCATCGGAATCGTTCGACAACATCCGAGGTAAGTTCTTGAGTAAAAGAGCTTAAATTATGATTTGATTAGATCATGTTTTAAGCAAATCAAAATCATGCTCTTTGTGTGGCTATTGAGCCGAAATTGCAAGAATGATAAGTGTCTTGTGTTTGAGTTTTGCTAACGAAAACGAAATACGAATGTGTCATGATTTATTGTTAAATGTGCATGGTTATTTGAATGATGTCCGGGCTAAGTCCCGAAGGCTTTGTGCTAAGTGACCATATCCGGACTAAGATCCGAAGGCGTTTGAGCGAGATACTAATTCCGGGCTAAGCCCGAAGGCATTTGTGCGAGTTACTAAATCCGGGTTAAGTCCCGAAGGCATTTGTGCGAGTTACAATAACCGAGCTATGTCCCGAAGGCATTTGAACGAGTAGCTATATCCGGTTAAATTCCGAAGGTACGTGATTTGGGAATGAATGATCTTGCTGTAAAAATTTCAGTTAATACGCTTGAAACATCCCAACATTGAGGTATGTTTCGTATGTGCTTTGAATTAGTTGAGCCCTTACAAACAAGTATTCGCTCAGTTGATAAATGAGCTACCGGCCTTTGGCTAAGTTGATCTTTGTGTATGAATAAAAGGGTTGGTAATGTGAAGTAAGTATGATATTGAAAAATTGTGCATATTAAATTATCCGTTTAGCTACATGAATGCTATCCTTTTGTTGTGCTGGAATCCCTTGCTCAAAACTTACTAAGCATAAATTGCTTACTCCGTCTCCTTGATTCTCTGTTTTATAGATTTTGGTTCTCCAGCTATCGGACTCGGGATTTTGAAGTCGAAGTCGCCCACACTATCAAAGCCCCCCCTTTTGGTACAATTTTGGTTGAACTTCGAAATGGCATGTATAGGACTACCCTTTTTGTTGGGGGTCATGGACCCTTTGGACTTGTATAATTTTGGATAGCCATGCGAAAATGGCTTATATATGTTTGAGTATAATGTTATAATCATTTGGTATGGATATGGTTATTGAGAGGTGTGGATATGCTTAACAAGGATTGGCCATGGGAATGGTTAATCACTATCATAATTTGTGCTATTTATGCTAAAAGGGCTAGTTGAATCATGGAAACTATGAAATAGGTAAAGTCTACCTTAAAGGCAGATGCTGACAGCAGCAGTGATGTAGATTTGGAAAATCACTAAAAATAGTAGGAAGGGAATTAAATAGTGAATAAATTATGTAAACGAACCTTGATGAATCTATTTTCATAGGAAAGTAACGAAACGATCATATGGACAGTATGTTAAGAGATATTCAGGTTCTTGTAAGACAGGGCCAGAACGGTTTCTGGATTCCCTGTTTCGGCTTTGGAAATTCATTATAAATTAACCAGAGATAATTAGGAGTCATTCCATATATGTATAGATTCCTCTTTGAGTCTAGTTTCTATAGAAACAAACGAAATCAGTATTGAAGCCCTGTACAGGGAGATATCCAAGTCGTAATGCGCAAAGGTCAGTGTAGTCGATCCCTGTAACATGGGAGACTTTGACTAATAAACTGTACTAATTGGCCCAACCAAAAATTCTAGAAAAAAATATGTAGATGGGCATATGAGTCTAGTTTCAGGAAAAATTTACGGAACTGGATTCCAATTTTCTGAACTCAAGATATGATTTTTAAAGCGACTAGTATGCAGATTGGCAGTGTCTGGGAAATTTTTTTATAAGTGGTTTAAAGTCTGTTAACACCTCGTGTTCGACTCCGGTGACGGTCTCGGGTTCGGGGTGTTACAAAAAATCTTACATCACCCTGTATAAACGATACACTCATATAATAAAATTTACCATCATTCAATACTGTATACCTATCTGTATTTACCACATTTTTTCAAAGTAGCCTTTTTCTCACCTTTTTATGCCAATTTGTAATCAATTTAAAATATACATTCAAACATAATCAATTCACAATTCAATCACAAACATTATATAAAATTAGATAATTATACCGTATGAACTTACCAAATAAATTCGGCACTAAGAACACAGTTAGGAACCATTCTGCAATTTTCTCTATTCCTCGTTTATCTACTGGTTGTTTCGAATCTTGATATGTAAGGGAAAGAACTTGGACGAACCTCAAGCTTCAAAAGTGTTACCTTGGGTATTTTCTTGTTGAAGAAACAATGACGAAAGGTAAATGATGATGAACTTTTTATTATATTTCATTTTAACATATAATATTAATAATTAAATATAATTTTTAACATTTAAAATATTTTAAATAGGCATAAACCGTCCATCATCTTATTAAATTGGTCCAATTGCCACTTAGGCCCTTAAACATTTATTAAATAAGCATTTTAGCAATTAAAATTAACTTTTTTCACTTTTACGATTTAGTCCTTGTACATTAATTAATCATCCAATCACTAAAATTTCTAGACCAAAATTAAATACACCTATATAAAGAATCTGTAAATATTGATGGGCTCGGTTTACAGAAATATGGTCTCGATACCTCATCTTCCAAAACCACTAACTTTAGGGTCAAACCACTTGTACTTAAATTAACAGTCCAATTAGCAAAACTTATTAAATTAAAATTCATTATAACATTGTATTTGACTTGTAAATATTAAATAATAATATTTATGAACTCACTCATTGGAATTGTGGTCCCGAAACCACATTTCCAGCACCACTGAAAAATGAATTGTTACAAATATCTCCCCTTAGGAAATTTCGTTCTCAAAATTTTTACTTGACAATAAGTTTGGGTGTTGTAATCTCATTGATTCATCTATTTCTCAAGTAGTTTCTTCAATATCGTATCGGTGCCATAGAACTTTCACTAATGTTACTCATTTATTTTGTAGTTCTTTTATTTCCAAAGCTAAAATTTTGACTGGTTATTCTGAATATAACAAGTTAGGTTGTATTTCTATCTTGTTGGAAGTAATCACGTAAGAGTAATCTAATCTATACTGTCGTAGAAAGGAAACATTGAAAACATTATGAACCTTTTCGAGTTGTAACACGTTCTTCCATGGGGTACTCTGTCACCAGTCTAAACTCAACATATTTTCTTTTCAAATCCACAAACAATTTCTGACGATCTGAAATAACTTTAAAACAATCTCAAATTTTGATCAGAAACAATAGACAGCAACACATCGTACAATTTGACAATCTCAACAATATATAGTTTAGTTAATTTTCTGAAGAAGTAACGGTTTAACTTTCAACTATGTGAAATTAGCATCATGAAATTCTCGAATCAGGTGAATATTCACAACTTTTAGAGATTTCTAGCTCAACAAATCAATCGTCATATCAGCTTTTAATCGGATAATAACCGATGATCAGATAATAATATTTCGATAACTCTAGACATCTTTGCTATCTTGGATTCAATTTTGGAACTTTTATTAATATAGCTTTAAAATATTCAAAACTCTACTAAAATTTATTTAATCAAAAAAATATGACATTTTTTTTGTAATAACTTCGTTAATGATAGAGCTATCATAAGAAAGCCTAAACAAATAATTTGTACTATACAGTCAATCCTAGAGAACTACGCACTTCAGTAATAATTCCCAAAGATTCCCTAGCATGCAATTGTTAGGAGTTGATTTAAAGTAATTCAGACATTTTCAATTGTTATCAGAAGACCTAGAAAAACTTCTCGAAATCATAATTCATATAAATTGATCCTCACATATAAATTTTTTCTCTCGTAAAATTTGTACCTCTAGTTTCCTATGATAATCATATTCAGTTTCATTCTTCGTATAAATTTAATATCATCGGTAACCTAGCAACAAATCTATCCAACTATGGCTATCAAATTCTATCTATTATATCTAAAAAATGTTTGAGCGATCAATAATCCAAACGGTGTTTCCAAAAACTCACATTGTTTATATCAAGTCTGGAAAGTAATCTTCAGCACATCTGTCTCATAACTTGGAGTTGACAACCAGCTGGTCGAAAACCAATACTAAAAAAATATAGTAGTCATCTTTCACTAAAAAAATTAAGTTTAATCATATCTTTCCTTTTCATAAACATAATATCATTTTCCCAAATTACACATTTGGTCGTATGAAACCTCTATCAACCAACTCTTGCAACTCTTTACATTTTTTAATTCAGTCGAAGCCATTTTGTATAGAGTAATTGATATCAGATTTGTTCCAATGATTATCTCAATAGCAAACTCAACTTCTCGTTCTGATGGTAATCTGGGTAGTTTTTTAGCAAACATATCAGTGAATTCCCTGATTATCTATAACTGATTAATCTTCAACGCTGATGCTCGAGTATCTAAAATGTAAGCTAAAATATGTTTCTAATCCTTTACGAACTATTCTCTAAACAGAAATCGTATATATAACATTTATAACACCGTCAGTTCTGTCTGATTCAACAGTAATCAACTCTCTAACTAGACATCTCAAATCGATTCGTTTCTAGCAACAATTTACTATAGTATCATGTAAAGTCAACCAGTTCATACCCCATATTACATCAAACTCGTGGAACGGTAATAACATCAAGTTGGAAGGAAATATCACAATCATGAATTCTCAGTGGAGACTTTTTTACAAATTAAACTGGCTATGACATTTTGACACAATGGGTTAGTACTTTAACATCAAATTCAATCTGTTTTACTAGTATGTTCTTTTGGGACACTAAAGTAGTAGAAATGTAAGAAGGAGTTAACCTAGAGTCTATCAATGCAGATACATTAATATCAATGAGAGAAGAAGTACCAATTATAACATCTAAGGTAGAAGCCTCTTCTCTGGATCGAATGAAACAAGTTCTAGTAAACACCCTAGTCTCAGATCTGTCTATCTTAACCTTCGTTCCACCTCGAGTAGTTCCATCATTACTACTCTGTCCTGGTCGTCTACCTCTATGAGAAACAGACATCTGTCTATCAACTTGATCTGCAATAATGCCTAACTTCTTTAGGTAGACTCTCATAAAATTTTCGGTAGATCAATATCAAAAATAGTCCTAGTCATGATCTGTCATGCCTCATTTTTATTTAGTTATCATTAGTTTTTGAACAAGAATGTGTATCTAGCCTAGTGGTTAAGAACAAATGTAACTATCCCAATGAACCAAGTTCGAGTCCCTTCTCCTAAATTTTTGTTTTAATTTTGGCACACCTCCTTGGTCAACCCCATTGTCTCCCAAAATAATTGCTTTATGCATAATATTCTTTTCTTCTTTTATGTCCTTCTCCCTTCCTTATTTACTCCCCTTTTCTCTCCCTTTGTCCTCCCTATTTCCATTTCTTTTCCTAGATTCCCCCACATTTCATTTCTCCTTGCCTTTAACTATTGCTAGTTGTCACTAATAAGTAAGGAAAACAATTAGTTTTTTTCTTTATTGGATTTGGTGCCTTAAGTGTAGTATTTTTGTCGAAGTACACTTGTTTTTTTTAACAAATTTACATTAATACTTTGTATTATTGTCCTCAAATGATTTCACTCGTAAAGTAAAATTGAAGAAAATGTTGCTCACTGGTTGTCTAAATTTTTAATTAATACTAAGCGTTATTATGTGGTCAGATCGTAGTAGGGTAATACAACTTGTATTAGTAGATGAACCTAAACATATCCTTAGTCTAATAAAAAATGAGAAAATCGATTAAATGACTAATACGTCGTCTATCAAGTCTAATTATGGAGATGCGTTGTCTTGGGCATCAGAGCGGTTGACTTCCAAAAGATAGAGACATAAATTTGATTGACTGGACTAACAGTACATCAGATAGGACCCAACCAGAATAAATTTTGAATACGTTTATGAATTGATTCACTTGTGATGTTCATAGTGTAGCAAACCTAAATAGTTGACTACGTATGCGTGACTCGTACACTTTGATGCAAGTAAAAGCCTAAGCTCAAATACATAAGGAATCAAAATTTGGTGCATTGGGTGTACGACTTCTGTAGTATGTAGCGTCATTCAGAATAGTGAAATTTATTGTAACAGCTTGCCTGGTGGAGACTCAATATCAAGTTATTGTTCGATGTATAAGTTGGTTAAGTAGGGTATACTTGAGTAAGCAAAGTAATTGTTTTAGCTGAGTGGCGTGTGTAACGCGTAGGTTTGTGCAAGTGTACACAATCATTGTCAAGTAATAAGTAAGTATCGATTTATCGTCTCCACAAGGATTGTATTTGTGCCAAGTCACTAAATTTGTAAAATTATATTAACAATTTGGTAAATGAAAGCACAATATAGTTGAGAAGTGATGATTAAAATATATTAAACTAAATGCAGTGATCCCTAATGCAAATTATCCTAAGTATGCAAACTATATTGATGAAATAGATTTTAGTAAAATTAAACACAATTTGAAACAATTATAACATAAATAAGCTAAGATAATTACTTTAATCAAACTCAATTTATTATCAACATGCTTAATAACATTCGGAAAAACATTCCATGGCAACTCGATCTTTCATGAGTTTGTAAACCACATTAGGTCCTTTCGGAATCCTTTACTTAGTAAATACGCATTTTACTAATCCTTATTAACTAAGGGTTTCTTAGCATTCGTGTGAGGTAACAGGGACGTGTGAGGTTTGAAACAATTTAATCACACAAATCTAAAATTTATGTAGATAACAGAGCTTGGTTAGAGTTGTTATGCAACCTACAATTTAATCGTGTTAGGATCTAAATTCAGCATGCACATCTCAATTATGCGTCCATTAGCTGTCGTCTGGTTAGGATCGCTCAACTAATTCAGGTGCATTTCAATCACGTATGAACAAAATACAGACTTGATTTTAATTGAAAATATGATCGATTGAGGCACAAACATTATAAGCATGACTGAATAAATATTATTTAATCAAAGCAATCATCCTAGCTTAAATAAAATTAAGCTAACATTGTTGTAAAAAAGAACAAAGAACACATAGCAAACATCTTTATATTAAGTTAAAGAAAAGAAAGATTAAACCCAATTCAGAGTGGTTGTTACCCGAGAGTCTAACTGACGAGACTCCTTCGTTCCTTTGCTTTGCTCCTTTGCTGATGGTTCTCCAAGGTGGCCGACCAAGGGTTCTTTAAGAGGTTAAATTGCTAAAATCTCTATAAAGAGATGATGCTAGGCGTAGGAATGAAAAATGCTAAGAGAAAAAGGGAGAATGATTCTTGATGGATGCTTGAGGGATGATGAATGAAAGAATGAGAGGGTCTTATTTATTGGTGAGGATAGAGATATAGTTTGCTAAAAATAGGAGTTTCCATCTTTTGAAGCATCTTCCATGGGTGGCTGGCCATAATTTTAGCAAGTTGAGCTGATTTTTTTCTTGATTTTTAGTCAATTTGAGTGCCACAACAACTCAAGACTGTAACTCAGTCAAGTGCAAATCTTGAGGTAAATCTCTAATTTTTTCAATTCTTCAAGGACCTTGTGCAATTAAACCAAAAAGTGGTTTATAGACAACCATGTGCAACCGAATTTTGGGTTGACTTGGTCTCTAATTTGGACGGTTTTGTAATCCAGCAAAGCTATCAGACTTGTCCAAAATAAATCAACAAGTTAGAGGACCAAAGAATTAAATTTATCCAATTTAATTAATTAATTAAAGCCCATATTATTAATGAAATATTTTAAAATTAATTATTAAATATAATTTTTTTATTATTTAATTTAATCATGCATTACCCACTTTATGTCTTAAAAATATAATATATTTAAATTAATAGAAAATAAGCCATTTATTACATGAAAACTATATAATAAAGCATAAAATCACATTTTAATAATTTCTATGTCCTAATTTCATATTTTCACATATTTCATTAATTTATTAAACAAAAACTTAGTTTTTAACAACGGATTTAAGTAAAAACGTGATAAATTACATAGGAAAAATCCTATATATTTGTCTGTTTACACACCCCCAAACTTAAATCATTGCTCGTCTTGAGTAATGTTTATGCACAACAAAAGGTCTTGCTAAGGCAAAATTGCTAATTGTGTAAGCATCATCAATATTTTTCCCATAATCATCGATTAATAACTTCATGCTTATCGATCTTCTTTATTAACAAGTAATTCATATGCAAACATTCCTTAAGATTATACTAAGCTTAAAAATATGCCAACACGAATCGTAGTTTGCATATATGTCACAGCCGTAGATAACATTTTTCATTCAACATAATTTCTTATCAATCAAGCAAACAATCACAAACCTTCATGCATGTTTAATCTCAAAAGAACTAAGTTTTCATGGAAAACATTACTAAGGCTAAGATCATACAAGCATTCCATTCTTCATGATAACATACTTTCACTTAGATAAAATCATCATTCATACTTGCATACAAACTATCTCAATAACAAGAATATCTCTAAACATTCATTTATTAAAACATACTTATGAAAGTAATGATTAAAACATACTTCATCACTTAGTCTTATTCTTTCTAAAGAAGTGCTAAGTTTGTTCATGCTTGCTATGTTTTATTCTGCAGAAATTAAATCCTAATTACGAAAGAAATAAATTCCTAAAGACCTAAAAATAATTAAATAAATAACAGGACAAGAATCCCCCTTTTATTTTTCTGACTTATTCCCCTTGTCTTCTTTAGCTCCATCTCCGCTTGCATCGTCAATATCTTCTGTCCATGCCTCAAAGATAGCATCTGGGAACTCAGGAACAAAAGTATTATAGATATTCTTAAAAGTATTTCAAATTGAGTCAGCTCTAATTTTTGCATATTTCCAGTAAGTTTGTTGTTGATTGTGCATGAAATTGCACATATCCATCAAAATTGACAACTCCAATTTCCTTGAAGCACTTGTAGAAGTCGGCATGAGAGTTCTATATTCAGGTTCAACACATAGCTTGACTGCTTCTTCTTCTAGCTCAACCCTTGGTTCAAGAATGTTCGGTTCCTTATCAGATTCTTCCTCTTCAGTGTCTATGACTAAATTAGCTTCAGTTTCAGTTCCATCTGTTGACTCCTCTGTATCCGGCTCAGTTGGTTCTTCTTGCTCCAGTTCATGCACCCTCTCTACTAATCTTTCAAGATTATAATTTGTAATGCATTCTTGAACATATTGCCCTTCAAATTTGCTTGTGTTTTAATATGGGCCTCTAAGCAAATTGAAGTGATTAATGATGGGAAATAAGCACTTCCTTCCTTCTTTTTAGCACAATCGTGAATCTCCTTGAAGATAATTTTCCCAGCATTAATGGACTTTTTTGTCAAAATTGCATATAACAAAAGCATCCGTTCCATCGAGATGGTAGAACTATGTGAGATAGGCATAAAACTGTAACGAACGAAATAAAACCATACATTTGCTATTGGTTTTAAGTATTGTATTTGACAAGAATGGATCCCATGCTTTCTTATAATCCATTGGGATCCTGGATTGGTCACAACATCAAGCACTTATTGAAGAAAATCCCAATTGATATTGTTCATCATAGGGTAGAACTCATCTTCTTCAACATCAGGTAAATTAAACAAATCACTGATGGACTTAGAAGTAAAATGTACCTTTTTGTTTCAAACAATGACTTCAGTAGCATCTTGAGTAGTCAAACTAGCATAAAATTCTTAAACTAGTTCATCATCGAGAAGTGAATGAGCATTATAAAATCGTTCCCACTTGAGAGCATTGATTTTCTTTCTAATCGGTATAGGAACAACCATCAAATCATTACTCTTCAAGTCAAAACCTTTTTTCAGCATCATAGGTTGATGCTTAAAGATTGAATCAAATCTCTCTTTCACTTCTTCATCGATCAAAACTGGGTTTTCATGAGTAGCCTTTGAAGATTTGGTTCTTTTGCGAGACATGGTATCTTTTCCCGAAAATTTGGTGAAGTTTCTACACAAAAGAGAAAAGAGAAATCGACAAAGTGGTACCTCAAATAAGTGTTCATCTGGGAAATTCTCGTTGATAGGTACAAATGACAGAGTTACCTCATTTTGCTCCAACCTAGACAGATGATCAGCTATTTGATTTTTGACACCTTTTCTGTCTTGGATCTCAAGGTCAAATTCTTGGAGTAAAAGTATCCAACAAATTAGCCTTGGTTTTGCATCTTTCTTCGTGAGCAAGTATTTAATGGCTGCATGGTCAGTAAATACTGTAACTTTGGTACCTATAAGATATCAGCGGAATTTGTAAAAAGCAAAAACTATAGTGAAGAGTTCTTTTTTCGGTTACCGTATAATTGCATTGGGCTGCCGTCAAAGTTCTACTTGAATAGTAAATAGGGTGAAACACTTTATTTCTTCTTTGACCCATCATAGCTCCAATCAGGTGTAACGATTATTGGGGCTCAGATTAACCGCTTCTTTAGCTCTTCAAAAGCTTCCAAACATGCTTTGTTGAAATCAAACACTGTATATTTCTCTATCAACAAACACAACGGTTTAGAAATTTTTGAGAAATCTTTGATAAACCTTCGATAAAAACTGACATGGCCTAAGAAACTTCTGATTCCTTTCACATTCATTGGGGCCGATAATTTTTCAATTACGTCCACCTTTGCTTTATCGACTTCAATTCCTTTCTTTGAGATCTTATGACCTAAGACAGTTCCTTCCTTGACCATAAAATGGCATTTTTCCCAATTAAGGACAAGATTCGTCTCTTCGCATCTCTTCAGTACCTTAGCCAAATTACTCAAACAGATATCATAAGTGTTACCAAAAATAGAAAAATCATCCATGAAAACCTCAACAAAATTTTCAACCATATCAGTAAATATTGCCATCATACATCGTTGAAAAGTTGTAGGTGCATTGCATAAACCAAAAGGCATTTGCCTAAAAGCAAACGTACCGCATGGACAAGTAAAGGTTGTTTTATGTTGGTCCTCTGGGTCTACAACTATTTGGTTCTATCCAGAATAGCCATCTAAAATATAATATAATTTATTACCTGCCAGTCGATCTAACATTTGATCCATAAAAGGCAACGAAAAATGTTCCTTCCGAGTGGCTTTGTTCAACTTTCTGTAATCAATACAGATTCTCTAACCGTTAAAAGTTCTTGATGGAATTAACTCGTTACGCTCATTTTCAACAATCGTCATTCCACCTTTCTTCGGCACACACTGCACCGGACTTTCCCATGAACTATCTGAAATAGGATAGATGATTCTTGCATCTAACCATTTGATCACTTCCTTTCTCACAACTTCTTTCATAATAAGATTGAGCCTTCTTTGCCTATCAATTTGAGCTCTTTCACCTTCTTCTAAAATGATTTTATGCATGCAAAAAGAAGGGCTTATACCTCGAATACTAGCTATGGTCCAACCAATTGCTTTCTTAAATTTTTTTAGAACATCAATTAGTTGCTCCTCTTGATCATTCGTCAGTTTCTTTGAAATAATCACAGGCAAAGTAGAACAATCACCTAAATAAACGTATTTCAAATGGGAAGGAAGTACCTTTAGTTCAAGTTTAGGTGGTTCTTCAATTGACAACTTGGGTTGCATAAATTCTCTGACTTTCAACTCCAACAGTTCAAATCATGTGGATTGAATAAAATTTCCCGGATTAGCTTCCATCAAAGCCATGTTTTCTTGACCTTCTTCATCCTACAAAGGGTCAAGATCTAAGTCTTTCTCCAATGGATCTTATTCAAAATTGTTTTCCATATAAATCAAGGTTTCTATCTCTTTCATAACTAAACACTCCTCTGCTAGATCGGGAAATTTCATCGCTTTAAGAATGTTAAAGGTTACCTGATCATTTTGAACTCGCATCGTGAGTTCTCCTTTCTGCACATCAATTAACGATCTTCCCATGGCTAAGAAAGGTCTCCCAAGGACTTTTAATGTTGGTGGAAGTTTGTTCTGCAGGAACGCACTGCACTCCTTTGTCAGGGCAACAGTCTCAAACTCACTCAGTTGTTTCTTCTTTCATAGTATATCCTTTATAAACTTCACATAATTTGACATTTGTTCTAAAGCCTCCACCAACGAAATATTGATGTGTAACTGCTTCAGAACATCCAAAAACTTCTTGAATTGCACCTCCTGTTTCTGCTTGTTTTGCTGCAATCTTTGCGTATATAGAGGTGATAGAACTTTCATTGAACCAGAAAACTTTTCTGAGTAGGTAAATCTGCATCCAAAGAAGATGTTAAAAATATATGAATTCACTAAGTCAGGGTTTACCTTGTCAGACTTTATAGATTCTGATTCCTTTAGTGTATGAACTTCAATAGCTGGTTGATTCTTCTCAACGGACTTATCTTCGACATCAATCAATCAGGGTTCTAGAATTTTACCACTTCGCGATACCACTGCCTTGATATGTTCTTTACCCAAATTTTTTGGATTCTTAGTATCGCTCGGTAAGGTTCCTTGCAGTCTATTACGTAGCTCCCCAGCTAATTGACCCATTTGGTTTTCCAAATTTTTCAGTGTTGCTGCTTGTTTGGATCAAAGCATCATTCTTTTCCATGTACGCCTTCAACATGTTCGTCTGATGCCTCAGCTTGAGGTGATTTTGGAACTTGATGATTAAACCCTTGAGATTGGTTGGGTCTTTGCTGCAATAAGTTGTTGTTCGGTTAATTTTCTTGGTTGCTCCAAGAAAACTTAGGATGATTACGCCATAAAGGATTGTAGAAGTTGGACTGGGGTCCTTCTCCACTCCTATTTTGATATTGGTTCCCCACATAGTACATTGACTCGGGATTTGATGGACAATTCTCAAAAGAATGACCTTCCCCACAGTACACAAAGGAAACTATTTCAAACGGACTTGGTGGCTGAGCTGTAAAATTATTAGTACTATTAGTTGTTAACTGTTTTAACATAGAGGAAATAGATGATACCTGAGCTGATAACGAAGTGAGGGAGTCAACTTCATGAACTCCGACTACGTGTCTTTCTGAAGCTGTTTGATTTTTTGGCCATTGATTGTTATTACTCGCGATCCTTTCGATGATCTCATAAGCCTCATTATAAGACTTAGACAAAATTGCACGATTCGTGGAAGCATCTACAATCAATCTTGTATATGCATTGAGACCATTATAGAATGTCTCCAACTAGATACAATGAGGAATCCGATGATGAGGACACTTACGAAGTAACTCCTTGAATCGCTCCCAAGCCTCATACAAATACTCGTCATCAAGTAGTTGGAAAGTTGTGATCTCATTCCTCAACTTAGTGTTTTTCCTAGGTGGGAAAAACTTAACCAAAAATCTCTCTCCTAATTCTTTGAATGTAGATATGGGACTTGGTGGCAATCAATTGAGCCATGCTCGTGCTCGATCTCACAATGAGTACAGAAACAACTTCAACCTCAGTTCGTCTTCAATCATACCGGCTATCTTGAATGAATCACTCACCTCCATAAACAATTGAAGGTGGAGATGTGGATCATCTGTGGGCATACCACTAAATTGGCCCACCGTTTGTAGCATTTGAAACATCACTGGTTTCAATTCAAACTGGGTTGCCTCAATATCTGGCATTCTAATTCCTGGGTTTAACTCACTGAAAAGTGGCACAGCATATTGTCTGATGCATCGATCCCTATCATCGGTAATAAGGATAGGATTTCATACATAATCAGCTTGATTACCTTGGTCTTGATTCTAATTTCGAAGGTCTATCTCGACTTGTCTTTGAGCTGTTCGTTCACATATTCTTTGTCTAAAAGTTCGCTCAATTTTAGGGTCTACAGGGAGTAAATCGATAATTTGACCTATGCTCATAAACACCTCAATAGAAAACCACAAGAATTAAAAATAATAAGTTAGTAATGTTAGAAATAAATCAAATTGAAAATAAATAATTTCGCGACAAACATTACTATAGCAACACTTAACAATCCCCAGCAATGGCGCAAAAAACTTGTAATGCGTAGGATTGTGCAAGTGTACATAGTCATTATCATGTAATAAGTAAGTATCAAGTTATCGTCTCCACAGGGATTGTATTTGTGCTAAGTCACTTAATTTGTAAAATTATATTAACAATTTGGTAAATAAAAACACGATATAGTTGAGAAGTGATGATTAAAATATATTAAACTAAATGCAATGATCCCTAATGCAAATTATCCTAAGTATCCAAACTATATGAATGAAATAGATTTTAGTAAAATTAAACACAATTTGCAACAATTATAACATAAATAAACTAGGATAATTACTTTAATCAAACTCAATTTATTATCAACATGCTTAATAACATTCGGAAAAACATTCCATGGCAACTCATTCATTCATGAGTTTGGAAACCATATTAGGTCCTTTCAGAATCCTTTACTTAGTAAATACAAATTTTACTGATCCTTATTTACTAAGGGTTTCTAAGCATTCGTGTGAGGTAACAAAAACATGTTAGGTTTGAAACAATTTAATCACACAAATCTAAAAACTATGCAGATAACAGAGCTTGGTTAGAGTTGTTATGCAACCTACGATTTAATCGTGTTAGGATCTAAATTGAGCATGCACATTTCAATTATGCATCCATTAGTCGTCGTCTAGTTAGGATAGCTTAGCTAATTTAGGTGCATTTCAATCATGTATGAACGAAATACATACTTGATTTTAATTGAAAACATGATCGATTGAGGCACAAACATTATAAGAATGTATCAAATAAATATTATTTAATCAAAGCAATCATCCTAACTTAAATAAAATTAAACTAACATTGTTGTAAACAAGAACAAAGAACACATAGCAAGCATCTTTATATTAAGTTAAAGAAAAGAAAGATTAAACCCAATTCAGAGTTGCTGTCACCCAAGACTTTAACTGACGACACTCTTTCGTTCCTTTGCTTTGCTCCTTTGCTGATGGTTCTCCAAGGCGGCCGACCAAGGGTTTTTTCAGAGGTTTAATTGCTAAAATCTCTATAAAGAGATGATGCTAGGCGTGGGAATGGAAAAGGCTAAGAGAAAAGAGAGAATAATGCTTGATGGATGCTTAAAAGATGATGAATGAAGGAATGAGAGGGTCTTATTTATAGGTGAGGAGAGAGAGATAGTTTGCTAAAAGTAGGAATTTCCATCTTTTGAAGCATCTTCCATGGGTGGGTCGCCATAATTTTAGCAAGTTGATCTGATTTTTTCTTGATTTTTAGTCAATTTGAGTGCCACAACAACTCAGGACTGAGATTCGGTCAATTGCAAATCTTTAGGTAAATCTCTAATTTCTTCAACTCTTCAAGGAACTTGTGCAATTAAACCAAAAAGTGGTTTATGGACAGCCATGTGCAACTGAATTTTGGGTTGACTTGGTCTCCATTATGGACGGTTTTGTAATCCAGCAAAGCTATCAAACCTGTCCAAAATAAATCTACAAGTTCGATGACCAAAGAATTAAATTTATCCAATTTAATTAATTAATTAAAACCCAAATTATTAATGAAATATTTTAAAATGAATTATTAAATATAATTTTATATTTTATTATTTAATTTAATCATGCATGGCCCACTTTATGTCTTAAAAAATATAATATATTCAAATTAGTATAAAATAAGCCATTTTATTGCATGAAAAGTATATAATAAAGCATAAAATCACATTTTAATAATTTCTATGTCCTAATTTCATATTTTCATATATTTTATTAATTTATTAAACAATTACTTAGTTTTAACAACGGATTTAAGTAAAAAGGTGATAAATTACATAGGAAAAATCCATTATATTTTTCCATTTACAGCGTACTCTATGGGTTTCGCCATCTGGCAAACTCTAAGTTTTGGCAAACTCTAGGGTTTGACATACTGTTCTATTAAGTATCTGCCCACCCCAAATGTTTTGGGCGAACTCATTAAGTTCACAATTTTAATAGATTTATTTCTATATCTAATGCATCTTATGATGACTTAGTCATGTTGGGGTTTAGTTAAAACCTAGTTAGAATTGAACTAGAATATTTTAGATGATTAGATCTAAAACTTATTAAGTGCGTTTAATCACAAGGATCAAGGGTGTTAGTGAAATTATCTGATTTTCCCACTAAACCTTGTCTCTGTTGCATGTGTATATAAGGATATTGTTGGCCATCGTGAGTCACTTTTTTATCTTCTTCTTCCTTAAATTATTTTATAAGTTTATGAAAAGCCTTAGTGTATAAAGCTTCTTCGAAGAGAGTTCTTAGTTTTTAGTGAGCGCTTATGTTTGTACTAGCTTACTGGTAATTTGTAGTAAACCCTTAAGTTATTATTGAAAACATTCACGTGTTTATAGTGGTGCATGCTTAAACTATAGACCTATTCGCAAGGAAGGAAACTTCTTGATTCTGGGTTGTTTGATACTGATTATTGCATGCATGTTAAGTTTTGATAGTTTAATGATCTGATAGGGATATTTATCTTTCTTTGAGCTCAAGAAGCTAACGAAGGTTCCAGTAACAAATGCAAAGGACCTATTGAGTAGATCACTATACTAGAGTTTCTGGTGAGTTCTTTCTTACTTCCATGTGATGTAAATTCCCTTGTTGTATAAATTGTGTAAGGTAAGTAATCTCTCTCGGTAAGATATGAATGGTGTCTGTGTTGGTGGTGGTCATCTAGTGTCAGCAATATGAGTATAGTCTGTTCATGTTATGAAGTACATACCCTCCTTTTTGCACAAGCCAATACCACTAATATGTAATATGTGAGATGTGACGATGAAAAAGGGAATTATGTTTATGATGCCTCCGGTAGGGCAGCTATATTACAAACCAAACTGGCAGATCACGAGAAAACATACTTGGATGAACAAGAATGATATGAGAAGTTAAGGGGGCTGTATGTTTATGAATACGACTGAATGATATGCTTCTAAATCTAAATTTTGGGTATAAGGATAGCATAAGGATGGGTTGTCTGTAAGTTATGGTTATGTTAGTGGATAGTAGCCGCCCATGTTTTGTGTTAAGTTGACGTATTGAAATTGTCTGTATATTGTAAACAACATTTGTGTATTATGATCATTGTGTTCCACTTCTCTGAAAGGTTTGGTACCATCTTAGGCATCAAGTCGTATGTTTTATATGTGTTTTCTTTATCATTGGAACTCACTAAGTTCATTTGAACTTAATTGGCTATATTTTCCTTCTAAGGAGTGTAAATTGAAGGAAAAGAATCTTGAAGGGACTATGCCAAAGCACTATTGGTTGTGAGCCTTTTGTTAATTTTTGTATCATACATACCATTAGCAGGGTGACTTGTAGAAATGTTTTGTATTAACTCTTGTAATGAATTGCAGTTTTTGCTAAGCTCTATTTTATGAAATCTTTTGTTAACTCCAGTATATATAAGTGTTTTTTTATTTAATGAGATGGTTTATGGGATAATATTTTAGGCATGTACACCAAACTGTTTGAATGATAATTAACTGCCAATGATGCACTTGAAAAATTTGTAAAAGGGATAACTCTATCGATTTTTATAAGGCTTCCACTACATTTTTTGTTTATAATGCTTTTCTTGATGTATACATAATTTGATTGTTTTGTCATTATAGTATTGAGGACTATGCCAATATCTTAAGTTTTATAAGTTTCAAATACTTTTACTAGATCCTTATGATTTTAAGTTGGGGCACACCATACTCGAATTCAATTATCATGTCAGGTAAGGTGTGTTACAAGTTTTTGTATCAGAGCTAGATTGAGTCAATTCTAAAAAAAAAGGTTGTGACACGCCGTGCCATACATGATATATCTCTGGCTTAGTTCCTGTAATCTGAACTAATTTGAGTTTTATTGTTGTGTTAACAAAAATGTCTAAAGGATCGAAGAAAGTAACTAGTGAGGAGATAGAAAGCCATGTGCCTCCTGTTTAAAAGCAAGCTCCCTACAACTGGTTTGGGAGCAACTAGTAATGCTTTTTGAAATATTTTATTCACCATGATTACCTAGATGTTCAACCAGGTTATGGGGACAACACCAGCACCCCAACCTCAGCAACCACAACTGGAGGTGGTACAACCAGTACCCCCTACACCTATTGCACCAACTGAACCCAACCTAAAGGTGATCTTGTGAAAGAGATAAGAAAGAGAGGTGCTAAAGAATTTCTAGGAGATAAGGTTGATGACCACAATGTAGCGAAGAAGTGTTTATCACAAGTTTGGTGAGTAATTAAGGAGTTGAAGTGCACGCTAAAAGATAGTCTTCTGTGTGCAGTCTCTTTGCTAGAAGGGGAAGTATATCATGGTTGGAGATGTTGATTAGTGTAACCCCTGAGGAGTTGATAGACTAGAAATTATTTTTGGAAAATTTTAGAGAAAGATATGTGAATCAAATGTATGTTGAATAAATGAAAAAAGAATTTTTGTATCTTAAGTAGGGAAGGATATCAGTGGTAGAGTATGAATGCGAGTTTGTTAGACTCAGTTGTTATGCAAAGAATATGTTTCAGACTAAGAAAGCTAGGTGTGAGAAATTTGAATTGGGTTTAAGAGATGAGATTCGCGTTTTGGTGGTGGCCTCAAAGTGTCAAAGCTTAGCAGCCATGACAATTAAGGCTCATAAAATGGAAACAATTGTTCAAGATAGAAGTAGAAGTTATGAAAGAGAAAGAATAAAACGCAGAATGTCTAGTCCTCCACCTGTATCAAATTTCAAGAAGTCAAGAGATAAGAATTTTTCAACATCAATGAGGGATTCACAGTTTATGAGTTTTAGACGTGATGGAAATAGTAGACAAATTACTTTGATGGCATAGTTCAGTAGCATTTAGAATAATGAGGGATTTTGGTTGCGAGCGTTGTGGAAGAAATCAAAGAGGAGAATGCTAGAGGTATACTGGAGCTTACTTTGGATGTGGGTCTTTGGACCATCAAGTTAAAGATATTCCCTCTAAGGTTGAGGTAAGTACAAAACAATTTGTACGTGGGCCTAAAAAAATTCAACAAGAAACGAGGTCTGACGTAGTAGTAAAATCTGGATCAGTTCAAGGGGCTTCAAGGAAAAGCTACCCTAAGCCCAACTTTGGAGTATCCGCCTGAGCATATGTGATGAAAGCTAAAGAAGATGTTGATTTGCCAGAACTGATAATGGGTAAAGTTTCTTTCCTTGGAAAATGTATTTATGCATTAATAGATCTAGAGTTAACCCATTCTTATATCTACACTAAAGTCGTAGAGGATTTGTGTCTTGAGGTTGTTTATTCTGAGAAAAATGTGTAAATGACTAATCCTCTTGGTCAAAGTAAAATGTTTAATAGGTGAATAATAATTGCCCATTGGTTTTTGTTGAGTACACTTTCTTGGTAGACATGTTAATATTTCATGAGTTTGATGCTTCTTAGCGTTCAAACCAGTCTAGCGGGTAGAATAATTGCTACAGTATCCGCTAAGAAGCTATTGGTTAAGGGCGTAAATGTTTACTTGGCGTACATTATGGACTCGTTTGAATAAAGAAAGGATATCAGCCAAGTTCTAATTGTAAGATATTTTTAAAATGTGTTTCTAGGAGAACTTTCAGGGATGCCACTAGATAGAGAGGTAGATTTTTCAATTGAATTAGAGCCCGGTACCGCGCCCATTTTTCATACCCCATATAGAATGGCACCGTTGGAATTTAAGGAGTTAAAGGCACAACTGTAAGATCTGTTAGACAAGGGATTTATTTGAGCGATTGTTTCACCATAGGGCGCGCCAATTTTGCATGTAAAGAAGAAAAATGTGATGCTTTTCCTGTGTATTGATTATCACCAATTGAATAAAGTAACTATGATGAAGTATCCACTGCCTTGAATTGAAGATTTGTTTGATCAGTTTAGTAGAGCTTTAGTTTTCTCAAAGATTGACCCGTGTTCTGGTTACTATCAACTGAAGATCGAAGGTGATTATGTTCCAAAGACTGCATTTTGTTTGCGGTATGGACATTATGAGTTTTTGGTGATGCCCTTTGGCTTAACGAATGCACCAACAGTTTTCATAGATTTGATGAATAGAGTGTGTTAGCCCTATTTGGATCAGTTTGTGGTAGTATTCATAGGTGATATTTTGGACTACTCTAAAAGTGTGGTTGATGATGAAGAGCACTTAAGGATTATACTACGAACATTACACGAAAATAAGTTATACGCCAAATTCAGAAAATGCAAATTTTGGTAGAGAGAAGTTCATTTTTTAAGCCATGTTATTTTTGTTGAAGGTATTAAGGTATATCTTGACAAAGTCAATGTCGTGCTTGAATGGAATCTGCCAAATAATATCAGTGAAGTCCACAACTTCTTAGGTTTGACAGGTTACTATAGGAGATTTGTAAAAGGGTTTGTAATGATGACACCCCTCATGCATTTATTGAAGAAGAAAGAGAAGTTTGGATGGATTGATGCATGTCAGAAAAGTTTTGAATAGTGGAAAGCAGTTCTAAAGAAAGCTCTGGTCTTAGCCCAACTAGAATCCGACGTGGAGTATACTATTTTTACTGATGTATCATTTAATGGGCTTGGAAGTGTACTTATGCAAAGAGGTAAGGTTGTGGCATATGCATCTCCCTAACTCAAGCCGCATGAGAAGAATTATCCAGCTCATGATTTAGAGCTGGTAGTATTGGTTTTGGCGTTAAAGATTTGGAGACACTACCTTTATGGGGAAAACATTGGGCTTAAGGTAATAAGAGATCTTGATGATTGTTGAATAAAATCATTCACTAGGTGAGACTCCACAAAAGTAGAACCATTGTGTCTAAACTACGTTAATAGAGATCGATTGTATTTGTTCTTTTCTGCTCTTATTTTTTTCACTGTCTATTTTCGTTCTAATTGTTGTTATAACAAACATTAAGCAAAGTTAATTTATGATATTGGTAGACTAATTAGTTTTTCAATTAAAATACATAGTTAACGCTTCATTACTAATAATTGCTCAAGTTTTATAAATATAATTAAATTTTTAATGTTATTTTTAATAATCATTTGATTTCATTACCGATATATAATTATTTAAATGAGTTTTCCAATTTAAGAAATTGAATAGTTTTTGTAACAACCCGTTTTCAGTAGTGCCAAAAATAGTGGTTTCAGGACCACAATTCTAGTAAGTCAGTAAATAATATTATTTATTATTTATGAATCAAGTATGTTGAAATAGTGAATTTTGATCTGATAATTTTTATTGATTGGATAATTAGTTAAGTACAAGTGGTTCAGTCTTAAACTCAAGTGGTTTTAGAAAATGAGGTATTGGGACCACGTTTTCATAATTGAGGCCTTAAATTTTTTAATTAAATATTGATAGAGTCATTTTATAGGTGAATTGAATTTTGGTCTGAAATTTTTAGTGATTGGATAGTTAATTAAAATACAAGAACTAAATCGTAAAAGTGGTAAAAGTTAATCGCTATAGATTTTAAAAAGCTAAGGGGTCAAAATGGTGAATAGACCATTTTCAAAAGTCGAAGCAGTGGTTGATTTCATTAAATACCATTAACTTTTGGGTTAATTGCTATTAGGCCCTAATTAAGTAAGGCTTAATTGAAATAAAGCTTGATTAATTAATTAAAATACTAATTGAGCAATTAGACTATTTATATAAGTCTAAACGGTGGTGATGCCAATTGTATTCGACCAATTTTGCTAATCATGTGTAAATTTTAATTAGTAATAGATTAATTAAAGTTTGATTTAAAATATCATAATATTTACAATTTTACCAAGTTATTTTAGTTAAGTAAAGGGAAAAATGACATTTTTTTTATCATCATCATCTTTAACTTTTTCTTCCATAGGTGAATGTGAGAAAAAAAAAACAAAGGGTTTGGGTTTCAAGCTTTTAACTCATCAATTGGTAAGTCAATTTTAGTCCGTTTCTTGTACTTTTTATGTTTTTGGGATCGTTGCAACTAGGCCTAGCTAACTCGCATCTTTGTTTTCAAAATTGTTAAAGATTTCTAAAGTTTCCATTGATTTTAATTGAAGTTTTTTAATGCTTATGGTAGAGTTTGAAGCTTTGATGGGATGGATCATTGCAACTAGGCCTAGCTAACTCGCATCTTTATTTTCAAAACTGTTAAAGATTTCTAAAGTTCCCATTGATGTTAATTGAAGTTTTTTAATGCTTATGGTAGAGTTTGAAGCTTTGATGGGAAATAAGACTATTTTATAAAGTGATTTTTGTTAGTTTTGAACAGATGGACTAAATTATTAATATCTTGAAATTTGCATGTAATTTTTTGTATTTTTTTATAATAGGAGGCTGTAATTGGATATATTCGAACTTGGTTTAAAATTTGGTGTTCAAATTTGAAAGTTATGATAAGTTTGATTTTATGGACTAAATTAAATAAAATGTAAAACTTGAAGAAATAATTGAAAGATAAAATTGAGCTTACATATATCTCTAATAGGTTGTTATATGATATTTGAGTGATTAAATTGAAATAAATTTATATTATAGATCAAGATTTGAACAAGGCGGTTGATAATCGAGGAAAAAGGAAATTTACAAACTAGTCCCTAACACTTTTGCTTTTGCTGTGAGCCCCTCATAAGTTCATATAGTCTAAATATGTTTAAATTGCTATTGAGTTTCATATGTATGTTCATTAATGTTTTATTAATATCTTGAATTGGCTATGAATTAGTACCTAAATTAAGAACTAAATCAGATTGAAATGGATTGTTGCGAAATGGTATATGTGAGATTAAACCTTGATGAAATTCATAAAAGTCTTGTATACAATGTTACCGATTGTTGCCCGTAGGTTCCAAGCTCCATCATGTGTTGCGGACTCGAGAATACATGTATATTAAGCCCTAGTCAGGCTATTTGTTGTGTAGGTTCAACCCGAATGAGTGACCAGGCACTATTGTTCGATTCATGTACGTTCAACCCTAATGAATGACTAGACACTATTATCCGATTTGTGTAGGTTCAACCCTAACGGGTGACCAAGCACTATTATCCGATTCGTGTAGGTTCAACCCTAACGGGTGACCAAGCACTATTATCCGATTCGTGTAGGTTCAACCCTAATAGGTGGTCCGGCACTATTTATTTGATTCATGTAGGTTCAACCCTAACGAGTGACCATGTAACGCCCCTTACCCGTGTCAGACGCCAGGACAGGGTACGAGGCATTACCGGACTTTAATATAATCAATCATACAAAATCAAAACTTGAAATTTCGTCCAAATTAAATTTTTCTTTCTTTTATATCAGATTTATCAACTCAACATGGCATTATCAAACACATACAACCCATACAATATTCGCCAACATCGACATCTTTATACAAAATGGACTATCAAATAATATGGGCTAAATCAATTATGACACATAACAAAATGACCAAGTCCTTTATACATGCCATAATTTCCAAATAATGTTTTCAAAATACCAAAAGAAAGTTGATAGTGTAGATGGATCTCTGATGATCGCCAAACCCCGAGCTAGCTTGGTGATTTATGGAGCTTGAAAGCTTGAAAACCCTAACTATGGCTTTCCCCCTTGTGGAATTCAGCCAAAACTTGAAGATGGACAAAAATTGGCTTTTAATTTTGTTTTTAATTCATTTTAATAACTAAATGACCAAAATACCCTTAATGAAAAACTTTGGAAACATGCCTAACCATGTCTATTTTTGTCCACCAACTTAACCAATGGTCTAATTACCATAGAAGGGCCTCCAATTTAAAATTTTATAACAATTGGACACTTCTAACATGTAGAACTCAACTTTTTCACTTTTTACAATTTAGTCATTTTTCCTAAATTGAGTGCCTAAACGTCAAAATTTTCGAACGAGAATTTGACAAAATCATTCCATGAAATTGTAGACCACAAAAATAAAATAAAAATAAATTTTATCACATCGAATTTGTGGTCCCAAAACCACTGTTTTGACTAGGCCCAAAATCGGGATGTTACAACTCTCCCCCTTTAAAGATGTTCGTCCCTGAAAATCTTACCAGAAAAAAGGTTTGGGTAATGTTTTCTCATGGCTTCCTCCGGCTCCCACGTAGCCTCTTCTACACAATTTCTTTGCCACAATATGTTCACTAAGGCTGTACTTTTATTTCTCAACTATTTAACTTTCCGAGCCAAAATCTCTATCGGTTCCTCATCATAGGTCATATTCAGTCGAATCTCAATCTCTGTCGGAGAAATTACATATGATGGATCAAAATGATAGTGTCGCAACATCAACACATGAAATACATTATGTATTCTTTCCAACTCTGTCGGCAAAGGGAACTAATAAGCCACAGGTCCAATCCTTTCAATGACCTCATTCGTCCCAATAAAACGCAGACTCAGCTTGCCTTTTTCACCATATCTCAAAATCTTCTTCCACAAATATACTTTTAGAAACACTTTATCGCCAACTTGAAATTCAATCTATTTTCTTTTCAAATCCGCGTATGATTTTTATCGATCTGAAGCAGCTTTCAGACAATCACGGATTACTCTCACTTTCTCTTCAGTTTCTCTAACCAATTCAACTCCGTGAATCTGTTTCTCACTGAGCTCGGTCCAATACAAAGGGGATCTACACTTGTGACCATACAATGCTTCATACGGTGCCATCTTTATACTTGACTGATAACTGTTGCTGTAAGCAAATTCAACCAAAGGTAGATATTTTTCTCAACTACCCTCGAATTCTAAAACACAACATCGGAGCATGTCTTCAAGAATCTGAATTAATCTTTCGGATTGACTGTCGGTTTGCGGATGAAATGCAGTACTAAAATTCAATTTTGTACCCAAGGCTTCTTGCACCTTTTTCCAAAACCTCGAAGTGAACCTCGGATCTTTATCTGAAATAATAGACGTAGGCACTCTGTGCAATCTCATGATTTCAGCAATATACAATTCAGCCAACTTATTGAGTGAATAGTCGGTATGTACCATATAAAGTGAGCTGATTTCGTCAATCTATCAACAACAACCCAAACAACATCTTTCTTTTTAGGAGTCAAAGGCAAATCTGTTACAAAATCCATCGTAATCCTGTCCCATTTCCAGTCAGGAACCATCACTGGCTGAAGTAAACCCGAAGGTACCTGATGCTCGGCTTTCACTTGTTGGCAAATCAAACACTTTGATACAAATTCAAAAATATCCTTTTTCATACCTTGCCACCAATATAGTTTCTTTAAATCATTATACATTTTAGTACTGCCCGGATGAATTGACAAATAACCACTGTGTGCCTCATGTAAAATTTTCTGAATCAACTCATCATTCTTCAATACGCATATCCTGTCTCAGAACATCAAACAACATTCTAAAGCGATCCGAAGATCTGAATCACTACATGATTCACACTGAGCTCTTTTAGCTTGTAACTCCCTATCATTCTTCTAAGCTTCACAAATCTGCTGAAGGAAAAAGGTCTAGCCTTCAACTTAGCCAATATCGAACTATCATCAGAGAATGTCAAACTCGTATTCATAGCTTTCAAAGCATACAAGGATTTTCTGGTCAAGGCATCTGCGACCACATTTGCGTTTCCCGGATGATAATCAATCACCTCTATTGTCGCAAGTTTAAATCTTTTTTATTCATCAAATATTTCAAACTTTTGTGATCGGTAAAGATTCAGCATTTCTCACCATACAAATAATGGAGCCAAATATTCAAAGCAAAGACGATGACAGCAAATTCCAAATCATGCGTCGGATAGCTCTTCTCGTGCGATTTTAACTGTCTCGAAGCATAGGCTATCGCTTTGCCTTCTTGCATTAAGACACAACCCAAACCATTCAAAGATGCATCACTATAGATTACAAAACCCTTCCCCGACTCGGGTTGTACCAAAATCGGGGCTTTAGTCAATCGTGCTTTCAATTTCTCGAAACTTTATTGACATTTTTATGTCCACTCAAACTTTACATTCTTTTGCAACAACTTAGTCATAGTAGTGGCTATCATTGAAAATCCCTCGACAAATCGTCGATAATACCCAGCTAAGCCCAAAAAGCTTCTAACTTCAGTTACATTCTTCGAGGGTTTCCAATCAACAATTGTCGAAATTTTGCTCGGATCCACCCGAATACCATCACCCGAAACTATGTGTCCTAAAAATCCGACCTCACAAAGCCAAAACTCACTTTTACTAAATTTAGCAAACAATTTATTCTCTCTCAGGATCTACAACACGGTTCTCAAATGTTTGGCATGCTCAGATTCATCTCAAGAATAAATCAGAATATCGTCTATGAACACAACCACAAACTTATCCAAATACGGTCGAAAAATTCGGTTCATCAAGTCCATAAAAAATAGCTGGAGCATTAGTTAAACCAAAAGGCATCACAAGAAATTCATAATGTACATACCTCGTTCTGAAAGCGGTTTTTGGCACATCTGACTCTTTAACTCTCAATTGATAGTAACCGGATCTCAAATCGATCTTCGAAAACACTATTGCCTCTTTCAACTGATCGAAAAGATCATCAATCCTCAGCAATGGATACTTGTTCTTTACAATCACTTTGTTGAGCTGACCATAATTAATGCAAAGTCTCATAGAGCCATTTTTCTTCTTCATAAATGATACGGGAGCACCCGAGGGAGAAAAACTCGGTCCCACAAATTCTTTATTTGTCAACTCTTACAATTGAGCTTTTAATTCCATCAATTCGATTAGAGTCATTCTATACGAAGCAATAGAGATCAGTGTAGTCCCAGGTAATAAATCAATAGCAAACTCAATCTCTCTAATCGGAGGCAACCCATGCAATTCCTCTAGAAATACGTCCAAAAAATCACAGACTACCGACACTAATTCTAGTTTCGATTCAGATATCTCAGTATTCAACACATAAGCAAGATAAGCTTCACACCCTTTTCTCATGTATTTCCGAGTAGACATGTACGATATCATCATAGGAAATTTATTTGATTCATCTGTTTCAACCTAAAGAATCTCACCATTTTCACATTTCAACTCAAGAGTTTTCTGTTTACAATTTACTTTGGTATCATGCAATGTCAACCAATCCATACCCAAAATAACATCCAACTCATCAAATGGTAACAACATTAGATTAGCCGGAAAACAGTGATCTTGAATCATCAAAGGACAATTCCTGCAAACCTTATCAACTAACACATATTTGCCTAAAGGGTTTGACATTTTAATCACAAATTCAGTAGGTTCAATAGGCAAACTCTTACTAGATACTAAATTTACACTAACATAGGAATGAGTAGACCCGGGATGAATCAATGCAACTACAGTAGTATTATAGAGAGTGAAAGTACCGATAATGACGTCTGGAGACGATGCTTCTTCGTGAGCACGAATAGTGTATGCTTGAGTAGGTGCTCTGGCCTCGGACCTTATAGGTGTCTGTCTCAATCTCGTCTAGAATAACCTACAGTAGCCTTTGATCGGCTAGCATCATCTCAGAATTTTTTTGATGTTGACTGAAATCATTTACTTGCGGGTCTCTTTCTTGCATCACTAACTTCGGAATAAGCTTTTCTTTTCTCCTTCTTGAGTTCTTCGTCTTTACATGCTCTATCAATGAGCACAACAAACTCTTCGATTTCTAGAATCCCAACTAACAGTTGAATATCTTCATGTAACCCATCTTGAAATCTTTTGCACATTATTTCTTCAGTTGATACACATTATCGTGTATACCGGCTCAGTCGAACAAATTCACGCTCATATGCCGTAATAGACATACGACCCTGTTTTAGCTTCAGAAATTCTTTACGTTTCTGATCAATAAATCTCTAACTGATATATTTCTTCCGGAATTCCGTTTGAAAGAAGTCCCAAGTAATTCGTTCTTTTGGAACAACAGAAATTAGAGTTTTCCACCACTGATAGGCTGCATCTCTCAACAAAGAAATGACACATTTAACACATTCGTCAGGATTACACGATGTTTCATCAAACACTCAGATTGTGTTCTCAAGCCAAAACTCAACTCTTTCAGCATCATCATTATTAGTGGCCCTGAACTCTTCGGCCCCTTGCTTTTGGATTCTCTCAACTAGAGGCTTACTTAATCTTACCAAATCAACACTTTGTGGAGCTACGGGGACCGATTGGGGAATAGGAGGGGGTGAAGGAGGTTGGGCATTTGGATTCGCCCGAATAAATTTTGTGTACCAATTATTCATCATATGGAGGAAGGCTTCTCGAGCCCTATCTCCCTGACTATTCATTTTAGATCTACTTTCAACTGGCACAGTCCCTTGCGCGGGAGCCAGCGCGTTACTCTCTATATCATTAGCTACAGCTCGGTTGGGATCCATTTACTATATAAAAATACAATTTAAATTGTCAAGAGTGATTACACTATCACAGTATTTTTATGGCATGTATAAATAGACTTTTACACATATTAGGTTAGTTTGAGAATCGACTAAACTATAGCTCTGATACCACAAATGTAACGCCCCTTACCTGTGTCAGACGCTAGGACAGGGTACAAGGAATTACCGGATTTTAACATAATCAATAGTACAAAATTGAGACTTGAAATTTCGTCCAAATTAAAATTTTGTTTTTTTTATATCAGATTTATCAACTCAACATGGCATTAGCAAACACGTACAACCCATACAATATTCACCAACATCGACAGCTTTATACAAAATGGACTATTAAATAATATGGGCTAAATCAATTATGACACATAAAAAAATGACCAAGTCTTTTATACATGCCATAATTTCAAAATAATGTTTTCAAAATACCAAAAGAAAGTTGATAGTGTAGATAGATCTTTGACGATCGCCAAATCCGGAGCTAGCTTAGTGATTTATGGAGCTTGGAAGCTTGAAAACCCTAAATATGGCTTTCCCCCTTGTGAAATTCGGCCAAAGCTTGAAGATGGACAAAAATTGGCTTTTAATTTTGTTTTTAATTCATTCTAATAACTAAATGACCAAAATGCCCTTAATGAAAAACTTTGGAAACATGCCTAACCATGTCCATTTTTGTCCACCAACTTAACTAGTGGTCTAATTACCATATAAGGGCCTCCAATTTAAAATTTCATAACAATTGAACACCTCTAACATGTAGAACTCAACTTTTGCACTTTTTACAATTTAGTTCTTTTTCCTAAATTGAGTACCCAAACGTCAAAATTTTCAAACGAGATTTTGACAAAATCATTCCATGAAATCGTAGACCACAAAAATATAATAAAAATAAATTTTATCACATCAAATTTGTGGTTCCAAAACCACTATTTCGACTAGGCCCAAAATCGGGATGTTACAGACCATGCAGTATTATTCGATTCATGTAGGTTCAACCTTAATGAGTGCCAAGAATTGTTATCTGATTCGTGTAGGTTTAACCCAAATGGGTAACCAGACAATATTACTTTCGCTTGTGTATGAAGTTCTTTTACAAAGTTTCATTAGATAATATTGTGAATGAAAATGTGTTGATATGCGATTGAATGTTGGCAAAGTAATGTATATGAATTGAAAATAAGATATATTTTGGTTTGAAAGGAAAAATGTGAAAAAATGAGACTATAGATGTGTTTGAGCTCAAAACCTTTTATGTTAATGATGTTTTTTGAATTCTTGATAGGTATATTTGCATTACATAATGATTTTATATGTGATGAGAAATTGAGGTAAGTAAATATTTATATTCTATGAGCTACTAAGTATTTTAAATACTTACTCGTGTTATTACTAATCTGTAGATTTTAGACGTCTAGAACGTGTCGATCGGATCAACAAGAAGCATACACATACCTTCTCTTGATTTGGTAGACTTTTGATGTTTTGAACTTGGTTACTTGTTGCATGTACATAGGATGTTTTGGCTTGTTAAGTGAAGGTATCTGTTTTATTATGTGACATTTTGTTTGATGAAAAATTTGGTACTTTGAAGCATAAAAGAAATGGCAAAGCTTGAATAATGTTATGCATATGAATTAGTAAGTTCTTGTGTTTTGGCATTCTTGAGTTTGAATTTATGTTCGTGCCAATGAGGGCATATTGGTTGAATGTTTAAATGGTTATATAGATGGACGTTTTAGCTTTGAAATGTATATGCTTTGGATTAGGTTTGAATGGTATGAATGACGTTTTAGGTCACTTTGTAGGATTGGTATGTTTTTTGCATAAAAAGGTCATATATGCTACACACAGTCTACCACACAATCGTGTGTCACACACGAGTAGGTGACATGAACGCGTGCTCTACTTGTTTAGGATGTTTTTGGTTTCACACAGTCACATTTAGTTACACAACTTGGCGGCACAGCTGTGTGACCCTGGATTACATGACCTCAACCTATCAAACGGTCTATGACCCTTGTTTTGCATTTTTACCCTTCTTTTTGTAAAAGTTTCAAAATAGTCCTGAATTTATTCCGATTCAGTTTAAGAGCTTTCATAAGCTCGATTGAGACTCAATTTTGTTTGTTATGCATGTTTAACATAAACTTAATTTGTACATATTGATTTAAAGACTAATATTGAGTAATTTTCATGTGAATGTTTTCTTTACTGTTGTAGCATCCTGTAGCTCAAGTTTGGTGACTGGACCGGATAGGAGGCGTTAAAATTTTACAGAAACTAATTTAAAGAAAAGAAATAACATATTGAGAATATATTATCTATCGGTATCACAATATAACAGAATTATTTTTTGTAATTAAACAATTATTAGTTTTTTATCGTAGAGATATCCTTAGTGTAAAAATCCTATACAAAAAATATGTATAAAATTTTTTATATTAATTTAATAAAATCTTCATCTCGCATCACGAAATTATATTCTTAGTATTTTATAAAGCCTCGACATAAGTAGGATATTATTACTAGTTTAATTAAAAAACTAGAAATTCTATCACACACATATACGTGTAGAAACCACTTACTTAGTATGTTAGTTTAAAAATAATAAATAATAAATAATGAAACATATGGTCTAAAACTAATTAATAATAACATATGAAATATGTACGATAATAAAATGAATAAAATAGATTAAGTTGTGATTAAAATAAAATTTAAACATGTAAGTATATCATATTAAGAATATTAAATGCACGACAATTGTTTATCATGATGTTATCATCAAGCTCGAGTTATTGTTGAGTTGACAAAAATAAAAAGAATAAAGTAGCCTCGAATAATATACATTATTTTAAATATGGAAGAACATTTTTGTAATTTTCCTAAATGAGTTGGTGTTCAATTGACTCGTGACACCAATTCAGTTAGGGACTTAAATAATAGTATATATATAATTGGAAGTAATAAAGTGTGCATAATAAAATTAAAATATATAATAAAATAAAGTTTTTGTTGAATGATAAATTTAAGATTTTATCAATACAACTGGTATACAATCAAATCCCTTTATATGTATATTTTTATTGTGTTTTTAAAATAAATAAAACAAAAGTTCTCAAGAATAATAAAATTTATTTTAAATATGAAATAATATTTTTGTAATTTATCTAATCGAATTAGCGCCAACTTGATTTGAAGTAATAATTTAATAAAAAATTAAATATTAGTATAGATAAAAATATTTTAGTTATTAAATAAAATTCACTTATATTTCCGTTTTTTTGTTTGAGTTTCATTTTCATTCACAACTTGAAAACTACGTTTATAATCCGTCACCATCCATTAATTAGTCAAAACGTTAAAAATTATCAATTATTACAATTATGGAAAATATGAAGCAAGACGAGAAAAAACAAAAATGATGCCTAACATAAACATTTCAAGATTTACATAAACTAAATTATAAACATGCAAAAAGTTATATACAATTATGAAACTTTAGATATACGAAAAATAGTTTCAATGCAAATAGAATAAACATAAAATCGAATCTATCAAAAGCAATATAAAATTACCATAAACATAATGGCATACTCATAATCTAACAGAAAAATATTATGTAAAATAATATTTATAATAAATTTATAAATTAAATTAATGATATTTTGATTAAAGATTTTTAATATTTTAATATATTAAATTCAAGCTTTAACATGTATAAGTTTTTCTAAATTTAATTTTTTAAAGATTTGATATAAAAATATAAAAATAAATAAAAGCACTCTCATCATACTATTTATTTTTAAAAATAATTTTTTAAAATGTCCAAATTAGATCTGTGCCACACGAAACAAGGTGCCACGAGTTTGGTACTTATTAATAAAGTACAGATAAGACAGGACGATAAACATTTTACTTTTTCGTATCTTTCTAAAAAGTGTGAAAAGGTGATTTAACACGTGGTTGGCCAAAATCAACCATGGGGAGATGTTCTCAAATCGGGAAAATATCATACAGTTACAGAGGGATAACATTCACAGATGTTCAATAGTATATCATTTAAATTATGTATTCAATGTTATAGATATACTTAAATAAGATATTGATTACTCACCATAAGTTTCAAATTATGATATTATATTTATAGAAACTTTAATTCAAGTCCCTTTTTCCTTTCTTGTGATAGGATGAGATACTAATCCCACCAATATATAGCCTTTCAATTTTTAAGGCCTTTTATTATTCATAAAAAATAGTGACTAATGTAACCACAAAAAGTAAATAATTGTTTGATATATGTTAAAATCATATATGAATATTGATTTAGTACCATGAGAATTTTTTATTTCTATTATGAAGATCAAAATTTTGATTTCAATTTAATTTTAGAAAACAAATATAATAATATCGGATTGACATAAGAATTTGTGTTTAAAATGTGAGTTGATGCTTCTCTCAAGTTTGATTCAACCTTACTCCTACTTTTTTATATATATATAAAAAGGGGAAAATAAATATAATTGTATACGAAATGTCTGGTTAGGGGTGAAAAAATTATAAAAATCGATCCTGACAATTAATATTTGGATGCTTTTGATTCATAAGTTAAAAAATTTGGTGATTTAAATTCAACTAAATTGAATCCAATTTAATTTTAATTTTATTTAATATGCAATTAATTCTAAATTTTAATGATGTAAAAATAAATATTTTTATATTTAAAATAATGAAACAACATAAAAAATGCTATTTAAAAAATATTCTCCAAAAACATTATATCAAAGTTACTAATTATTTTTTATTTACTTAAAAATTAATATATTTTTAAAAACTATTTATGAAAAAAGCTTTGAAATTTTACAAAACTATGTATAAAAAACATAAACCAAATCTCATTTTTTTTTTCAAAATAAAGTCTGAAAATTGAAAACCCGAAATTAATAAGAGAAACCAAGAAATGGAACTAAATTATCATGGATGGCTCAAAAAATTCCAAAAAAATTTAAAAAATCTAACTAAATTGAAGCAAACTCGATCCTACATTTAGTCACTGATACGTTACTCCATGTGTTATTAAGCCTGTTGAAACACTTCGTGTAATTTTGAAAAACAACTTAATAACAAAATGTACAATAGATCAAGAATTGTTTACACAGTTAAATGAACATACCTATGTTTTTGGTGCATCATTTAGATGGTAAATCCACTAATAAATCAATAATACAAACATTAATTACAATCCAATCAATTATATGTTGGAAAAGAATCGGTTTGAAAATAGTTTTCTTGTATAACGAAAAATTAAAATTTTAAAAATCGACATGGTTTGTGATATTTATAATAATAAACATTTGTACCTGTGTTTTCGGATAAGCGGATCCTTGATGTTTTCCAACTTTCAACCAAACGATCTTATCCGCTATTCTCGTACCACGAACTGCTTCGAGTGTAGGCTTGAATCAATTGAATCAAAACACAGAACTAGAAAAAATTTCTTTTCTTTTTGGGGTGAAATTGAAAATTCTCTTTTCTTTAATAGAAACCGATAGAATTGTTATTCTGGAAAAATATATTTAATGGTTGAGAATAAACTTTCTCTATTTTTCAACAAAGTAACAATTCCTTAAAGTTATGTTAATAGCTTAATCGGTGTCATCTATTTATAGAAAGAGAAAGTAGAACCCTTGTTGAGTTGTAGTGGTTTATTTCAAATAGAAAAACAACTTCCTACTTAGAGTGGAAGTATGGTGGACCGCACACTCTAGTATTCCTAATAGGGTTGCCACCCCCTTCATGTTACATTAAGGGATTTTGGGCCTCTCTCATATCAAGTCCAATTACGAGTACTTCTCGGGATTTTTGACCCAATACTTAGTAATTTGATCCAAACTGATTCTGTTTTTCTATTTCACAAAATAAACTTCTATATATTTCTATTAAATAATTTTCTCATCCCAATTTTACACTTGATTAAAATTTTGAGAAAATATGTTTAATATTTCACCACTCAACATGTTCACTGTGACCGAACGATTTATTTTAATTTTTGGGCTTTAAGACAATTCAAAAACATAAACTCAATCTTCCGATCATTTCTGAGTAATCCATGTACAGTTGCAAATGAATCATTTCTCATTTTCATTTCCCTTTCCATTTTCATTTTGAGAAAACCACATTCATTTCCAAATGATTCCATTTCTCCATTTCAGAGAAAACCATAATCATTTTTTAGTGTTTTCGATTTTTCTATTCATTTTGTTTACTTTGATTCAAACATACAATTCATTTCTGATTTCAACGAGCTAGTAGAGGGACTGATTGGACATATGTAATTAGGGCTCAAATGATTTATAATTAAGTTTTGGCTTTTCGCATTATTAACTCATTTAGTCATGAAGTCATTCTACTATAGTATCGTGACTAAGCTCTCCCTAATGACATACCATTACGAAAGAAACTACCTAATGCTTGTTTAATGACCTTGTCATAAGTGTGTTACCCTCATAGGATATCCTTGATCTCTTTGGGGTAATATCTATTCTCCAAATATGATCCCATTTTATTGCATGGTAATCATTACATCTTTCTTCATGAAAATTCAATCACTATCAAATAGGAGATCAAGTTATCCATCACAAAGACGGACGACCCTGACCATATTTACCTTTCATCAACCATGTAATGCTAGTGACAGGATATCATTTACCCATGTTTTGGGCAATGAATTCCACTGTTGTGAATGATTGTACATACTACAGAAGTCGTACACCTAATGTACCAACTTTCGGTTCCTTATCTATTCGAACCCATGCTTTTACTTACATCAAAGTGTATGAGTTACTTATACATAGTCCGTCATCCACTCAAGATTTAAGTATGCCACACTATGAACGTCACAAGTGATTAAATTCATAAACGAATTTTGTAATGCCCCAAAATTTTGAGAATTTAATTGTGAGACTCTGTAGTAATTAAGTTTTTATATCTGTGGTACTATGCTCTACTATTGTGTTTAAGGTCTAGAGTTCAAGTTGCATCGTTAAAATTTTTATTATTTTAAAAACAATCATTATCCATGCATTACATAGTTAAGTTAAATTAGTCTAAACTTGTGTTAGGAATAAACTTGCTGGTTCACTGGTTAAGTCTC
Organism: Gossypium hirsutum; assembly: GCF_007990345.1. Classification (NCBI taxonomy): domain Eukaryota; kingdom Viridiplantae; phylum Streptophyta; class Magnoliopsida; order Malvales; family Malvaceae; genus Gossypium; species Gossypium hirsutum. The sequence continues at coordinate 44,368,394 of NC_053438.1, read as the reverse complement.
TGTATTTTGTTAGGTCCCGTGTTCGAGTCCCGAAGGGGACAATAAGGAATATTTTTGCCAAATGCAAGAAGTCTGCTTGGAAGTTAAATTTTAATTAATGTAATTTCTAAACTCTAATTTTCTCTTTAGTTTCTTTTTCTCCTCCGTTCCCTTTCTTTCTTTTTCTTCTTCGTTTTTTTATTGATCGTGGTCGTAAGGAATACGAGATTAGTTGAATTTTTTTTGTTAGTCATTGGTCGAAAGGATATCGAGCAAGTCACTGTCAATTCATACGTTTCCACAATTTTTCTTTGTTTTCGTAACTTGCTTTGAATTGGATATTTTGTGTGTTGTGAGAATCTCTGATAAATGATCAGTTGTTTCCCTACTAGGCAAGAATATCAAAAGTAGGGAATAGCAAAATGATAATTTCAATGATTGTCATTGAATTTTCAATAAGTTTTGGTTCCGTTGAAGGTTTCGTGTCGAAATTTTTGACATATACATTATGCGCGTAATCGAGAAATTTTGTTAATTAAAGGGCTTAATTGTGTGACTGAATATATGCTTTAGGCTTCGGAGATCTGCTACATTATTATTGCTTCGAAATCCCTTTAGGTGTGCATTAAAAACCCTTAATTCTGTGAATTTCAAACGATAGAAAACGTGGCTGTCGACGCCACACAGCCAGGAACATGGACGTGTGCCTAGGTCGTGTGGTTGGCCGTGTAACTCACTGTTCATTTAATTTGAGCCACACAGGCAAGGGACACAGACGTGTGTGGCCATGTTAGTGTAGGGTTCTCACGGGCAATGTACACGAGCGTGTGTCTTGGCCGTGTAACTCACTGTTTATAATTTAGGACCACACGGCTAAGGACATGGGCGTGTTCCTAAACCGTATGAACCAAACGGTCAAGGACATGGACATGTATCCAGGCCATGTAACTCCCTGTTTGCGATTTAGAACCACACGGGCAGAAGACATGGGCGTGTGTCTAAGCCATGTGGCATATAAATAGGATTCGAATCTTGTCTCTTAGTCTGTGAGTGTTGTTAGTCTGTGAGTGTTGTTCAACATGAGCACTTACCTCCACAATGTATGTATGATTTGAATTTGATTGTTTGAGGACTCTTTGATGCTCTAAGATTTATATATGGATGATATAAATGTATGTGTACTATGATGGCTACTTCTGATACTGATCTGTGTTATCTATTTGTGAAATGAATTTGAATGATTGAACACATGTTATGGATATTTGTAATATGTATTTGCATGTGTTGGGATATTGTTAATAAGGAAGTAATCTACTCTGAATCAGTGGCTAAACCACGATACGTATAAATACGAATCTAGCGCTTGTCACATTTTTCTCAAGCAACTAGGCTACGTCTTTGTAAATGTGTCAGACAGACACTCTACGGTATGTAGGGTTGGTTGGGCATTGAACTCCCTTAACAGTGTGTTAGGATGACTGAAGATGATGTGTAGCGGATGGGGGTAGGATTAACTACATATGAATCTGATCTGTTCTATATATGAAACTGAAATTGCTTCTGCGTATGGAATGATCTATTCTATATCTGAGATGAAATTGCTTCTGTTATCTAACTGAATCTTAGGAATTCTGGAACTATTTTATATATGTGTTTTAATTGAACTAACATTTTTTATGCAGTGAGTTCACAACGCATTTCATTGTTGACTGAATTTCAAGTGGCTCTCAAATTTAAACGGGTCGACACTGCGGGAGTTCGGTCAAACCCTTTTATCTTTCCTTTGATACTACTATTAGTAATCTCAGTACTCTATACTATTATGATGTTGGGATGATTATGTAGTTAGTTAATGGCTGTGATAGATATAATATGTTGAATGATTTCATTTTAACTACGTTATAAATGTGGTATCCTACTATCATTCATGTAACTCTTTAGACCTAGTCTGGACGTCTAGGTCGGGTTTAGGGTGTTATATTTAGTTGTATCAGAGCCAGGTTTGTCAAAACTCAGACTGTGTTTGGGCTCATAATGTATGAGAAAAAATAGTTAGGTGAAAATTTGGTATCTGAGTTAAGTCGAGCCTCCGATGCTGAACCTATAAGTATTTCTATTTTGTTGTAATAGTTGTATTACCTAAACTGTTATCTAGTTAAATGCGTAGATGTGAGCTAGTGAGATTATTTTGTTGGAAGCCTAAAATGATTTGTACACTCTGACCTTGTAGATAAATTGCTAAAATGTGTTCGCGCAGTAGTCGTGGACGTGGAACTCATGGGCATCGAGGACACCACGGAGGAGCTAGAGCAAAGTTATCCTCTATTGGTGGTATGTCTAACCTGGAGACTAGCGAGACAATTGGTACTCCCACTGTTGAGACGGAGTCCCAAATTCTGATGGATGGGGACGGCGCAGTGTCCTAGGCCATGATTCAAGCATTGAAGAGGGTTGCTGAGACCTATTATGGATCATAAGGCGGAGTGTCGGTTACTGAATGACTCTAGTTGAATGGGGCTGAATTGTTCAGGGGTGCCATAGGAGTCACTTCTGCTGTTGTTGAGTGTTGGCTCGAGGCTACCAAGCTTATCATGACTGATCTTGATTGCGCTACCACTTAGAAATTGAGGGGTGTTGTGTTCTTAGTTTGGGATGAGGCTTATCAGTGGTGGCTGATGGTTGAGCAAGGTGCTTAGCACGAACAGGTTAACTGAGATTATTTTAAGAACGTCTTTCAGAGTAAGTATATGGGGGCGAGTTATCTCGAGGCTCACCGATGCGAGTATATGAGCCTAGATTAGGGCGACCGATCTGTGGCTGAATATAAAGCTGAGTTTTTACGATTGAGTAGGTACCACGGGCTCTAGTAGTATCTAGATATGATAAGTGTGTGAGATTCGAGGAAGGGTTACGATGTGATCTGTGGGTTTTGAAAACTCTTTAGAAGGAGCGGGTCTTTGCAGTTCTGATTGCGAATACCATATTCATTTAAAAAAACATAGAAGAATGGATTTAGTAACAAATAGAAACTAGGTTCTAATAGAAGTAGGTGTAAAACAAAACCTCTAGGGTTATCATTTAAACGACTTTGTTTTAGGCACTAGAAGATATAGCTAAAATTTGGGCTTTGTATACTCTAGACTCCTAGATACCGAATCATCTCATTGTGGGTGGTGCTACAAGTGATTGATGAGGACTCTACACTTGGTGGAGTATTCTCGGGACCTTGGGGCCCAAATGGAATAGGACTTGCTGAGGCGATGTTTTGTTTGGCTTGTTGTCAACCCCTTCCTCTCGTTATTGTGTGAACCATTCTCTTTTAGGGATGTTAATTTAGTAAATGAAAATAGAAAGAAGAAAAAGAGTTACCTTGAGAAAAATCTATCGTAGAAGAAAAAGGCAGAAAGGTTGGGTAGGAAAAGGTTAGGGTTTTGATCGATTTCGCTAAAGTGATTGAAGAAGGGTTGTGTACCTATTTTTTAGGAATAAACTTGTGCGAGAAGTTTACTTTATAGAAACTATTCAAGTTCTCCAATTAAACTTTAACAAATTTCATTAGGGGTAAGTATGTAACGTTTAAACATTTAACACGATACACATTGAAGGTTGAAGGCACCTAAATTTTTTATTCTTGTTTGGAGTAGTTAACCAATTATCAGTAATTCATTAGATTCTTCAGGGTAGAAATTTCGAGGATGAAATTTTATTAAGAGAGGAGGGTTGTAACACCCTAGTTCTGGCGGATTAGAAGTTATGGCGCATAGTTTTAATATGGTTAGTGTGGCGAAGTGGTATTAGCCCAAATATTTTTGGATGAATAAGGTTCGTAAGCAAACTGTTTGGGCACTATGATAGTAATCTGCCACAAGGTTGACTTGCTGGCAAGTTAGAGCATTAGCACTAAAGTATCCATTTGTTGGTGGTATTTAAGGATTTATTTAAAAGGATATTTCTTGTAAAGAAGGAATACACAAAAAAAAGTACACCTCAGAGTTTTTGATTAGGTATAAAAGAGAATACCAAGTGCATAAGAATGTTCTCGAAGGCTTCATTGCCTTTAAGGCCACACCATAAGCGAGTCACCACCAAGGTATAGTACGCTCAGCTATACGAGCACTGCTTTAGTTAGTTCTCGTAACGGGGTTAATTGGGAGTCAATGGGATTAATTAAATCTTCCCCATGTCTGGTTAGACATTAACGAATATTTTCATTTGATTATTTTCATCTAGCCCAGATTTTTAGGAAAATCAGGAGATTTAGGTTAGGTAAGTATCGTCATTTGTCAAAGTCTATAGTAAGGGAGATAAAGAGTTTATATCTAATGAGGGATAAGACTCTCGAGATGACTTTTACTTTACTTTTACTTTATGTTCTGGCTCTGCATTTTTTTTTAAAATTATTGCTATCTAAATCTTAAGGAATCAAACAGTACTTCTTTCTCCTTCAAGATGAAGATGAAATTCTGGATCTTTATCAGTAATCACTCTATCTCAAGTAGTGTTGTAGTTCTTTGTTGGATGTTGGATCAAAAGTTCAAGCAGTTATCTGTGGTTGTCAAGTGAGTTTCTAAACCGGCTCTTGCGCGGTACTGTTTATATTTTGATGTCTATAGAACTAATCAAAAGGTGGTGTCGAGATCATGAAAGGTATAGTAGGTAAGGCAAGTGATTTCTAAAGGATATCTATGGTTGAGTGAATATTGTTGAAAATAATATGTAAATCTGGTACTAATTTTGATGAGTTTAAGCATGTGTTAAATGATGCATAAGTAATGTAAAGTGAAGCATGATTGTACCTGAATGTTTGAAATGAATATTATGAGATATGTGTCATATTGGTTGTTTATTGTGGATTAAGAGGATCGGGCTTAGTTTTTTTCGATGTATGAAATGTCTCTAAGTAAATATGTTCTAGAACCGAGCTTTAGCAGTTGTTGTGGACTCAAAGATAAACATGTGACACAAATTTAGCCTGGACTGGTAATCTGTTGTTGTTTTAAAGGTTTAGCCTAGACTAGTAACCTTACATGGATATTAGGTCAGGACAATGTTATCTTCCAAAAGGAACCAAAGAATAGTGATTTCCTAATGGGGTTCTCTATGTGTCTCAGGATGATGATGGGCAAACCTCACAAAACGTGAGTTTAGGCAAATCCATATCGTAATCATGTCAATAAGGAATAGCCTTTTGTGTCAAACTCTATAAGAATAGCCTTAGTGGTGAACTCTGAAAGAATAGACTTTATGGCAAACTCTGAAAGAATAGCCTCTATGGCATTCTCCCAATGGAATGCCTTTGTGGCGTTCTTAATAGAACTCTTAAAACTTTGAAGGGATATAGAGAAGTAATGGGTTAATATTGAAAATATATGCTGGATAAGGATGTGAACTTTGTATGTTCGAAGGATGTGAACTTTGAAGGGATATAGAGAATTAATGAGTTAATATTGAAAATGTATGCTAAATAAGGATGTGAACTTAGTATGTTCGAAGGAAGTACCTGTCATTTGTGTATGTGCTACTTCTTTAATCATGATGAGGTGTTGGCTTAGAGTTTGAAGGAAGTAAGTGATGTATCGAAGACATTGAATGAGAAGGAAATAGTTTCAGAGTGAGGTATAGTAACTAACGCGTATAAAGGGATAGAACTTGAGGAAGCATTCGCAAGAGACAAGTTGAAGGTTAAGAATGATGGAATCGTTTATATAAATTATCAGTTGCAATGTGCAAATATGACTCAGGTAAATGATGTTTTCCTCACTAAGTTCTTATGAAGTTATCTATGTGTGTTATGTTACAAATGAGATGATGTGGGACTAGGCTAGGAGGGACGATGCCAGGACTACGCCAAAAAGTGGCGTATCGGGTTATTATGCATACAAAACGAGTCTGGCAACGAGTTTCAAGTCTGAATTGTTATATAGAAATCCATACTTTAGGGTATCTGGAATAGATTAGGATTTCAATTTAAATATTGTTCTAATTTAATTACCATGTGTGGTAGTTGTGTTTTCTTATTGTATATACTTAGGTAATTTAGTTTGAAATTTGTAACTAAGAAGGTGTAATTAACTGTAACTTGTTTAATTAGATTAAGTTTTTGTATGTATTCGTTTAGTAATACCCAAGATCTGAATCTGACATAATGAATCGGGTTGAGGGTGTTACACGATGCTTATGTGAGTTATAAGAAAATTAAGGAAAAGAATTATTACTACAAGAACGTTACTTAGTGACCATCATGATGCAGTTTCGAGGACAAAAAAAATTTTTGTGGAGGGGAGAGTTGTAACATCCCAAAATTTCTAATTAGATATGTAACACTATTCCGGTATCGGATATAGTAAATTCGTAAGAAAATTAGAAATTTTATCAGATTAAGTAATGCTTATGATGCGATTTTGGAATATTCTAATCTTTTTAAAGACAAGTAAATATTTCAACATAATTCTTCAAAATAATTTAATCATAAAATATTTTTATTTCTTATAATAAATTATTAAATTTTTATCCTTTTAATAGTTATATAAACAAGGATAAAATAATAATTTAATATAGTAGGGCGGGGCAAGACAAGTAATTACCATAATCGCTCCATAATCACTATAAAAAAAAATCCACCCCGCTCCTCATGCATCCACTTCTCAAGAAAACTTTGGGTTTTATGATTGCTACCCTTAACTAAGTTGGTGTCACCCATGAACCTAGTCTCAACTCAATTGGAAATTTACCAAATTTTTATTCTTTTTATAAAGTTATATTAATATCAAGATATTTTTATTTTTTTATATTTTCATTAATAAATAAAACTTTACACATGGTACTATTTGAACCAAAGACATCGTTAATTTTAAATATTCAATTTTACCATTTTAATCTTAGCAATATTTTATTTTTACATTAACTTTTAATAAATATATTTATAATTTTTTCACTCATATAGTAGATGTGTCATAATTTAATAATTATCATGATGTTTTAATAAATTTATATTGTGTTTAAGTAAATTAATTATTTGATTCGGTATCAGTTAACTTCAACTCAATCAAGGGCTTATCTACCATGATAGTTTGTGTGCAATTAGCATCGTTCATAATTTTTTTTTTGAGATCTTTTTTTTAAGATTTAAAATTTTACTAAAATTAATTTAATTTTTTTAATTTTAAATTTTTTTTAAAACATACCAATTTTAAAACTTTAAATTCTAAATCTTAAATTTTAGAACCTAAAATTATATGCATATTAATTTTTATTAAAAGAAATTGTCTGTAAGTTGCAAGTAACTTTCCGACTATCATATTACTATTTTCCTACAAGTTAGGCAATGGATTTCATATTCACCCCCACGTTGTCTCTGAAGCGGAGTTGATTTTTAAAAAAAGACAAAAAAAAAATCATTCTTAATTACTAGCTAGTTTTATAACAAATCAGGCCCAAATTTACATTTCAAGCTTTTTTTATTACGACATGAAGCATGTAAACATGCTTGCTACGTTTTTGTAATAATTAAAAACAAAAGGAAGCAAACATTGATGCTATGGCAGTAAATACTAGTAGGAGCATTAGTAATTAGTTAAATAATTAATTCTTGAACTCCTTAAGGGGCCGCAATTTGAAGCCTCCTTCCTCTCTTTTCTCAAGTGAATAAGGCATATATGTTCCCAAAATCTTGTCCCAAATGGAGAAGAATGGTTGGGAGAAGTTGTATTTGCCACCGTAAAGCTGATGGTGGAGATCATGATACGCGGTGTTGTTTGTAAAGAAGATATGAAAGGGATTCCAGGGAAGCATTAATCCACAATGGTCATCCACTGATTTCATGTTGCAGAAAGAGGAGAAGAAGGCAGACGTTAGAGGGGACATGCCAGAGATGTAAATAGCCATTGTACCGCCTATGATGTCAAAAAGAAGTCCCTCGATCGGATGACTGTAGATAGCACCAAATGGGTACGAAACCACCAGTCGGTGATGCTTGGAATGGAGGTGCTTGTACAAGAACTTGTTCTGGTGTAGGTATCTGTGAAGAAAATATTGGTAAGTATCGAATACGAACATTGCTACAATAAACTGTCTTGCTATAACAAAGAAGGAAGTTGACTGCCCTGAAGAAGCTCCGGGATCATTTCCTCTTGTTATCTGCACCAAGTTAACAAAAATTAAATCATAACTAATTGACCTTAGATAAAATTTGGTTAAATATATACATAAAAGAATGTATATATTTAACCAAATCAAAAACCCACCCAATACTTTAATCAAGTACAATAATATACATATTGTGATTTCATCAGCTCCTTATCTTTAATGGATTAATTAGTTGCTTTTTTGGGACTTGGGAGTATAAGATATTTTAACTTTTCGTGATTGTTTATGTTAGCTCTTTTGTCAAAAATATCATCACGTATTATACTTTGGCCTTTCAAATGGACGTGGTAATTGATATATATCTAGTTATAAAAAAAAAAAAACTGTCGTCAAAGTTTGAGTAAAATCAAGGTGAAAAACCTTTGGCAACAACATACCATATATAATAGGTTAGTGGCGATGAACTGACGAAATTGTTGCCCAAGGACGCCTTTGATGACGGTCTTTTTGGAGGCAAAGTTCTTCTCATCCTCATCTTCTTTAGGATGCAACCTGTAATTGTTACAAGAGTAGCCTAAAATTGTATACAGTCCACCATAAACCCAATAAACAATAACTGGCATTAAACTGCCAACCAGCATTTCATTTGTTATCTCGAATGCCATTGCAAAGTGCAAAGCAAATTCTACGAAGTATGTTTTAGGAGTCGAAAACCAAGCACGTACGTAAATCTTGAAGCTTCTCTCCTCAACTTATAAGTGAAGAGAGAGTTATAAAAGGGTCCACCAAGCAATAAAAGATGTGGGGTTTAATGTATTTTTTAACCACTCAATGAGTATTTTGCTCTAAAATGTTTACTTGGACCACTAATTTTTCTTTATTGTTCTTGTTATTTTGGCGCGATATAACCGAACGACGGTTGGTGGTCCGACGCTGTGTGTAATGTATATGTCATATAAAAACACTTATGACAAAACAATTATGAATATTAGGATGAAAAATGGTTTTTTAAATAAATACACAGAACATCCATGTACTGTAGGTTTCTAAGCAATTTAATCCATCTTAAAATAAATGGAACAATTTAATTTTTATACAGTTAAAATTTGAGTAAATAAGGAAAATTGATATAACATTAATTATTTTAATTAATAAAATTTGGGATAAGTAACTATTAGACCCTATAAAAAAGTAATTGAAAAGACCTAAATAATTCTTTTAATAAAAATTAATATGGAAAAAAGAAAAGAAAAGAAATGCAGTTATAAAACGCATGACTATATGTAAAAGAACAATTGGTTAAATTTTTTAAATTTAAAAAAATATTTGAAAAATTATAAATCATTCAAAACAAATGTAAAACAAAAAAATTAGTTCCTTTTTCTTTGAAAATTTCTAAAAATTCTTTAAAATATTATAAAACTTTTAAAACTTTTCTTAAAAAATCAAAAAATTTATTTAAAGAAATTTTAAAAATTTTTGTACTTTCCTAAAAAATATAAAAAGATTTATTATTTTTTGAATTTTTATTAACTCTAGAATATCATATAAAGCTCTTTTTAAAAAAAGTAAAATTAAACCAATCAAATGTAGACAAATGTAAACGTTTCTTGAATTATATTTATCTCTTGTTCTTTCAATAAGTCAACTTTTTAGTTCTTTCAATAAGTCAACTTTTTGGGTTATAATAGAGTATTTATTATTCATAGTAGTGATTAATTTTATTACAGAGTTGCTCTTCGAAAATGTGAACAATTGGTCATAAAATATTTTCCATTCAATCAAGTATACTTTTACAAACATAAATAATTAAGATGGTATTCAAATGTTATTATTTGCTCACCTTTAAATAGTTTACATATTTCTTTCAGAAAAAAAATGTAAAAATTAAATATCTCATATTTAATTAGAAATTAGTAAATTGTTTATTACTTAATAATTTATTAATGAAAATAATTAAGATCAATCTTTTTCTTTTCTTTTTTTTGCTTGCTTACAATTTTTTTTTTAATATTTATTTCTTCATTTTAAGGTTCATTTTTAAAATTTATGATCATCTCTTTTAATAATATTATTTTCAAAATTCAAATATATATTTATCTTAAAAATATAATATCACTTCGTTTATTCGGAAAGAAATTAAATTATTTCAGACCTACTATTAATTTCTTATCGAAGCAAACAATCCAAAAAAAAAAAAAAACAGGAATTATGTGTGTGAATTGCACGGATATTTGTCAGTAAATAATTGTTGAATTCAATTAATGGCTTACGTCCAAAAGTAGAAACAAACAAACAAGAATGTGTCCGGTGCCCTCTGCCTAAGTTGTCTCTCAATTCATATATAACTAGTAAAACTGCCACGCTTCACGTGAGAATTTTATTATAAAATTAGGATAAAATGATAGGTTATTAAACTATAAATAAATTTACGTTTTGATTATTGAATTTTAAAAAGTTAAAAAATGGTCACAAAATTTGTAAAAAAATTTCAGTTAAGTGATTAGGCTATTAAAATTGTCATTGTATCTCCTTCTTTATTCATACTGCTTGCACCAATTAAAATCTTTTTTTTCTTATTTTCTTTTATAGTTCAATTTTTTTCATGAAACAATTTTAAATATCACGAATTTGCAAATCGAAATCCAAACAACTTTCTTCCCTAATCCCCGACACTAACAGTTAGATTGACTTGGATCTAAGTTATGTTCTTCTACTTGTCGATGAATATTAATTCACCGTTACCAATCGTCGAATTGATGCTTAATGCTCGTTAGATGGACTTTGAAAAAAAAAACTTAACAACCTAGTGACTTAAATAAGATCTTTCGAATAGTTGAATGGCTTAAATAAAATTTTTGAATAGTGCAGTGACCATTTTGTAACTTGTAAAAGTTTAGTGACCAAAATATAAACTTACTAATAGTTTACAGATCTTAAGTGCAGTTTATCCTAAAAATTATTCCTTAATTTTATAAATAATAATGTTCAAAATTTTTATATAAATTTAATAATAAAAACTTTCAAGTTTATTATCATTTCAGATTGTAAATATAGTTTAAAATTATTAAAGTAATAAATTGTTTTTAATTATTATCATTCTAAATAATTAATAATTTTTATTCATACATAACATTTTATTATTTTGAGAAAATATAACTTATTTTGGTCTAAATTTAGAATAATTAATTGATTAATTAATTAAAAGTATGGACCTAACCGAACATGCTAAATTCTTCAAATAGATAACTAATCGCATAAACAACAAAATGTGAGGTATGAAATCTAAAATTAGACCGTTATTCATTTCTCCCCAAATGCCCACAACATTTTTCTCCCTGAACAGGTGTCACCATGCCAATACCCATATAGGCACTATTTTTAATATAGTTATATAGATAACTCATTCTTTCACATAATAATAACTCATTTTCACTCAAAGAAAAGATTACATATTTTGGTACTAAATTTAGAAGGGCAAACATGACAGCTCATCCAACTTTTTCTTTTATCATTCTAACTTTTAAAACTTTCAAAACAATCACTTAATTAATCCAATATTTTTTTAGGGGCCAATTTCCGTTAAGTGTTTGACGAGGCGATAATGTGGCAATTCTTAAGTTGGTATACAAATTTAGATCTCAACTTTTACATATTGTGTCAATTTAGTTATAATTTAAAAAAATTAATCCTAAACATTTACATATTGACTCAAATTGATTATAATTATAAAAATTTAAATATATTTATAAACACATAAATATATTAAAAATATAAAAAATATTTAAAAATAAATAAACTGGTTTTTTTTCTTCTTGTTTATCTAACAATGATCTTTCTTGTTATTTTTGTTTCTTCAATTTAATTCTAATAAATTTTAAATACGAAAACCTTCACCCTCATTAATTTACAAAACTTAACCCTCCACCCAATTGTCACCACACTCAATGTTAGGATCGTCCCGATTAAGCAACAAACAAGTAAAAATAGCGGAAGAAATTAAGAAGATGAACACACAAATTTAACGTGAAAAAACCCCTCCAAAGAGGATAAAAGACCACGGGCAAAGATAATTTTACTATAATGGCAAAAGAATGAAGAGTACAAAAGATGGAGATAAAGCTAAACCCCGAAAACCCAAAAAACAAAGAACCCTCAAAATGTAAACACAAAATTCTCTGAATGTGTTATGAGTTCTAATCTAACGGGTGTTTTTTCTAAGGTTGTAAAAGAGCCTATTTATAGGCTAAATTCATATGTCAAATTATAATAAAATAATCTAAACTAATCGGTGTTTGACTGAAACAAATAAACAGAGTTTAACTAAAAGATTATTTCTCAAATTTGACTGAAAATAGGAGTCATACTTAACACTCAAAATTTGATTTGGATTTTTCAAAAAACGAATAATAAAACCAAAGAATTTTGAACTCAAAAAATAATATTTTAGACAAAGAGTTACATGGTTTGACTTTTGTAATAGTGGAAGCAACACAAAATTCTACTAGTGAGGGATTTTGAATGGCAGTAATGAAAGCAATGCAGAACTCTTTTCCAACATATACTCTTCAAATTCAAGCGTAATTCTTCACTAAAGATTTATAAATCATTATAACATGTTATACAATCATATGCATGATTTATACGAGCTTACAAAAGTTCTTTCAATAACCTGAAGTCGTTTCAGGACTAAAATGTAATATTTTTTAAATTATCTGGTTCGTGTCATGATATCAAGGATATCGCGCCGTGACCTCGAACAAACAATGAGTTTCGTTGCGACATTGGAGATCCATGGTCGCAATGCCACTTTGCCGGTTTAATGTAGCGACGACGGGGGACTGAAATCGCAACATCACATACTATTTGTACAATATTCCTAAGCATTATTTCCTAATAGCTTTCCACAATTGACTATGTGCACATTTGATTTCATTTAAACATCAATAACTTACATAAATATCTTCAAAACGATTATATATATCATTGATCAAACTATCATTTACTAACCAACATTCCAAATTGACCATTTCTAATACAAAACCTATTCAACCTAAGGTGCATGTTATATATTGAAACATAAAGGAAATGTACAAACATTTTTGAGTCAAGAGTTGCGGTTTGGATGCTGTTTCACTTTGCAGAACCTCAAAATCTACGAGAACTTGTGCACAAAATAAACAAACCGTATGTTGAGCTATAAGACTAAGTGATACTTTCATGATTCAAGTCAATAATACAAAAGCATTAACATGATAAAGATACAATTAGTACATGATTGATTACCAACCAATTCAATTCACCTATTCATGTCTTTTGTACAATCCCATTTTACAATCCATATACATATATATTACCATGATTTCACTAACAAGTTACATTCTATATTTATGTGCAACCATGATATACCAATCTAATCTTTTAAATATTTCATAGCCCTTATTTTATTATGTCATCTCGAGTTGCTCGACAATGATGACTTTTAGAATTTTAATATTCTACTATTTTGAGTGGTCCGACAACGATGGCTTTCACTATCTATATATTCTACCATCTCAGGTGGCTTGGCAATGATGACTTTCACAATTTGAATATTGTACCATCTCGGATGGTCTTACAACAATGGTTTTTACTGCTGACACCATTTTTTTGTGAAAACGGGGTCGCCTTGGGGTTTGAAAAATAAAAACGAATGTGGGAGTCGCCACCAATCTTTTTTGATGAGGTGTGATCGAGCCACCTCAAAAAATGGTTGTTTTAATAAACAATTTAATTTTATCAAAACAACGATTTTAGTCTACGAAAATCAGAAAACGGGTTCGGGAGTCGGTTACGTACGAGGAAGGGTTAGCACCCTCGACATGCCCAAAATTTGTACCTTGTTGATTAATTAGTGTCTTAGTGTCGAAGATTGAAAATTTGGAAAAAGATTCAAAATATGATCCTTTGTTGAAATGCTAAAAAACTTTCAAAAAAAGGGCATATTTCACGTTAATCGAGAAAAAAAATTACATCCTGTAAGTTAGGACACAATGTCTTAAATTCTCAACACGAGAATAAATGCCAAAAATTTATTTATTTAAAAGATAATCGATTATCTCAGTTTTGAAAAGAAATCATGTCCCGTAAGTTAGAACACGATTTTTTTATTAATTCTCGAGATCATTTAAAGGCTTAGGTTTGGAAAGTCTCGTGTTTGGATTTATCGAGAAAGTCGAAACCCCGTAAGTTAGGATACGATTTTTTCAAATCCCAAAATACAAAATGTTACTCGTTTTAAAAACCGTGATTTATGAATCGGGTAAAGTTAATCTAACACGAGATGGTAAAAACAACCACAATATTAATACGCGTAACAAAACGATAATGACTAAGATAATGTAAGCATAAATAATACGGGTGACAACAAAAGATATATAAAACAAATCAATTATACACGAAATAACAAGTAAATAAAAGGGTCTAAAAGCATTTCATGAAAATAATGATGAACACATAAATAAATAAATATCAAATAAGACAATAATATCAATAATGAAAATAAATTATAAAACTAAAAATAAATATAAAACAAAGATCTATGTATATATGTGTAACAAAGTCGGAAATAAAAAAAATATAAATAATAATATCAATATATAACAAGACAAGTATGTATATATATAAATAAATAAAAACATGCATGTATATATATAAATTATAAATCATAAAATATGTAGGAATGTATATACATATAAAAAATTCAAATACGTATAACTATGCAGACATGTATATAAATTATAAAGTCAAAAAACATAAGTAGGTATATATATGAGTAGAAGTATGTATGTAGAGATATATACATATGAATTATAAAATATAAAAATATAAGTATTTACATATATGTAAATAAGTTAAATAAAATATAAAAGAAACATATGTATGTATATATGTATTGTAGAAGATTTAAAATATATATAAATATATTTTAAAATATAAAGAACATATACAAAGTATGTATATATATATACTTTGAAATTATAAAATATGAAAGACATTTATATGTATGTATATGTATGAGTTATAAAATATACATGCATGTATATACATGTATTGTAAAAAAGTATGTGTGTATGTGTACATATATGTATATATATAAGGCATAAAGTATAAATAATATATATAAGTATATATATATGCAAATAAATTAAAAAATTATGTACGTATGTATGCATATATATAACCAAATGAATGTATGTATATATAACAAAAATTTGAAATTAAGATAACATAAATAAGTAAATAATAACAATAATGATAATAATAATGTAATGTAGTAGCAATAATACTATTAAAATAATTAATTAAATAATAAAATAAGTAAAAACATGGACTAAATTGAAATAAAAACAAAAAAAAAACAGTGCAGTTTTGAAATAAACAAAAGAGGAGGGACTGGTTTGAACGCGCGAATGAAATGGAGGGGCCAAAATAGCAAATATCCTGCCCTCCAAAACGCATCACTTTGGAGGGACTAAAATGAAACAGAATTAAAACTATGGGGCCAAATTAAAATAAAAGAAAAGAAAGAAAAGGGACAAAATCGTAACACGTTGCAAAAGTGGGAGGACCGTGCGAGAAAATAACCCCTTTTAAGAAAACACGCGGATCCTTGGTGGAGCGGGTTGGGTCGACCTGATCCAGGGTCAAAACGACGTCGTTTGGGGCTTAAGGACGTCGACCAAAACGGTGTCATTTTGTTTGGCTATAAAAGGCAGATTTTTTTCAAAAAAAATCATTCCTCCCTTCTCACAAAAAAAAAAAACAACTGATATGCTCTCCCTCTCCCCTTCTCCGTTCATCTCTCTGGCCAAGAGTCCGGTCACCAGCCACCATGCCGGCCGTCAGTCGCCGGCGTCAGCACCGCCGTTCATGGTGGCCGACGAGGGTAAAAAGGTATCCCCTCTTAGGTTTCGACCCTCTAAGTCCAAATCCAGCCTCAAAATACCCGAAAAGCGAAAGGAAAATGACCACCAAGCTTTTCAAGAACCGATTGTCACGGAGAAGAAGACTCCGACGACAAGGACACGGCACGTTTTCGGCGAGTCCCTCTTTACCTTCATTTTGTTTTATTTTTGTATATAGATAAAACTAAAAAAATAAAAAAATAAATGAATAAATAAAAGTGGCAGTGAACGAAAAAAACCTTTTAAATTCGTATTTATTTCTTTTTTCTTCCTTTCTCTTTTACAGATGTAAAGATCCGTCCTTAAAACTAATTTTTTCCTCCTTTTTTTTTACAATCTGTTTCCTTAGACTTTTATAGCCAATTTTATTACAATATTTTTTTTGCTTTTGTTGCTACTATTTGCTACTGTTCTGCTTTGCGTGTTTGCTTCCTTTTCTGTAATTTTTACAGGCGTTGACAGAGTAGGTGGTGGCAAGTGTGCGGCGCGGTGGCAGAGCAGGCGGACAGAGGGTGCGGCACCACTTGGGGGCTAGGATTTCCCACTAGCTTAAGATAGTGGGCCATATGGACCATTAGGGTTTTAATTTTTTTAGGCTGTAATTGGGTTCGTAAAATGGACTGGGACTGTTAATTTTTTATTTTTAGGTTTTTTCGTTGGGCCCGGGCAAAAATAGGCTATTACATTTACTATTTGCATATTCTAGCATCCTAGATGGCCCGACATGATGGTTTTAAACCACTATATCAATGACCCTATGGCATGCCAACTAAAACCGACTCTGCTTGAGACAGTTAAAGGTAACTAACATTTCAACTACGTATCATTACATGTTCCATATCATAGTTCCATACTATGCTCATCTTTAACTATATTCAATTCAATTATCAACATTCGATATCATCATGTATAAACTGAGTCATACGACATCATTACACTTACCTCAACATCTCATTTTGCATCAATCATTTATGTATGTATGCATATGTATATGTGTTAATGTATTGAACTTGAATCATAAAAGTAGAAACCAAATTTTTTGTCACTCATTTATGACTCTCACTTTTCATTTCTCTCGAGATGGTTCAGTTTCGTCTTTAGTTTGTCAATTTGGATCAAATTGAAAAAGAGAGAAACTTTCTCTCTTCTTTAACCATAGACAGAAAGCTTGGAAGGAAGATGATTCTTTCATCTTTTTTTTTCACTGATAATTGTTTTTATATACTTAGTTAAGGTGTTATTAACTTTAATTAACTTAGTTTATTATTTATTAATCTTATTTACTTAAATAATTAACATTACTAATCATAAGTAAGTGAGTTACCTTCAATATCCACTAACTTCTACATAAAATTGGTTAAACAACAATTTTAGTCCTTTGGATAATTGCTATCTACGTCCCTAAGCATTTCCTTGATTAAAACTCAATAGCGATTGAACTTTTACAATTTAGTTTCTAAACTTTAATTCATGGTTTTCTTGGTTAAATTACTTAACTGATCCTTAATATATTAACCATAACTCTGTAATTATCCATATTTTATCTTAATAGACTCGGTTTACGGAAATAATATTTTGAAATTGTATTTTTCGACAGTACCTAAAATCATGTAATTACAAAATGCTTAAGAAAAGAGTGTTAAAGAAACACGATAATCATCTAAAAATAATATAAATCAAAACAATCCAAAAAAGCAAACCCCTACTGTGTGATACGCCATTCATAAATAGGCTTTGTATAATTTCATCCCAAGTCAAAACAACCTTAAAAAAAATTCAATCATACTAGAAGTAAATCTGATAACAAAATAAGTTCCCCACTTGAAGTAAATCTAAATATGATCAGTTATCTTATCTTTTAAGATAGCAAGATAGAGTCCAAGTCGAATTATAACTCTTTTAATTCCTTCAAGGTTACCACCCCACTTGGATAAGAATTTAAACTTTTTTGTATCTAGTTCATTTGTACATAAAAACACATCATGTCACACCTCAAGTCTGGCAGACCTAAGATTTTGGCGTATAATGCTAAAATGATTTATTTGACGAAGTGTAATCCGCTCATATGTTTCTTTTGGCATATAGTGTGGGCATATATCAATTGTTGTATAAGTAAGTGAAGATTTTATTTCAAGATATTCTGCTACTTAAAGGAAAATATAGTGTTAAGCGAAAAGGGGTAAGTATGATATGAATTATTTCCAAAGCTATAGTACGCCTTGTTTGTATTAAGTACTATGCTAGTTAGGTTATAAAGTAACTTGGTTAGGAACCAACTATATAGACTAGTCTGATATTTATAATGTGAGATTCTCATTTATATTTCTATAGGAAACTATAGACCATTAAGAAAACAAATTCTGAAATCTGTGACACTTGTTAAGTTCCACTAGGTAGGATGGGTCATATTTATATGTGTGAGAAAGGTTTTGAGAAAGGTTCTTCTTCTTCCTTCGAGAGTACTTTTTGATTCTTTTTCTTAAATCCAATGGTATCTTTTCCTTATCAAGTTGGATGTTAAGGATTCTTGGTTTAAACAGTGATCATTCCATCTCTGGTTAAGTATTACAACTCTGCATGTTAGATGTTTTTGAAAGAGTGAGTCTATATGTGGTATATAAATAGTAAGTTGTAAGTATAAGGCTTTGCATGGGGGTTATCAGAGTTTGAGATGATAGTAAATTGTATGTAAATGAGTTTTAATAGCGATCCTATGTTCTGTAAGTAGTTGTTGCTACTGGTTCAAGATGGATATCTAAGTTTGGAGCTTCAAACTGCAGTAGGTGACTATCAAGTGAGTCTCAACCTTGACTCTCTTTTTTATGTAAAATTTTCAATTAGAAGAAAAAATATATTTAGAATACGATGATATTTATAATAATCGGTAAGGGTACGAGTATGGTAAAGAAGAGATAAGGGCTATGATGATATGTAATAAGTTCTATTGAGAGGAATATTGATTGATAAGTATGCAGGTAAAGTTTGAGATATGAAAAGTATGAGTCAGTTTGGAATGCAAATAAATCTGGGTAAGTAAATGAGGATAAATGTCCCTTTGTGAAGCCTCTAGAAGGGCAGTTATATTGCTAACTAAATTGCCAAATCACTATATGAAAAAAAAGTGTAAGACCATGAGGTTGAGACCCATGGCATCTTGATATGATTTGGAAAAATTCATGGTGTAGCCTCCAATAAGATGAAGATTGGACTGGTAGATCACAATACATGAATGTGCGTAAAACCATGTGGTTGAGACCCATGTCAAGATATGTTTGTATGAATGTTCATGGTGTAGCCTTTGATGATGTGTAAATCAAATGGGCAGATCACGATACATGAACATATGTATAAGTCCATGAGGGAGAAACCCATGGCACATTCTGTGAAAGTCTGTCGGGACAATAAACACGATTTTATATGATGCCCTTATGGTGTATTCTATTTTACCCTTGCAGTGTACTTTGATAAATCTATCGGTAAAATATGCTTATTCGCCTTTATGGTAACTCTGGGTAAATCCTGATTGTTTTGTGATAAGTATTGCTAAGGAGGGTATTCGTCATGATAATCTGTTAGTTTTGAATATGGGCATATTCACAGTTGAGAGACATAAGAAATGTTTTATTCAGATTTTCCTGTGTTGTATAGTGTTGAAATCTAATTATCTAGTATATGTCATATTTGAATAGTATCATGCCTTCTTCTAAAATCTTATGGAGATTGAGTCATCGTATTTCCAGAGTATTTGGGGTTCCGAAATAAAGCGATGTGGAATTCATCTGAATGATCTATATAGTACACTATCAGTGTGAGTTTGTATGATATGAAACCGGAGTATAATTTTATTAGTAAATTAATGGCATGCAAATCTGAATGAGTATCCGCCAAATGTGTATGTGTTTGCCAACGATTAGCATCTGTGAATAACTGTTTTGGAATGAATGTGTTTGTGAAGAGTTGTTCTGTGTAAAGTGGGTTCTGAAGATATATTCTTTTGAATGGTACATTGTTATGTTAAAAGTATGAAAGTTGACATGTAAGTGTATGTCGAAACTATAATAGTATCTGCCCGAAATGGAAGTAATTGGTTTAGATGGGTAGTTGGCATACAAATGTTCTTCAAACAAGACAAAGTATCTGCCAATGTATTTTCAGGATAAAGCTCACTATGTTCTCTTAAACTTATAGTGCTTGTTTTTTTTTTAGGTGTATGGGAAGAGAATGCTCTAGGAGGGACAATACCCTCGGTACGCTAAGGTACCGATGAAGTGGGTTATTATGCATACAGTGGAATAGTGACATAGTTTAGGGTTATGCCCTAGAATCCATCTATAATAAACTTTTATGTTGTATAAGTTGTAACAAGTTTGATGTAATGATTTATTTTTAATACTTTCCTTTGTTCTCAAATATTAAGTCTGCCAGTTAAATAATAAGAAAAATGCTTTCGGTAAGAAGTTTATGTCAACCATTTGGATAATTTTGTTAAGTATTTTGTGTAGTAACTCTTGAGATCTGGAATTGGTGAATCAGATTGGGTTTAGGGCGTTACACATTCGACATTTCCTACATTTTTTGCTTAATAAAAATATAAATATCCAACATTCATTTAAGTCAAAATTGCCAACAAATAATATACACTTGGACTATCACAAATTGTTGTTGAAATTTCTATTTGAATAGAGAATAGAATAACTATATAAAATAGATAGTCAAAGTTCCTAACAATCTCTCCCTTGGCATTTTGACAAATCCATGTAGCAAATTATTAACACATATCAACAAAAGAACTAGATTATAACTCCCCATAAGAAAATGCATCACCAAGTATCATGTTTAAGAACTTTGATTATCTTGAGTTATCAATTCATCACCATGCATAAGAAGGAAGTACGCAACACCATCAATCACAGACAAAGTATATTTGTTTCTAATATTCTTCTTTCCTTTTTTGGTAAAGATGCTAAAGAGGCTCCCTCTTATCACGTGATATTCAAAAACAAAAGAATTCCCCATTATCATGGGTTCTTTCTAAAATCATAAATTATTTTAGTAAATTTCATATTTTTAACCAAATGCATATAAATTACAATTTTGATGAAGTTCAACTAAAGCTTTAGAAGCAAAATAATTGAAAACAAAAAATAATTCCCTTTAAAATAACTCCAGTCAAGACTCAAGTAGTCCTTTTCAACCTTCAGTAAGTGTCTCACCTACCTCATCTATGTGTGTAAACTAGCATAACTGATATTAGATTTAGATGGAATTTTAGGAGTACCTGTATTATTTAAACCAAATTCCTCTATAAACAAAGGCTCTTCTACTATTTTATGTTTTGTTCCACTTTTTGTTATAACTAGATTTCGAATAACTATGTTTTGTTTTTCAGTTGGGTCCCCTATTTCTTTATTCATTTCATCATGTGCATGTTGTTCTTCTAAAGTTTATTCAACCATCCTTTCAATTATACCATCAATGATTTTCTTTTGGACAAAAGGATCAACATTTGAAAGGGTTAGTGACAAAATAGAGCTTTTCTTAGTTTTACCAACATCAACTAAGAGAACTTTCTTATCAAAAATATAAATCGAGTTTGAAACTTCTCTTACCCTTATTTTTTTCGTTGCCTTCTCTCTACCAATATTTGTGGTTCTCAACATGGTTTCTGAGAACGTTTCAACAAAAATAAAAAATAATAACAAGCTCTCTTGATACAAAGAAAAGTCTTGAGAAAGTAAAAAAATGTAAAGGATGTTTCAACCAAATAAATGACAAAGTTTGAGTTGGGCACCACCTTCTCTCCTCAAAATTACAAATATTCCCTTCTACTAAAAACTTATCCTCTAAAAATATAAAGCCAAAAGTCAAAAGATAAGGCTAATTTAAATAAGCCACAAATTAAAATTAAATAACAACATTAATCTTCAAAGTAATAGCTAAAAGAAAATTCATCTGTCACAGCCAAACTTTTTAAAGTCTTAAGTTACAAGGGAGACTCACATGTTAAATTGGAAAGTTTTTGAATCTGACGGGTTCTTTTTGTGAATAAGAGTTTTTGGAAGGTTGGTTGAGAAAAAGTTGGATTTCAACTTTAGTTCAGTTATTTATGAACTAGATAGTTCTTAGTGGGAGACAAGATGATTAATATTATTCTAGGTGGTTATTGATTTGGCGTTGGTGAAAGATGCATGAGAAGCTTATATATATAGGAGAGGTGTTATTCTCTAGGATTGTTCTTCCATTTCACCTGTTCTTTCTTTATCTTACCTCTAGTTTGCCATGGAAGAGAGAAGGCTTAATGAGCGTTTGTGTATGGAGGAAAAAACAGAGATTTGAGACTCAGAAACTGAAAAATTTTGTAAGTTGGTTAGCTTCTTAACCTTTCTATTCCAACAGATTTAAGAAAATAAAAGAAGGTTAAGGATTTTAGTTATCCATCGAATATGTTTTGTTTTGGTTGAGGATTATAGTTAATTATTCAAATGGCCTTTACATGTAAGCAAAGTATGATTCTTATGATAATGAATTATCTTCAGTGGAATTCTGAAATGGTTGTTATGTTTGTAAGATGGAGGCTTATGTAGTAAGGTAGAAGCTTAGTAGATGGATTTGGCATCAACTTTCATGTGAGTTTTCGGACTTAGGTCGTAAAAGGATTTTTTTAGTGTTATTTGTGTACTGAATACGTTTGAATTAGTGTTTTACAAATGGTGAATCATCCTGTGGCTAAGTGTTGATGTCTTGTATGTGTATGTGGTGTTACATGCAAACACCTTTTGTTGTGATTCTGATCATGTTGAATAGATGAATGGTTTGGCATAATGTATGTTGCGTAATGATATGCAATTGTATAATTGTGAGTAAATATGATTATGATGTGTAAATGGAATGATAGGTGTGAAATATGCCATATGATAAATAGTATTTATTGGGGAAATAATTTGTGTGATGTGCATGTTAATTATAACTGTGGCTTTGCGAAGGTTTGGATGGAAATGCACGAAGACCACATAAGCATTGATTTTTAACTGTGGCTTTGAGGGAGGTTCGGTTGGACTGAGTCAGGAAAGAAGTTTTGAATGGTATGGAGAAGGGTGCACCCAAGTATATTAAAGCCCTTAATGGATAGTGTAAGACTTTGGGATTCTAAGGCTTTAAGTCGTATATGTGCAATCGAAGCCATGGTCATGGCATTACCGTAAATGTGGAAGTCCGTCAGGATTATCTCATATGTGGAAGTTCGTCAAGACTATCTTATATGTGGAAGTATGTTAGGAACATCTTAATGAGGAAGTCCATCAAGACTAACTTATATGTGGAAGTCTATCAGGACTATCATATAAGTGGAGATCTTTCAAAGGCTATATTACAAATAGGATTCCACAACGAAGGGATCCACTTGTATGAGTCCACCAAGAATGAGTTCGATCTATTGTAATCCACTGCTATGTATGAGCTATCTATTTATGCAAAACCATATATGAAAATAATGGCAGTGTTGCACAACTATCTCATATGTATGATTCCGTAAATAAGGGATTCTCACTTAAGAATCTGCCTACATGTTATCTATTTCAAAGAGAAGACCACCAAGAATGAACTATCTGATTGCGAAACAGAGGTGAGATAAGATGTACCATTAGATTTGTCTACTTGATTGAGATAAGTAAACTTTGTATACTAAGTCGTAATGGAGTCTTCCTTATGAATCCAGGAAGATTGTAATATGAATCTGAGTTCGATAAGACAAACCGTTATTAACAGTCTGCACAGGGAGTGTTCATTAATATTAACCTAATGTGAATATCTGTAATCATTGGTGTAAGGAATGTTATGAAAATTATTTATGTATAATCCTTTACACGTTCGCAAGTAAGAATTCGCGAGGATTTCCTTATTGAGGAAATAGATGCATAAGGAGCCATGAAAGCAACTAGTGAAAATAGAATTCATAGGGGAAAATTGCCAAGTAATCATTTAATATTATATCAATATTCTGGTCTTGCATCTATGAAATCTCATCTGAGGAAGTTGTATGTATATTAGGCTTCATATAGCCAAACATGAAATCTTCTACTTTCAAGTCGTCAACAGTAGATCAGCTGCAATTAAACAAGATGAATTGTTCTTCAAATTGTAAGAATAAATAAGCGATGGTATCATTGAGGGTAATGTACGAAGTATAAGTAAACTAATTCGTGTGATGTAATTACTATGTCAATGAGATAAGTGTACTGTCCTAATACAGACAAGACAACGTAAAGTTCAAGTCATGAAGTGCAAACATGTTAGCTTTGTATTAATAAGGTATGAAAACTCACTAAGTTCTTTAGAACTTATACAGGTAAAGAAAGAAATTTGGAGTTTGAGAAGGGACAAGGCCAGAGTCCGCCGTGCAATGGAAATTTTGTTTCTTAGTTTTAATATGCATACAACGGGGCAACCCAGAGGTGGAGTCTCAGGGTTATAGTTAAGTTTGTAATTAGCCGTAATTAGAATATATTTTTAAACTTAAGCACATACTCAACATGTTAAAGACTAGTCTACCGTGTAAACTATTATGTGTGTTAGACCGAAGTATATAATTGGAAATAATATTGTATACATTACGAGGTTAATTAAATGATTGTGCTTCTATAATATTTATATTATGTGATTATGAACTTCAAATGTATATGGTGAGGTCGATTAGATAGTCATGCTTTAATACTAGTTTCATTAAGTAGGAATGGCGGAATATACATATTTACTAATTAGAAATGTGTTGGAAATTTTAGATCTTGAGTGTAGCACCTTGTAACCTGAATCTGGCGATAAAGTCAGGTATAGGGTGTTACATCATCCTTATCACATGACATAGATTTATCAATAATACACCCTTGTATTCTTTTCACATGATTAGATTCTTCTATTATATTTTTTGTTTCAACATAATCTTCAATAAACTCTCTGTTGGCATAACCACATTTGACCATAGCTCTAACAAATTTACTAACAACATTTGGATATCAAAATTCAAACTAGCCTTTGAAGACAGTTGCCAAGCTTTCTTTACTCCAATATCATTCTCTCCTTTTCTCTATTGTTTCATTGTATGATTGTATCAATTTTATTCACGGGGATGAGGTGTTACATCATCTATAATAAGGGTTGTTACTCGTGGAATAACAAGGATCTTTTCTATGAAATCTGGATAAAGTATGTTTCATATTTGATATCTCATGTTTAATATGATCTTTATGAGCTGCAACCTCATATTTTATTTGACCATCAATGTTTTGCTATTCTTTATAGTAAATATGTGATTAATATTTTCTCACTCAAATCTATTTTTGTTATGGTTTCCTTATTCCACTTATAATTGCAACAAGTTTGGCAACAACTTTGAACTTCTTCCAATCACGCATCATCATAACAATGAGATTAGGTGTGTCCAGCCACCCTATAATCATAACAAATAGTGTTTTTAAAATTCTTGTTTCCTGCCTCAAACGTAAAAGAAAAATCCACTTATTTAACTTTAATAAAACTTGTAGGAGTGATAAGTTTCTACCTTTATTGATGTAACAAAGTCTTTTATAGCCTAGTTTAAAAGTCAAAATTTCATTAAGCTTCTCACTTTAACCTCCAAATTTCTTCAAAATAGCCTTAGCATCAACTAATTCCTTATCGATTATTTTTAGGGTAACATCTTTTTTTAAACCACCTTTTTTAGCCTTTCTTTTTCCTCTTTTAAGATGACAATTTGTTCCCTCAAGGAATCATTCATCTGGTAGAACATTTCCATCTTTTTAACATATGAAAATAAGCATTTTCAAGTGAGTCAAATCACTATGACCTGAATCCTCATCTATTGTCTTTTGGAACATAAGTTTGAAAAGTTGTAGAGAAAGAAACATAGTTTTATTAGTTCTTCATCTGAGTCAAAGTTTCCACTTGCGATCTTTTGATTGGTGGATCTGTTGCTCTTAGTGTAGTATATTTGTTTGTAAACTTGTATTTTTTTCGAACAAATTGGTTAATAAAAAATTCATTGATTACATTAATATACTTTGTAAAATTATCCTCACATGGTTTTTGCACGCAAAGCAAAGTGGAAGCAAATGTTGCTCATTGGTTGTCTAATGTTTAACTAATACTAAGTGATATTACGTGGTCGGGTTGTAGTATGGAAAGACAACTTGTATTAGTAAATGAACCTAAACATGTCTTTAGTCTAATTGGAAATGAGCAAACTAATTAAGAGACTAATATGTTATCTATCAAGTCCAATTGGAGAGAATCCTTGTCTTGGGCATCAAAGCAGATGACTCCCAGAAGAAAGAAACATAGATGTGACTAACTGGACTAACAGTACATCTAATAGGACCCAAGTAGAATAGATCTTGAATCTGTTTATGGATTTATTCATATGTGACGTTCATAGTGTTGCATACATAAATCCTAAGTAAATAGCAGACTATGCATGTATGAGTCATACACCCTGAATTCAAATATATGAGAAACCAAAAGTTAGTGCATTGGGTGTACGACTTCTATAGTATGTAGCATCATTCAAAATAGTGGAATTCATAGCCCAAAACATGGGTTAAATGATATTCTCTCAATGGATTACATGGTTGATGAAAAGTAAATATGGCCACAAGTCGTCCGTCTTTGTGATGGATTACTTGATCACTATTTGATAGTGATTGACTTTTCATGAAGGAAGATGTAATGGGTACCATGAGATAAAACAGGATCATATTGGGAGAACGAATATTATCCCAAAGATATCAAGGATATCTTATGAGAGTAACACACTTATAATAAGGTCATTGGACGAGCACTGAGTAATTTCTTTCGTAATGGTATGTCATTGGGGAGAGCTCAGTCACGATACTATAGTGGAATGACTACATGAATAAATGAATTTATGATTAATAGGCAAAAATATGGAACTTAATTATAAATCATTTGAGCCTTAACTACATATTTCCATTCGGTCCTTCCGCTAGCCCGTTGAAACCATAAATGAATTGCGTATTTGAATAGAAATGAATAGAAGAAGAGAAATTGGAAACATTGAGGAATGATTATGGTCATTTGAAAATGAATATAGGTCTCCACAAATGGAAATGGAAATGATCCATTTGCAATCCTATATAGATTACTTAGAAAAATATCAGAAGAATGAGTTTATATTTTTAGATTATTTTGAAGCCCAAAAATGAAAATAAATCATTTGGTCATAGTGAACATGTTGGGTTGTGAAATATTAAACATATTTTCTTGAAATTTTACCATGGGCAAAATCATCAAAATTTTACCAAAGATAAATTCGTCAAAATTTTGCTAGGGGTAAAATAGGGATGAAAAAAATTATTTTATATATAAATATTAAAGTTTATTTTTGGAAATAGAAAAATTGAATCAGTTTGGATCACATTTCAGAGTATTGAGTCAAAAAGGCCCAAGAAATACTTGTAGTTGGACCCAATGTAAGAAAGGCCTAAAAACCTCTCATGGACATGAAAGTGGGCGGCATGCCTAGTAGGAATACTAGGGTGGACTGTCCACCCTAGTCCTATTCTATGTAGGATGTTGTTTTTTACTTTAAACAAACCACTACAACTCAACAAGGGTTCTACCTTCTTTTCATATAAATAGATGACACCGATAAAGTTATTAACACAATTCGAGAGACTGTTATTCTACCAGAAAATAGAGAGCATTTATTCTCAACTATTACATATATTTTTTTGGAATAACAATTCTATTGATTTCTACTAAGAAGAGAGAATTTTCGTTTTCACCCCAAAAGGAGAGAAAACTTTTTCTAATTCTATTTTTCGATTCAAATGGTTCGAGCCCACACTCAAAGTAGTTCGTGGTACGAGAATAGTGGAGAAGATCTTTTGGTTAAAAATCGGGAACAAAAAACGTCTGCAAAGCCAAAACCACATATACAAATTTAGTTAAGATTAATTGCTATAAATATCACAAACTGAGTCTATTTTCAAAATTTTAATTTTCCGCTGTGCAAGAAATTTATTTTCAAATCGAGAGTTTTCCAACATTAATTACTCTAAGAATCTGTGAGTGACTTTTGCTTCTTTTTAGTATTAGTACATTGAAATTGAATGTAACCAAAACCCTTGCACTCATAGCATTAAATTGACTTTTTCTTGGGTTAAGAATTATCATCTTTCACATGGATTTTCTTGTTACTGCTTTTTCCAAGATCTGTATTAATTTCTTTCTTAGATAATTCTTTTAAAGCTTTAGTATGTGAAGCTAATTGCTCATTGATCTCACCAATAGCCTCCAATATTGAATTGTCTGTTGTAACAACTTTTTGAACATTGAATACAATGTTTTTTTAGGTTTATTCTGGTCACATTTGGCCTCCTCCAAGTGTAACTCAAAAGTCTCAAGTGAATCCATAAGCTCATCCAACTAGGGGTAAAGATGTCTTTAGCCTCCTCAATCGCATGACTTTGATAGCAAACCATTCTAGAAATGACCTCAAAACTTTGCGCACCAATTTGACCTACAAAAAAAAATTCACTGAGACTGGATGCTTCATTAGATATCTCACATAATCTTGCATGCAATTTTGAAATAGACTCATCTTCATGCAACTTTAAATTTTTTAACCTAGTTATTAATATATAAATTTTTGACATGTGAACGAAAAAAAATTCCTTTTATGTTGATTCTACAAAATTTCCCAAGCTTCCTTAATATATTCACACGATGAAATCAACTTGAATTTCTCCATATCAACTCCACTAAATATTGCATTTAAGGCTTTGGAATTACCATGAGTAGCTCTATGTTCTTCAGTAGTGTATTTGCTCATCTTTTTTGGTTGTATGATGCCATCAGTGACAATAACTATAGTTCAAGTCCATCCATCTTCTACTACTAACCAAGCAATTTCGTCTATTGACATTATAAAAGCCTTCATACAAGCTTTCGAATAAGCATAATTTTATGATCCAATTAGCAACGGGGCCTAATATGCCTTCATGGATTCCATGATTTCAAACCAACCACAAGATCTCCTTCATGTGTGTTAGAAGTCAACTATGATACCAATTGAAATTGCCTCCAATTTGCACTTTTTTCAAGTTAGGACAGGAAGATGGGACAAGGCAATGATGCGAGGATATGCAAGGAAAGAAAGAAATTCAACACAATAAGTTTGTTAATAGTTTGGTTTCAATAATCCTACCTCTGTGAACTTTCACTTAGAGAATGATTTTATTCAATAATTAACATAGTACAACTCTTCATTTAATCTCAACCTACCCTTATACCAATGGATAATTGTAGCCTCAAATTCGAATCTAAATTGTTACAACCACTCTCACTAATAACCTCATTAACAATCAATAAAAACTCTCCAAAGAATCCTTAAGAAAAGAGCATTTAAGAAATACAATTGGCCCCCATATTTTTCATTCTGAGCAATTTAATTTTTTTCTTTTATGATCTTTTAACTTTCCTTTTTTTTCCATTCTTTTCTACTTCTCCCTCTGTTTTCCTACCTTTTCCATTTCTTTTAACGTATCAGGAAGTCGAATTGGTAATGAAGAAAAAAGAAAGAAGTTGAAAGCCATCATTGCCTATAACCAAAACCCATAAGCTCATACTATTTGGTAACTATCAAAATCCTCCACTACCACCCATCATCTTCATTTCATCCACTAATGCCTTCACAACTACCAGAACCTTATTCATGACAAACCCAACAATATTATCCCCTCACTAAATAAACTCATGTTCAAATCGATCAAGAATCCAAGTAAACAACAATTAATAAGCCCTTAAAAATCACAGAAAGCCAAAGATTAGACTTGCAACAAAGAAAAAAAATGTAAAAAAAAAGAGAGAGAAATGGAGAAAAAAAGAGGAGTTAGATTCAGGTCAATGGGTTCGAGGTACTATGACAACTTTCTTATCCATCTTCACAATCAAGGAGGTATTGGTGAGGAGGAACACATATCAGAAAATCGAGCCGATCTAAAGGTCCATGATGGAGATTCAATCTTGGATAGTCCAAAAGTTGGGGATTTTTTTAGATGTTTTCGAAAGGAGGTCATGGTAGTGGTGAATGTGTTAGTGGATGAAATGAAGATGATGGGTGGTGGTGGAGGGTTTTATAGTTAGTAGAATGGTATGGGTTTTGGTTATAAGCAATGATGGCTTTTAACTTCTTACTTCTTCCTTCACTATCAATTCGACTTCTTGATACGTTAAAAGAAATGGAGAAGGTAGGAAAATAGAGGGAGAAGTAGAAGAGAATGAAAAAAAAAGGTTAAAAGAACATAAAAGAAAAAATTTAAATTGCTTAAAATGAAAAAACATATGGGACCAATTGTATAATTTAACCAAAAATTTTTGTTTAAAATGATGATTTAATGTGCCATGTCAGCTTACCGTTACACCGTTAATTGCAATTAACGGCTTAGTGATTAAAATGTTACAACACGATAACATAAGTGACTAAAACATAACATTTCAAACATAAGTTACTAAAATATAACCTGAGGTAAACAAAAGTGACCATGGGTGTAGTTTACCTTTTTTTATGTATGAGATCCAACTATTGGTTAAATTCAAACTCTAATATTTGACTTGCATTATTACAGGGCGAAACTAGAAAAATATTTTAGGAGGTCGAAATTAAATTGTAATAATACAAGTTCATCATTTTAATAACCTATATCTTTATAATTTTTAAATGATTAAATCAAATTTTCATCATTTTATCTGGTCAAAGTGTAATTTTACCTTTACTAATTTAAAATTTTAAAAATTTAAAAAACCTAAATAAAAAAATTTCCATAGGGAGTCCCTAGTTACGCTCGTGCATTAATAAGTGCTCAAGCTACAAAGTCAATTCTGTTATGAATATCTTATTAAGTGGATGTCCATCATGATCAATATAAAGTTTTAATGTACTTTAAATTCTAATAGTTATTAGAATTAGATCTCTACTTCTATTATACTTCTTATGCCTATAAATAGAGACTATAATAAAACATTTTAATCATCCATTTGATCAATAAAGTATATTCTCAATTGCTTTCATATTTTCTTTATTCTTTATTCTCTCTATCTCTCTTTATTTTATAACACGTTATCAGCACGATGATTCTCTATTTTTTTCTTTTAAAATCTTTCGAAGTCGCCCCCAAATCCAATTCCTCTTTCATCTTAAACTTTCACCCTTACAACTTCATCTTCAGGATGTTGAAAGATTCAATCTCATAATGGATATGGTGATGACGATGATGTTAAAGATATTCAAGTATATTTTAGTATATTTTATTTATTATATCATATTTATTATAATTGGAGACTAATCATGACAACATTAATAGATAGATTATGATTTAAAATCCACGCATGTTTGTGATGGTGATTATGAAATAAAGAATCTATTGAGATGTTTATAAGTTCGTCCTATTAGATTTGTTGCATTCCCCGAATTGAATGTAAACATAAAGAAAATTGAATATATAATCATGGACCATTAAAAGTGGGAATATAGTAATAAATAAGAGAACAATGAGAGTTTTCAATAGAACTCTTTAAAGGGTAAAGATAACTTATGTTATCAATGTGATATGAAAGATTATTGGCCACATATGTGGCATATGCCCAAATATTTTGTTTCTGTTCATATTCTTTGAGGAAGGATATGAGAATTTAGTAATAAATTCAATCATTATAGATAAAAAGTATTTATCTAATTTTGTACTAAAACAGACAAATATTATTTCAATATTTAATAGAACAAAATTAGTCGAAAACCCTAGAAGAGCTAATATATTAATATCTTGTGATGGTTAATCCATTGGTTTTAAAAGATATTTATAATGGATCTTATATTGAGATTGTGAATGAGGAAAATATTATATTTCATATGAATCACTATTACTATAAATATCTATTTTGAAAGGATGAAAAAGAGAGGATTGGTTTATTAATTTATATTTATTTTATAATCTTTGTGATATTTTTTTGTCATCATCCCCATTAAGGGGTTGGAAGCAAAATATTTGATTGTGAAAGATCTATTTATGAGCAAGAAAATATGATAATTCTATTTAAAACTCGTTATGGTTGGATGCACCTAAAGTTGCAAATTTTTTTTAGATATTTGAATATTTTGGCATATTCCCTGAAGCGAATATTGCATATTTTTGTTTAAAAATTATATTTATTTTGTTGACTTAGTGATATTATAATATTCACATTGATTTAGACATTTCCAGTAGTAAATGTCACAATAGCACTTATATGTGGATACAAAGTAAAAGGAATGATAGTAAAATTATTAGTTTGTTACAATTTAGTACACTTGAAACACATGTTAAAGTAAACTAGAAATTTACTGATACAAATGCATTTACTACTTGGCGTGACCAGTTAGACCATCTTGGATAATATATGATGCAAAAATTAATTAAGAATTCATTTGGACTTCATTAAAGAACCAAAAGATTCTTTAATTTAAAATAATTCCCATATGTTGTTTGTTCTCAATGAAATTTGATTATTAGAAACTCACTAGCTAAAGTTGAGATTTAATGTCTTGCATTTCTGAAACGAAAATGGGACAATTCATCCACCATGTGGATGGTTTTGATATTATATGATTTTGGTAGATGCATCTACAAAATAACCACATATGTGTTATCAATTTGCAACTTGTCGTATGCAAGATTACTTGTTTAAATAATTAATTTCAGGTCATGCGATTAAGACAATTCATATTGCTAATTCTGGTGAGTTTACATCTCAGTCTTTTATTGATTGAGTTTGAAAAAATTTTGTAAAATTTTTCACATAATAGTTTAAAGAAATTATTGATTGAACACCTCTGATTAATGTCTAAACCATTACTTATGAGAATTAAACTTTCTATTTCAACATCTTTGAATTTCTGTATGTGTGTATATGTTCCAATTGCTTCACCACAACGCACAAAGATGAGTGAATTCTCAAAGAAAGTTAGGAATATATATTAATTACAAGTTTCTTTATATTATTAGATGTTTTGAATGCTTTGGAGATTCAATTATGACATTATTTGTGATTATAATTTTGATTCGATAGTTTTCCCAACATGAAGGAGAGAGAAATAATAACTTGTAATGAGTTAGAGGGAGAGTAGTTTGAACCAAAAGTTCAACAATGATAACTCATTACAAGTTAACTATCACATGTATTTACAAAATTAATGAGAATAACCAAGTTAATATTTTAATTTGAACCAAAAGTCCCAGTAGGATAATCTGTTAGAATAAATAATAGATTGATCAGTTCCAAAGATGAAAATTCTTCTAGATGATCATCTAGTGAAGGTGAGTGCTCCAAAAGAGACCCAAGACATAACTAATAAGTAAAACTCCAGAAGAGATTCAGGTACCTGAAACTAAATTTTAACATAATGAAAATAAGATATCTCGATAGGTTATGTCAATTCGAGAAAATGTGGAACTGAATAATTAAAGTGGTCGACAATGATTTTGCATGCAATATTATTATTGAAATAATGAAATAAAAGGAAGATCTTGAATAAATCTATTGAGAAATACTGATATGGAATAAATTGATCAAAATAGAAAGACGCAACTCTAGTACAATTAAATTCGTAGAGTTTTTGGACCAGTAGTCCAAATATCTAAAGGTATAAAGCCAGTGAGGGTGCAAT
This sequence comes from Gossypium hirsutum, assembly GCF_007990345.1. NCBI lineage: Eukaryota > Viridiplantae > Streptophyta > Magnoliopsida > Malvales > Malvaceae > Gossypium > Gossypium hirsutum. The sequence continues at coordinate 44,334,671 of NC_053438.1, read as the reverse complement.
TGAAGTATTTTTTCAAAAAGCGAAATAAAATATGAAGTTTTTCACTAAGTCCTAGGATTGATTTTGCAAAGACATAATATTCTTTTATGGTGGATGCAGTAGCCTTTAGATATATTATTAAATTGATAATTCATAAAAAATTTAACTTGCGTCTAATGGTTATTGCCACGACCTTTTATGAATCACTATATAGTAAAGTTATATTAAAATCCTTGAAGGATTTAGGATGCTAGAAGCATATTGAAATTCTCAAGAAATTGTTCATTTATATGAATTGAAATAATTTGAACATATACGGTAAATTTGACTTAGTGAATAGTAGTTAAAGGAGGATTATAAAATCATCCAAAATACCTATTTGTGTTTTTATAAAAGAATCATGATTAAAGTTTGTTATGATTATTGTTGAATCTCTTGAAGAGATCAAAATATATTTCCCCAAATTTTCCTCACTCGTGACTTTTAAAAGAATGGTAATATAAATGCTTATCAAATACATTCAAATAGTCATTTGAAAAACTAGTATTCAAGATTGAATACGTAGAATATGAGAAAATATGTGATGTTTTCATGAGGGGGAGTAAATACGCGTTGCACTCTTTTTCCCTTAATCGAGGTTTTATTGGGTTTTCTTGGTAAGGTTTTGTAAGGACCCGATAGTCACAGGTGCCGGAAAGTGTATTTTTGAGACTCTATTACCGTAAATCAGATTCATAAATATTTTAATAAATATTTGCGAAGCTAGTTGTGTAGTTAATTAGGTTTTGGTTGGGTGAATTTGCTTCAATTAAGAGTAATTAGGTAAAAGGACTAAATTGCATAAAGGGTGAAAGTTGAATTATAGATTAAAAAAATTAAAGGGACTAAATAAGCAATTATGCCAATGGTAATAATTGAGGCGGCATAACATAGATATTTATAAAACTCAAAGTTAAAATATATATTATAATATTATATCTTAATTATTAAGTATATATATTATATTATATATTATAATAAGTAAATATAATAAATAAAAGAAACAAAAAGAAATAGAAAGAAACAAGATAGAAACGAAACATGGAGAAAAAGAAAGAAAAGAAAAAAGGAAAGAAAGGAAGGAGAAATTAGGGTTTCAAAGTTCAAAACTTAATTGGTTAGTCAATTTAATCCATTTTCTTGTAATTTTTACGTTTTTTGAATCTCAATATTAAATACTACCCAACCCATGTCAAACTTTTAAAAATTATTGAGTTTTTAAGTGACGCCTTTGTTGAATAATTTTAGTATTAGGGATTAAATTAATAGATTTTTAAGTTAGAAATGAAAAAAGATTGAATTGTAGAATAAATTGTAAATTTTGAGTAATAGGACTAAATTGTGAAAATTTCAAAATTTAGGGATTTAAGTAAAATTAGGGAGTTAAATTTAGTTTAAAGTGGAATTTGTATAAAAATATAGGATTAATTGTAAAGAAATAAAGTTAGTCTCGGTTTAGGGACTAAATTGGAATTTAAGTAAATATTGAGTAAAAATTTAAAATATTAAATATGACATTGAATTATGTTGTATTGATGAATTTTAATTATTTTAATTCCGTAGCTAACATTGTACTGGAACCCTCGACTAAAAAGGGAAAAGATAAAGTCGACGAGGAATAGCTCGAAATTTCTGGTTTGTATTTCTATAATCTGAAGCTAGTTATTAATTGTTGTAATATTTATTTAATGTATATGGTAAGTGTTGAGGTGAGTAAATGATATTTTGATAATTGATTGAATGAATTGAATTAGTAGATATATATATTGAATGGATTGATTTTTGAATTAAAATAATATATGTGTAATTATGTGATTATATGAAAAATCAGTATTGGATATTGATTATATCTGAAATGTGAAATTAAACCCTATTAACTGTATCGGGCTAAGTCGGATATAGATGGCATGACGTAGGATTGGAAGAGTTTAGTGATTTCTTCAAATTCGAGTCGATGAGGCACTGGGTGCCAATTTACTTCGGTTTAGTCTATGGGACACTGGGTGCCAAATTATTACTTCGAATTATCCGATGAGGCACTGGGTGCCAAACTGGTGTGTTCGGTTGGATCTGTGTATCCATCTGAGTCCGAGTCATTTTAATAGGGGTAATTAATTGAAATGCATTGTGATTGATGTTAGATGATATTGTATGTGAAATGAAAATGGGACAATGAATTGAAATATGGATTGAGACACATGAATTGTGTATTCATGTATTGGATATGGAATGAACAAAATTATTTTTTAAATGATATGTATATTATATTGTGAAAAGCTATTTATATAGCAAATATGAGAATTGGATATTGTGAAACAAATGAAATGTGATATGGTTATTGAAATAATTAGATTGTATATTTGTGATTTCATATTTTTTTATATTCAGATTATAGAAATACCACTAAGTTTTTACTCAGCGAACGGTTTTGTTTTCCGTGCACAGGTTAGGTACTTAATTTTGATCGCCGATTCAGCATCCAACAACGGTCCCGAACTCAAACGTAGTGATGTTTTTCTTTTTGTCGGCATGTACCTAGGGTGTCTAAATATTAATCATTTCGTGGATTGTTTGTAAATAAGATTATAAGTTAATATTGGATGGTTATATACATATAAATATATGTTTACATTTGAGATCATATTATGGCATAATTAAGTTAATGTTTAAATGAACATGGAATAGGTAAAATAGATTGAATTTGGCATGTTTACAAATTGGATTTGATTGATGTTTCATTGATATGTTTTGAGGATATAATTGTGGTACCTATGAGGGTACATTGGCTAGACATCTAGGATGATTGTTTTAACATGTTTTGGATATGTTCGATTGTGTTTTGAATTGGTTAAACGAATGGTTTTTGAGTTGCTTAGTGTGTAAGCTTGCAGGAAATGATAAACTTGTTCTTAAAGGTACATATTGAGTCCACATGGCTAGACACATGGGCGTGTGACTGGGCCATGTGAGACACATGGCTAGCACACAGGCGTGTGAAGCCATTTTGATAGGGCACACGGTCTGGCACAACGGCGTGTGGCTTGGCCGTGTGACCCAAGTCAGAGAGGTACACGGGTATAAACACGGGCTGGGACATGGCCGTGTGTCCCTATTTCGAATGCCCACACGACCGTGTGAACTCTGCAGCTTTGAAAAATTTTTAATATTTCGCAAAAAAATTCTTTGAGTTTCAGAATTAGTCCCGATTTGTTTCTATCATGTAGTTTGAGCCTCGAGGGCTCGAATAAGGGATAATATGTATGAGTTTGATTGATTTTGACTTGAATATCATATGATATGAAATATTTTGAAATTATGTCTGTTTAATCGATAATGCTCCGAAACCTTATTCTGGTGACGGATGTAGGTTAGGGGTGTTACAGGTTTTTAATGAGGCAGCATATTATGCCTATTATAGATTGTGTACTCTTTTTCCTTCATTAGGTTTTTATCCCACAAAATTTTTCCTAATAAGGTTTTAACGAGGCACATTATCTATCAATGAACATCTAAGGGGGAGTGTTATGAATATCTTATTAAGTGGATGTCCATCATTATCAAAATAATGTTTTAATGTACTTTAAATTCTAATAGTTACTAGAATGAAATCTCTACTTCTATTATACTTCTTATGCCTATAAATAGAGACTCTGGTGAAGCATTACAATCATCCATTTGGTCAATAAAGTATATTCTCTATTGTTTTCATATTTTTTTTATTCTTTATTCTCTCCATCTCTCTTTATTTTATAACAAATTCATATTAGTTCAATATATTTTATTTTTAGTTTAATTGGATTTTTTTTAAGAATACATCAATCACTTTAACCATATGAGAATATTTCACAATCTAAATTCACTCTCCCGATTTCTGTTTTGGAAACCAAGGGGCATATGGGACACATTATATCACATGCATGCAAATCCAATGTGAGGCTCAACGTTGAGGAGAAATAAGTGTTCACAGTTTACGGGAATAATAAGCACTGTAGCAGCAGTGTTTTCAAGGTCCAGTATCTAGCCTCTGCTTTCAAGTGAATACAACATGTATATTCCCACAACTCCTCTTTCCCACGCAACAAAGAATTGGTCCATAGAAGTTGTAAATTTGGCACCACAAATAATATGGGCATGGTGATATATAAAATAATTTAGCTAAAAAATATGTGGAAGAGGTTTGGAGGAAGCCGATTGCTCACTGTTCTGCTCCTTTATTTAGTGATTTTAATTTTGATTTTGACAGTGCATAGCAAAAGAGAAAACACTTATATATATTTATATTGGTAATAGGAAATTGGACAAGAGACATAATTATTAAATGTGGTGTCCTAGACTCGAGGGGCACCAAGTAACCACCAGAATTGAGGCACGTGTTCAACTGGGGCAAAAGGCCCCGTCCTTATTCAGTCAATGGGCAACAAACATTCAGCGGGATTGGTTGCTTTGCATATAAGCTCATGCGGAATAATAAATCATCAAGGCTACCCTGTACGTATTTCAACAAAATAATAAGAGAGAATCACTGAATGTACTTTATCTTTCGAGAATGTGGTGGAAACTTTAATATCTATGCTACGGCATTTCCGAATTCATTCAATTTATTTGAAAAAAAGAATTAAACCAATAAGAAGAACACTTTGATACAGTACATTTTAATTACATTTTATTTTAAAATTTTATTTTAAGCACGTAATCTGGATGAAAAAGGAAAAGTGCATTTTATGCAACTGAGTGAAGAAATATTACAAGAAAAATCTATTGTCAAAATTTGAAGTCCAAAGCTTTGATACAGTATCTATAAAATTTCAACCTTTCATTATTTAAATCATTTAAAAATAGAAAAGTTAACTAAATTTTAATTCAATTGAAATTAATATTATTGTTACGTGACTTGAACACGTTAAAATTCGGTTTTTTGGGAAAAAGGGGAAATTGATTTAAAACTCCAACAAGAATTGCTACTTAATTACCTATACAACCAAGATTGATTCAAGATAAATAAAATAGAAAATGAGATAGTTGTGCTTCAATATTAATTAAAATGGACTGCAGGCTCACCTAAGCCAATTATCCTCGCTAAATAATCAAAATAGAAGAGGGAAATCGCCATGTAATGAAATTTCAATCATCTATTTAAAGGAGTCGCGTAAATGGTCAGATCCTTTTTACTGATTAATGAAATTTGAATTTGGAAGCAGAAACAAGAGATTGGAAAATAAAAGGTCAAACAAAATTAATATTACATTTGAATGGACAATGGAATTCACATGGTTTTAGTATGTGATATTAATTGTATAAATTATTATGGATCTAATTTGATGATAAATTTATAAAGAAAAACTCTCGTATCAATGAGAATATTGTAATCAGTGAATAAGATTCTTACGAGTTTGAAATACCTAAATTTTAGTTCGTTGTTCAAACGTAAATTAAATATCAGAAGAGGAAGGAATAAGTGTCACATATGGTGTCTAATTTTTTTCAAGAATGAAGTCCCCCTGCAAATTATGGTTGTTGGGAAGTTAATTTCTAAACAATGTGCTTTTTAATATTAAATGATCTCGTCAACTATAGACGATGAGATCTGCCTAAATTTTTTACTTTAAACTTGTCATTCATAGGTGGCGAATTCAGTCGGACCATTACATTTACTTTTAGACCTTACAAGCTACAATCTCCATTGACGCTTTTTTTGTTTTTTTGTTCCCTTTTGTATCCTTGCTCCGTTTGATCTATATCCATACTTTTATGCCATGTTGAATCATTTTCATGTTTTCTTTTTATTTTACTCTTTTAATAAGTTAAATAATTTTCTGAATTTATTTTTAATTAACTAATATATATTTATCATTTAATATAACAAATAATTTTAAATTGTAATAAAATAATTAATTAAAATATTATAATAAATGTTATTAATTTTTTATATAAAATTAAATTTTCACGTATTTTAATAATTTCATAAAAATAAAATAGTTTACAACTTCTATTATATATAATTTCTAACAATGATAAAAAAATATTATTTTTAATCTAATGTCCTTAATAGTTACTTTTTATTTTTACCTCTCCGCTACAACCAGCGGCGAAGCTAGTAGAGACCCAATGGGCTAAAATGGTAAATTTTAAACTTATGCCTTTTGTAATTTATAAAATTTTAATCTAGTAATGGTAAAATTGCACTTGGACCTTCCAAAAATGATAAAAATTTGATTTAACCATTTAAAAATTATAAAGATATAAACTATTAAAATGATAAAATTGTGTTTTTACTAGTATAAAAATATACAATTTAATTTTGCATCCTAAAACAATTTTCTAGCTCCGCCATTGGCTACAGTTGTGTTTGAATCAATCTCATTGATATAGCATCCTATTTCACCTCTATAGTAGCCAATCTCACCGCCACCATTATTTTTAACCTCATAGGAGGCAAACACATCACCCATCCAAAAAAAACTTTACTGTCTTTAACTTGACACTATTAACAATCATGGGTGGTGAAGTCAACTAAAATACCATAAACCTATCCACTTTATTATTTCCACACCAAACTTAAAACCCAGACCCTCCCTTGATTTTCTACAAATTAATTTTTTTTAAATCCTTTCTTTACACAAACCCTTGAAGACAACGTCTAAAAATCTACACCTAATTCGATCAAAATTTTAAATCATAAAATAACCCTAATCCTAATATTTTAATCCTTAAATCCAAATCCTAATATCTTTCAAAATCATATATATTGTTAAACTAAGCTTTACTTGGAAAATAATTTTGATATAACAAATTTTATGTTTTGAATAAAAATAATTTTAAAAACGTTGGGGACCAACCCGATTAAGCAATGAACAAGTAAAAATAGCGGAAGAAATTGAGAAATTGAGCATACAAATTTAACGTGGAAAAACCCCTACAAAGAGGATAAAAAACTACGGATAAATATAATTTTACTATAATGGCAAAAAAACGAATAGTACAAAAGATGGAGATAAAAACTAAACCACGAAATTCGAAAACAAAGAACCCTTAAAATGAAACACAAAATTCTTCAAAAGTGTTATGAATTCTAATCTTTAACGGATGTATTTTTTGAGGATGTAAAAGAGCCTATTTATAGGATAAATTCGTAGGTCAAATAATAAAATAATCTAGACTAATTAGAGTTCGATTGGAACAAATAAACATAGTTTAACTAGAAGATTATCTCTGAAATTTGACTGAAATATGAGGCATACTCAACAAATCTCCACCTTGACTCGTATTTCCACAACGCCATCTTTGCCAAAGCCCACCACAGGCCTATCTTGAACTATGTAGGGAGTTAACTGAGTCGAATTTGTGCTTAGAAGGTGGAAGACTTCTAGCCTTCAACTTGCGCACTACCAAATCAAAACTAAACCGAGTCTAATTTTCACGAACACAGTGCCCTAGCTTTTCAAAACCTACATCCAAAAAAGAACCTCTCTTCAATGAAACAATTATATCTTTTTCCCTCCTATGACCAAGTTGCCTCCATTCCAAATGAGTTGAATTTGATTCCGTAACGGACGAGGGACGTCCAGTTTCTCCGATCACTATAGATCTTTCTAGAATAAAAGATTCTCGATCCTTTTACCTTTTAACAAAATGAAAGCCCTACGAGACACTTTAATGCTGCTCCACTCGATGTCGATTCTGCAACCTTTCAAGTCCAAAATACTTAAGGAGATGAGATTTTTTCATAAATCAAATACATACCTGACATCTGAGAGTGTCCTAATTGTTCCATCGTGCATTCTAATTTTAACAATACCAATACCGATTACCTTACTGGATGAATCGTTTCTCATGCGCACAACTCCACCTTCAACTGAACTGTATGTAGAGAACCATTCTTTGTTGGGGTTCATGTGGAAAGAACATCCCAAATCTAGGACCCACTCAAACGTAAGCTCGAAATTATCGCTCGTTGACACTAATAAGAAATCATCACCACTTTCATCAACCAAATTAGCACCAGCTACATCTTCCTCATTACTCTTAGCAGTCCTTTTATTTTGTAGTTTATAACAATCTACTTTAATGTGACCTAACTTCTTACCATAGCAACACCTTTTGTCTCGCTTCTTTAATGTTACCAAAATGGAAACTTGCCTATCTGCCTTTCTATCTGAACCAAACTCATTGTCGAGTTTATCTTTACTCAACAAATGACCCTACACATCCTCGAACGAGAGTTTATCTCTACCCATAAATCAGGGTCTCCCTAAAAGACTTGTATAAAGATGCTAAAGAGCACAATAATAGCATAGCTTGATCTTCATTGTCAATCTTAACCTCAACATTATTTAAATCATTCAAAAGAGAAATAAATTAACTAATGTGATCTCTAAGAAGCTCACCTTCGTTCATGCGAAACGTAAATAGACGTTCTTTCAACACTAAACAGTTAGCTAGAGACTTAATCACATAAATAGTTTCTAACCTTTTTCACAAGGCAGATGAGGTTCTCTCCATCAATTTCTCCTGTAATACCCTATTTGCGAGGCAAAATTGGATTGCAAACAATGTCTTTTCATCAAGCTTTTCCCAATTTGTCTGATCTAGATTTTTAGGCTTTTTCTCGGTAATGAACTTTTCAGGCAAATCTGAACTAGAATTGCCATAATCCGATCTTGCCACAAATTGAAATTTGTGACACCATTGAAATTTTCAATGTCAAATACTATTGATGCTATCTTTGAACGGGTTGATCTACAAAAATTGAACTAACTCTGATACCACTTGTTGGGGATCGACCCAATTAAGCAACGAAGAAGTAAAAAATAGTGGAAGAAATTGAACACAAAAATTTAACATGGAACAACCCCTCTGAGGAAGACAAAAAGCCATGGACAAAAATAATTTTACTATAATAGAAAAGGAACGAAGAGTACAAAAGATGGAGATAAAAACTAAACCTTGAAACCTAAAAATAAAGAACCCTCATAACGTAAACAAAAAATTCTCCAAAAGTGTTATGAGTTCTAATATTTAATGAGTGTATTTTCTAAGGTTGTAAAAGCGCCTATTTATAGGCTAAATTCGTAGGTCAAATAATAATAAAATAAACTAGACTAATTAGAGTTCGACTGAAACAAATGAACAGAGTTTAATTGGGAGATTATCTCTTAAAATTGACTAAAATATAAGGCATACTCAACAAAAACATACTTGACAAAAAATTTATCTCAAATGATATCTTAAAAGAAAAAATATTGAACTTATACTTAATAATTTTTTCAAAGCCAAGTTAGTTAAAACAAAGTCTTAGACATTTTTCAAACAAGCTAAAATTGGTCCAAGTCAAAAAGTATTGATCCAGTATCGATACTATTTGTCAAATATCAATAAATTTAAATGAGTATCAGTAGATTCACAAATTTTTTGATACATTTTTTAGTATCGATACGAAATGACATTCAATTTTCCAAAATGTTTACTAGCTCTTGATTCGGTATCGATGCCTTTTGTTAGGTATCGAGAAATTTATTTAAGTATCGATCATGGTATACCTTATTGATAAATTTTTTAGTATCGATACGAAATTGACACTTTGGCTTGCAAAGTATTTATCAAGTTTCGATATGGTATCAATACCTTTTACTTAGTATTGATTAATTTCCATGGGTATCGATAGAAATGGTTCCAAAGGCCACTAAATTAGGCATTAAATGTTATTGGTATTGATACTCGTAGAAAAAGTATCGATACCTATTGTTGCAGGAGAAATTAATGCACTGGTATTTTCATCCCGAACAGTTTTATTCAATATCCCAACATTCAAAACGGTTGGAAATCAATTGGAATGTAAAAATATCAGCTTCCAAACGTCCTACAACAACAAGAGAGATTATTAAAGCCTAAAGATCAATCAAATAACCTTTGTGCTCAATTTTTCCATACTTTTCTTACATACACTTGTAAGTTTCATTGTTTTTCTATCAGTTCAAGTGTTTTTCTTTGTAATTGTACTTTATTGGAAAACACTTTGATCTTGTAAGAGTTATTTCTTTGTTTTCTTATTTGTTTCTCTTTAAAAGGGTTTGAGTCTTAAGATTTGTGTAGAAATCTTAAGGTAGTTGTAAGGTTAAACATTATCCTCAAGTTTGATGAAATTAGTAAATTTGGGAAATCCTTAGTTATGGAAAGCTAAGGTAGTAGAGTAGGCAATTGGAGCAGAATCACTCTAAATCGTTGTGCCAATTGTTTCATCTTCTTTCATTGCTTCCACCAAATTTTTTAAAGGCCAATTATAATAACCTATTTTTTAGTGGTGCTAGAAATAGTAGTTTCGGGACCACAATTCCGATGAGAGAGTCCATAGATATATTTAATTAATATTTATGGTTTAAATATAGTATAATAGTGAATCATAATTTAATAGATTTTATGAATTGGTCAGTTAGTTAAGGTACAAGTGGTGTGTACCGAAAGTTAGTGGTTTTGGAAAATATAGTATCGGGACCTCGTTTTCAAAAACCAAAGTTGTAAATATTTTTATTTAATATTTAATAAGTGATTATATAATTAAATTGAATTTTAAATACATAATTTTGCCGAATTAGTGACTAATTAATGTATAAGGACTAAATCATAAAAGTGATAAAAGTTTAATTATTATGAATCTTCCTACTAATTAGAATTGGAATAAGGACTAAAGTGAAAATTATACCACTTTAGTAATGATAGTGGATTGTGGCTTATGATTTTATAAGAAATAAGTTATAAAACTTAATAATTAAAATAATAATATGGTAATAATATTATAACTTATAATTAAGGCATGGTGGAAGGTGAGACAAACTTTTTCTTCCTTCTTCCTCGTACAACCGAAACCACCATTACCAAAAATTGGAAGCTTCGACATAAGGTTTTTGAATTTCAAGCCTTTAATCAATTAGTTTAATTCAATCATTTTCTTGCAATTTTCATGTTTTTGAAATTTCGGGGGATTAATTTAGTTGATATTTGTGGTAATTTTTGAAACTGTTAAAGTTTATAAATATTTTTGTTGTTGAATCTTGAAGGTTTTGGTGTTATTTGGTTAGATTTTAAGCTTAGATAAAAAAACGACTAATTTGTAAAGTGAAAACTGTTAATTTTGAAAATAATGAATAAAGTGTAAATATTCCGAAACTAGTATGAAATTTTTATAATAATGGATAGTAGTGGGTTGTAAAAGGATGAAATTGAGATCAATTTCGAAATTGAGATCGATTTCAAAATTGAGGCTCAGATTTAAAAGTGATAATTATTTCAGTTTTAGGGACTAAATTGAATAAAATGAAAAAATTTAGGGGATTCCAATAGTAAAACTAAACTGATATATACTTATAATAGGATGATATAAGATGTTTTGACCTTAAAAATTATTGATTAGTCCTTAAAAAGTTGTTTTGTTGCTATTTTGACCAAGTAAGTTCATACGATATGCTTGTGTTAAATTGTTATGCATTTAGAATTATAATTGTTGTAATTATATTTAATTGAAATTTTAGTTGTTTACGATTCAGTAAAAAATGGTGAGATAGAGGATTAAATTGAATACGATGAATTGCAATTTGAAATAATTATGGAATTGACCTTAAATTGGTCTGAAATAAGATATGTTATGTGATGATGTGATTGAATGAGCTGAATTGATTTGATTTAGATAGATTGATAGTGATAAGGACCAAATCGAATATATGTGAAAGTATGATATTATTTTGTAAATGTAAAATTGAATCAGTATGGTTATGTGATGTGCTAATATATTTGAGAATTAGTTGTTTGGTTGATGAAAATATGTAATGAAATTGATAAACTGTTACCTTATTAATTGTTCGAGCAGAGTCAGATATAGTTGGCATGCCATAAGATAGGAAGAGTTCAGGGTTATATGACATCTTGTCTGGGAGTGCTAGACACCCCATTTTTCGGTTATACCGGCCAGTGCTAGGTACACCTATTTTTTGGTTTTACCGACTAGCGTAGGGTGCAACTTATTATTTTTGGATTTATCCGAATGCATTGGGTGTCAAATTGGTGTTGGTTGGATCCGTGTATCCTTCTGAGTCCAAGTTAGGTTAATAGGGACATGTATATTATAAATGGAATAAATGATATTCATATTGAGTTGATATGATGATCAGATGATACATATACATGTTGAGAATCAGTTATACAAGCCTAGAGGGCCATTGTGAAAATGTGACAAATAGATGAATGTGATTCAGAATTTGTACTAAGAAACAAAGTACTAAGTGACATTCAATATCTATTTGGTATAAAGATGAATTGATATGACACGGGAATAAAGTTCATATGGTTTAATATGAATTGGATTGAGAAATTCAAATTATGAAATGGAAATAATATTTGGCTTTAATCTGAAATGTGTTGCATTGTAAGTAAGTAAATTGTATGATATGATTAAGATAATGAATTGATTAAATAATTATTTGTTTTTTGAATGGTAATGAAATGTTGAATAAGTGAATTGAAATGTTATATAATTGTTACTATATGGTATGGTAAATGTTGAACTGACCTTTTTGATATTTAATTTGCCATGATAGGAAAAATTTACCAAGCTAAGTAGCATGTAGTGTACATTCATAACCTGAGGTAAGTTATTTGGTTTAATACATATGAACTTACTAAGTATTGTATATTCTTGCCTTTTTTGTTTTTCCTTTTCCCTATAGATTTCCAAATTACAAATCACGTCAAGCGGATCGTTCAAAGTGCACACTATCCCGGTATTGATTAAATAGTTTTTCTATTGTTTAAAACTTGGTTTTATGGCATGTATATAAGTGATTCATTTTTTGTCAGTATTGAACGTTGGTACTTTAGTTCTTGATCGTGGTTTATGTTTTCAATGGTTATATGTCATGTATATAGGTTATTTTGATATTATGTGGTAAATGTTGTAATGTGATTTATATGGTCTATATGTAATGTGTTCTCCAAGGTTATTTAGCATGTTTGATGGAATGAATGGTTTAAACATGCCTTTGAATGTGTGTTTATCCTTGAATCATGAAAAAGATTATGAAATCATTTTGATGAAAGGTTGCTTATTAGTTCTATGAAATGTCTTGAATCATGAATGGAAATTGAGGTTTAGATGAACATTACATGTTATAAGTTCAATTTTTTGCTTGAGACCTATATGGTCAATATTGGTTTTTATTAAAGCATATTTTTGGTTGATAGAAAGATAAGATTTGGTAGGTATTTATGGTAAAATGCATAATGATGCTTATTTATACTTATATGAATGGTTAAGTTGTATGTTTAATATTTCAATGTGATGGTGCCATAATGACATATTGGTTAGGCATTACTCGGATGTATTATATCGTGTTTTGAATTATGTTTATGAAGTGATTTAGGAAAGATATAATGCACCTAAACTTGTGTTTTAGTCTTGTGTAAAGGTTTGGATTTTATCATTCAAAAAATGGCCACTTTGAGGTTACACGGTCAGCCACACAATAGTGTGTCACATACGGTTGGTTGACATGGCCATGTGCCATTGGTAAATTAGATACAGGATTATTGACATGGTCCCAATCTCTTACATGGCCCAGCCACACGGCTGTGTGAATGTTTGCAATGTTTATAATTAGGTCCATGATCGATTGTTTAATGTCACAGCAATAATGTGCAAGCATATACTGTCGATGCAAGTATATTAGACAGATGTGAGTTTGTCAGATATCGATCCCACAAGGATGGTATTCTTTTTGTCTATTTATGTTGGTGCAATAACTGGATATAAACAACATAAATTGTGAGGATAGTTGTCGATGCAATAAATTGAGAATAATAAGATAAAATATGATAGTAATAAACTAGTATCCCCAACATGAATCTTTAGTAGAATACTAAGTGCTCATAACGTGCAAAAGTATAGGTGATTGTCGAGACAATAAAATGCAATGTATATCTTACCTAGCGTTGCTCCTCTATTTAATTTGAGACTTAAACATGCATATTAACCTCACCTTCTGATGATGGCAATATGGCATTATTAAGAACAAGTGGACTAAATTCCTCTAATCCTCACTCGCCTTCTGTTGACATGCTTGTTGGCTCAAACTGTCATTGTACTTTCCAATGTCAGTGACTGCAATAACACTTCTGTGTTAAAAAACATTCAAACCCCAAGATTAAACAATAAAAACAAGATTAAATAAGATAACATTTCATCAAGAATTCATCAATACTTCAATACAATTAGAAATCATAGAGTAATCACATATATTTTGATACAATCAAACATATACCATAACAGATTGTACTATAAAGACTGGTGTTGGATATACCACAATCCATGTAGTGGGATATGATTGATCAAGATAGGATTTATCCCTCTTACATAATGGGAGCAATATCATAGTCCTCTTGATGGAGTGAGACAAGAAATGCATGGCCATGCTCAAATAAGTTGATATGAGATATCACACTTATTTGTTTATTGTAGTCTACTTATAAAAATCAAGAAATATGAGATTGGACTATACAAGTGTGACTATTCCATGACTTGTGTCCAGTCTAGATATTAAAGATAAAATGATATAATACATGAAAAGATTATCAAAGAAATGTTATGTCGAATCATGACTTCTTGTAACTCAGGTAGTAATGATGCATTGCTAGATGTCACTCATTGCCTTTAATGTTAGAAACGTTCTAGTATTAACACCAACATTACAAAAGCCTACAGGGTCACACCCTATAGTTGAAGTGAACATAATCCAAAAATATTTGGTATTATATTTAGTTTTCACATGAATTAAAATAATTTCGATCAAAATATAAAAGGACATTGAAAGTGATATTCTTTTGGAAAGAATATAATATTTTTTCTGACTTTCTGTTTGTTTCACTAATAATAAGGGAATAATCTTGTTTTTATTTTTTGATATATTCTATCAGATTAAATAAAAGGAAATGAATCCCTTAGTGTGTTAGGGTTACAAAGAAAATAAAAATAAAAGGTCTAACAGCTGTTCTCGAAAATTCCCTCTGAAAAGTTTCAGAGAATTTTGTTGTTCTTTCTTTGACTAGTGGATTACGTAAAGGCCAAGACGTTATTATTGCAGATTGGAATTGACATCTCCGAAAGGGATCATATCAACAGCGTCATTCATCATTTTTTAGTTTTGAAAGGTATATTTTCGACCGTTGTTTCAACTCTATTCGTTCCTCATACACAGATCCTTGGTTGACGATCACCAGAATAATTTTTTCGCTGTGCCACTATGCATACTAGTGATCCAACAAACTTATCGTTCGATCTCGTCTAACCTATGATAACTTCCTAGGGTTATCAAGCCTAAGTTTTAAGAACCTATAATCTAAACAAAATAATCCTCTCGGGAAACCTTAAATCCTCCGTTAATCACGTTCCCATCCACTCGTTAATCTCCCCTAAAGGATTTAGTCACTCATGTTATGCATAATGTCAATCTCGATTAACATAAACATTAAAAGAACATAAATAAATCAATAGAGAGCAAAGATTAAAATAATCCTAGATTTGATATCAAATGGTGAACGGAGTATCAAAACTCTTGATCGGAATAACGAAATATGTCATTTGCAAAGAAGAAATAAAGTGAATACTTCAAAAAAATATATCTCTTGGATCGAAATCGATTCCAAGAGGAAAAACAAAGATTTTAGAAAACTTGAAAGAAAACTAATCTAATCCTACTCCTAAACTACTAGGTTTTTTATTGTGTCTAAGACGGCTTAGTTACATCGAACCCTAAGGTATTATTTATAGGAGTGTTGGCAAGCCAAATTAGGTCTTCGGCACGTCCTAGGTCTTTGTATAAATTTGATTATGTGGATGAAGATAACCCCAATATACTTGCACAACAAGTCGACCTATGTTGCGCCATAACCCTTGCATGGTGCGACACAAGAGGTAAAATTTTCCTTATATGTTTTGTTTCATGCTTTAGCGTCTCGAAAAGCTTGTCCATCACTCGTCCCTTGCCTCCATGCCAGTTAGGTTTATAAATCATCATCCTACACACTCAATTGCACATATTAGAACTACATAAGGCCTATGTTGGCCTAATAGGTCATAACACTCATAAAATGGGTTAAAACAACACTTATTTTACTAATATTTAATCCTAACTACAAAATACTGAAAACATAATATTAAATACTAAATTTCCTAGGAAAAAAGCTCCTTAAGTGTGGAAATTGACTGAATTAACTACTACATTTGACCGTAGGACAAATACCCCCACACTTAACTCTTTTCTTGTCCTCAAGCAAACTAACTAAAACAAAATAAAAACTGAAAACAATAAATAAACATGCAAGAAAAGAAAATGTACATGAGCTAGCTTGATATAGGAAATTGGATAGAATTATATTAACAAGATAGTGTAAATACACATATAACTCTAGCATGATATACAATTGACTCACAATTTCTAAAATTAGACGAGTTAGTTCAATAAATTACAAAGCAAACAAAAAAAAAGAATGTTAAGTATAGGTTTCCATCAAAACAAATATACAAGTATATACATATGTTCAAATGAATAGAAGTGATAAAAACATCAAAACTTGGCACAATTTCATCCACATAAGGTACTACCTAAGTCACATAGGACTTGTAACACCCCTACCCAACCTGATAATTGGATCAGGGTAAGGAGTGTCACCACTAATCGGGTTATTACCTACTTGTAATTTACTAAATTAAAAGATTTAGTCAAACTAAGTTTCCTATTAAATTGAAATTTTTACAATAAAGTTTATAAAATTCAAACTAAAAGTCTATTATTTCAGCTCCGAACTCTAAAGACACTATTAGGTTACAACATGTTCGCCCCCTTGGTGAATATCCTAAAGGTTACCCCCTATCCTATGTGCATGACACTTTCAATCAATTCCCCTTGTCTTAGTACGATCTTGCTTGGTCCCTCCTCGAGTCTCTATTCCTACATCTCCTGCATTCACAGAACAACCCGTATAAGTTCAAACGAACTTAATGAGTTTCCACGATTTATAAGAAATCCCCCAACTTGTCAAGGTTTCATATGAGTAATAATAAATAAAATAAACTCCTTGTTTTTATAGATTATTTCTCTTAGACTGTTATAGTGGACTCGACCCTAATCCTGCTCCTATCCGCTAATAGATAAATTGATGAGCGATTTCCTTTTGGTCACTTTACCAACCTCTAATTAGCCTTGACAATTCCCCTAATTATCTTGTCATCCAGACAGACTCTACCATTTTCTTTGCCTATTTTCTTCATTCCACTTACCATCATTTTAGGTTGTCTTCTTCCTACCATTTTCCGTGTTAATGTGGCATTCCACCTTACCCTTCTAAAGGCTCTTGGTAAATATTCTCACTCTATTTGCTCTGTCCTCATCTCAACCCCATATGACTTAATCACCTTCCTTTCGTCGGTGTGAGTAAAAAGGTTCTACACCACTCTGGTGGACCAAGTCCTACTTAATTTAAAGTGTGGCTTGATTATTTCTTTGTGATCCATCTAACTTGCATTATCCCTACTTTAGGTGTAGCATAACCTTTTTCTACAGACCACTTTGGTCTACAAAACTCAATCACTGACATTGAGTGATCATTCAATCCTAGAGATTCTCTTACTCAACGTATTCCTAGAGTTTTGGCAAAAAACTTCCTTATCGGTATTCTCCTTAAGAGGAATAGTCTTGCCAGACCCTTCTGTCATCCTGTATATTCACCTTTGCTAATGGGTTTTAACTACCCTTCCCTTCCACATAGGCTAACCGACATATATATGATACACCATTAGTCGATGCGATTTCTCTAAATGTCCTCGACATTCCTTAATGGTAGATTCTATACACAATCCTTGGTTAATCTATTTCTCATTCACCTGAATATTAGGCACCACTGGTACATCCACTTTCTTAACTATTTCTTGACTAACATCCTTATTCCCCATTAATACGTCTAAAATATATAGGTTTTTCAATAACCTTTTTACTTATAATCTATGCAAATTTTGAGTATATGGATAGCTAATTGAGTTGTTTTAGTTCATATTTAGACATTTGGCGTAGTTTTAGTACAATGTGTAATTTTATGAAATTAAGTAATAAATTTACATAAATTCACTATTTTATGCTACATATAATTTTTGTTTTCTCATTTTGTTACAGTTAGACCACTGAATTAAATAAATTTGGGAGCCAAGATACACATGGACATGAGCTAATATCCACACCATGTGGACGGTAATACAATAATTTTGACTAAGAAAATTTAATTAATCCCAGTTGAAAGTTGCTTGCTAATAATGGCTAGTCTGCTAGTTAGTTGGGTTTTCAAAACCATCCAACATGGAGGAGAATATCCCAAACCGGCTAAGGCATGAAAGTTATCCGAAATTAGCTTTGGAATATTTGAATTGAAGGTCATTGCATGTGAAAAAATCAGAAATTTGCCCCCAACTAATCCCTTAAAAACTGTTCAACCCTTTGCATAATTCATGCATAAAATCAAGCATGAATCAAGCAACCACTCAACCTACTCTCCACATTACATGGCTGGCCAGGCAAGGGAGAAAAGCAAGGGATCTCCATGCTATTTTTAACAAACTCCTAAGTCATTCCTCTAGTATAAATACCACCTCTCATCTCTCATTTCAATCATCTCTCAATTAACATTTCTATCATCTTTCTCTTGTCTTTTTTCCCTTTATTCCACACATAAGCCATCCATTTCCCCATTTCCCTTTAGCTAGTATTTCCCTTGAGAAAAATCTCTTGGTCAACCAGCTTGAGAAGCAGATTACGAAGGAGCAATCACGAGAATGGGATGAAACCACCATGATCGGTCTTCGGAGAATCATCAAAATCATCCAGAGTTCCTTCTTCTGGATTCTTTATTTTTGTTCTTAGTTATTCAAATATTTTTTGAAATTTTTTAATTTTTTTTCCATTAACGATGATGACTTAATTTTGTTTTCGCTGGAATGATTGGAATAGTTTGATAAAATTCATTTGGTTCATGTTTATGATGTTCAGTCATTCATGGTTACAATTAAAATCATTCATGTTATTCATGCACTAAAATATGTTTGGATGTATTAGAATTAGTTGATCAATCGTAATCAGATGGCGACTAAGTGACACATTAATTAGAAGGTGCATGCTTAATTTAGATCCTAATCATATTAAATTAAAGATTCCTAATAACTCGAGAGAGCTCTATTACCTTGCATAACCTTAGGTTTGTATGGTTAAATTGTTTCAAACCTAATCCATCCTTGTTACTTCATATGAATTCTATGGAATTCTTAGTTAAACATGGGCATAGAAATATAAATTGTTTCTAAGTATAAGGCTTTGAAAGAACTTATATTAGATTCCAAGTTAATGAAAGATCGAGTTACCATGGAACATTTTTCGGAACATTGTTAAACATGATGAAGAGTGAATTGAGTAAAGCATTGTAATTATTTTAGCTTATTCATGTTATTGTTATTAAACTTGTGAAATTGCTACTAAACCATTGTATTGCATTTTTCATCTCACTTGCATTTAGTTAATTAACTTAATTTAACATCTATCATTCCAAATTATTGTGTTTCTTTACCAACTTATGAATATTAATTTTACAATTATCAATTTAATCACAGTCCCTGTCGAGACGATAACTCTTTTACTTACTTATTACTTGACAACGACTATGTACACTTGCACATTCCATCGCGAACAAAGTTTTTGGCACCGTTGTCAGAGACTATTAATTTAATAATTATTTGAGAAATTTTTTCTTACGATTTGGTTTATTTATTTTTTGTTTTTATTTAAATTTTTTTTTTATTTTTTTGTGATTTTCTTTTGAGGTGTTTATGAGCATAGATCGAATCATCAATTTACTCTAGTAGACCCTGAAACTGAGCTAACATTTGGACAAAGAAGACTAGAAAGATTAGCCCAAAGACAAATAGTAGAGATGGACCTTGGAAATCAAAATAATGTTTAAGGGAATGGAGCCATTAATTCATGTAATCCAATCCTTATTGCTGATGATAGGGATCGAGCTATAAGGCAGTACGTTG
Source organism: Gossypium hirsutum (assembly GCF_007990345.1). NCBI lineage: Eukaryota > Viridiplantae > Streptophyta > Magnoliopsida > Malvales > Malvaceae > Gossypium > Gossypium hirsutum. The sequence continues at coordinate 44,314,540 of NC_053438.1, read as the reverse complement.
TGCCACTTCTTAATGAGTTAAATCTGGGAATTAGGAGATGAGAGATTGAGGCACCAAAGTTTGAATTGAAGCTTGTGATGTTTCAGATGCTTTAGACATTGGGCCAATTTAGTGGAATGCACACAAAAGATCCCCACCTTCACCTTCAACTTTTCATGGAGGTGAGAAGTCCTTTAAGATTGTCGGTGTAACTGAAGATGCATTGAGGCTGAAGTTGTTTCCATACTCATTTGAGATAGAGCACGAGCATGGCTTAATTCATTACCACCCAGTTCAATATCTACATGGCAATTATTAGTTGAACGTTTTCTGGTAAAGTATTTCCCACCTAACAAAAATACTAAGTTGTGGAATGAGATCACAACTTTTTAGCAGTTGGATGATGAATCCTTATATGAGGCATGGAAGAGATTCAAAGAGCTACTACACAAATGCCCTCACCATGGGATTTCGCATTGCATTTAGCTAGAGACATTTTATAATGGTCTCAACGTGCACACAAGGTTGGTGGTGATGCTTTTGCGAATGGTAATGTCCTATGTAAGTCTTATAATGAGGTTTATGAAATCATTGAAACAATAGCCAGTAACAATTACCAGTGGTTGGCAAGTCGAGCAACTTCAAGAAGACGAGTAGCAGAAGTGCATAAAATAGACACACTTACTTCACTTTCAGCTCAGGTATATTCTATCTCTTCAATGTTGAAGCAGTTTACTATTAATGGTTTGAATAATATTGCAACTCAACCATCTAGTCAATCTAGCGATGTTTCCTGCGTATATTGTGGGGATGGACATTCATTTGAAAATTGTCCATAAAATCCCAAGTCTGTTTACTATATAGAGAATCAAAACCAGAATAGAAGTGGACAAGGACCACAGTTCAATTTCTATAATCCATCATGGGGAAACCATCCAAACTTTTTTTAGAGTAACCAAGGAGTTGTACTGAACAATAACTACATACAAAATTGATCAAATCAACCTCTATGGTTCAATAAAAAAGTTTAGAAACCACCACAAGCTAAATCATCGAACAGTTTGGAGAATTTGTTGAAGGTGTACATGGTGAAGAATGAAGCTTTAATCCAAAGACAAGTAGCAACACTGAAGAATTTAGAGAACCAAATGGGTCAGTTAGCTATAGAGCTTTGAAATATACCAAAAGAGCCTTGTCGAGTGACACAAAAACTTTGAGGAATACAGGTAAGTAACACCGCAAAAAATTTGTTTTACGGAGTGGAAAGACTTTAGAACCCAAGGTAATTAAGATTGAAGATAAACCTGCCAAAGAAAAGGAAAATCAACTGACTGCTGAAATTCCTACACCAGAAGTACCAATCCAAACTAGTGAATTCTGATAAGCTACGACCTTATTCAGACGTAGATATAATTCCTCAGAAAAGTTGTCCAATCCAAGCCAAAGTTCCACCACCTCCGTGTCCACAAAGACTCAAGTAGCAAAAATAGGAGGAGCAATTCAAGAAGTTTTTGGATATTCTAAATAAGATTCACATCAATATCCCATTGGTAGAAGCCTTAGAACAAATGGCTAAGTAAGCCAAGTTCATAAAGGACATTCTATCCAAGAAGTCTACGCTTAGTGAGTTCGAGACTGTACCATTAACAAAAGAATACAGTACGTTCCTACAAAACAAAATAACTCCAAAAATGAAGGACCTCGGAAGCTTTACTATTCCTTGTAATATTGAAGAATCTTACTGTGGTAAAGCTTTATGTGATCGAGGAGCAAGCATCAACTTGATGCCAAAGTCCTTTTTTAAGATGTTGGGCATAGGTGAAGTAAGACCCATAACTGTGACACTCCAACTGCAAGATCATTCTTTAGCATACCCAAAAGGAAAGATCAAGGATGTTTTGGTACGTGTAGATAAGTTTATTTTTCCTACTAATTTTATTGTCTTAGATTTTGAAGCAGATAAGGAAGTTTCGATCATCCTAGGGAGACCTTTCCTAGCAACGGGAAGAATATTAATAGATGTGCAGAAAGGTAAAGTCACAATGAGATTTCAAGATGATCAAGTAACATTCAATATTCTTAAAGCCATGGAATTTCCTAATCCGACAGAGGAATGTTCAGTAATGGAGGAGCTAGAAATCTTAGTTTCTATGGAATGGGAAAGCAATTCTGTAGAAATCCCATTAGAAAAAACCTTAGGGTCTGGGCTATCAGAAGATGAACAAGGTAAGGGAAATATGGCTTTGATATAAGCCAATTCGAGGGACTATCTTTAATCAGCACGGTTTGAACCATTAGAATTGGAAGCTTAGGAATACACACAACTGAAGTTGTCAATTGAGGAACCACCTAAACTTGAATTAAAGGCACTTCCTTCTCAGTTGAAATACGTTTATTTAGGTAAATATTGTACTTTGCCTATTATTATTTCAGCAGAACTAACAGAACACCAAGAGGATTAGTTGATCGAAGTATTAAAGAAATCTGAAAAGGCGGTCGGTTGGACCATAGCTAACATTAGAGGAATAAGTCTGTCTTTTTGTTTGCACAAGATTATCATAAAAGAGGACAGGCGAGCTAGAATTTATGGGCAAGGAAGACTCAATCCAATAATGACAGAGGTAGTTCGAAAGGAATTCATTAAATGGTTAGATGCGAGAATTATATACCCCATCTTAGGTAGTTCATTGGTAAGTCCGGTACAGTGTGTACCAAAGAAGGGTGGAATTATGATTATGGAGATGAACATAACAAGTTAATCTCAATGAGGTTGGTCACGGGTTGGAGAATTTGTATAGAATACAGAAAATTGAACAATGCCACTCGAATGGATCATTTTCTACTGCCTTTTATGGATTAGATGTTGGATCGACTAGCAGTTCATTGGTAAGTCTGGTACAGTGTGTACCAAAGAAGGGTGGAATTATGATTGTGGAGATGAACATAATGAGTTAATCTCAATGAGGTCGGTCATGGGTTGAAGAATTTGTATTGACTACAGAAAATTGAACAATGCCACTCGAATGGATCGTTTTCTGCTACCTTTTATGCATCAGATGTTGGACCGACTGGCAGGTAACAAATATTATTATTTCTCAGATGAATATTCTGGATATAACCAAATATTTGTAGTCGCGAAAGACCAACGCAAAATAACTTTTACTTAACTGTATAATACATTTGCTTTTAGGCGAATGACTTTCGACTTATATAATGCACTTGCAACATTTCAACAATGCATGATAGTAATATTTATTGATATCGTTGAAAGTTTTTTTGAGGTAGTCATGGATGATTTTTTTGTTTTTGGTAATTCATATGATGTTTTTTTAAATGATTTGACTAAGGTACTGAATAGATGTGAAGAGAAAAATTTTGTCCTTAACTAGGAGAAATGTCACTTTAGGTTTAAGGACAGGATTATCTTAGGGCACAAAATTTCCAAAAAAGGAATCAAAGTTAGCAAAGCGAAGGTGGATGTAATTGAGAAATTGCCACTAGCAGTCACTGTTAAAGGAGTTAGAATTTTTGTGGGTCATGTTGATTTTTACTGAAGGTTTATCAAAGATTTTTCAAAAATTTCCAAGCCTTTGTGTACTTTATTAGAAAAAGACACAACTCTTGAGTTCAACAAAGCATGCTTGGAAGCATTTGAAGAAGTGAAGTTGGTTAATCTTAGCCCCAATAATTGTTACACCAGATTGGAACTCTCATTTTTAGTTGATGTGTGACAAAAGTGATTTTGTTGTAGGAGCTGTGATAGGTCAAAGAAGAAACAAAGTGTTCTGTCTGATCTACTATGTGAGCAGAACTTTCACATGAGCCCAACTTAATTACACAGCAATTGAAAAAGAACTCTTTACTATAGTTTTTTCTTTTGACAAGTTTCATTCATATGTTATATGTACAAAAGTCACAGTCTTTATCGATCATGCGACCATCAAATAAATACTCTCAAAGAAAGATGCTAATTTGAGGTTGATTCAATAGGTTCTTTTACTCCAAGAATTCGACCTTGAGATCCAAGACAGAAAGGGAGTTGAAAACCAATTAGTTTACCATCTATAGTGATTGGAACAAAATGGGGTAACACATTTACTTGTTCCAATTAATGAAAAATTCCCATATGAGCATATTTTTTAGGTGAGTCAAATCCATGAAACTCCTTGGTTTGTCGATTTTACAAATTATTTAACATGTGGAATAATGTCTTTTGGAATCACATACCAACAAAGGAATAAATTCTTTTATGATTGTAGGTATTATTTCTAGGTAGAGTTGTTTCTGTTTAAACAATGTGTAGATAATATAATCAAGAAGTGTGTAGCTGGAAGAGAGATTGACGAGATCCTATACTACTGCGATTCATCTCCAAGTGGGGGACACTTTGGTGGTTCCCGTACTGCAACAAAGATCTTACAAGCTAGATTTTTCTGGCCTACGGTATCTAAGGATGCATACTTATATGTGAAAAATTGTGATCGATGATAGAGGATTGGAAACATATGAAGGAGGAACGAGATGCCCTTGACAAAAATTTTAGAGATAGGATTATCTGATGTTTGGGACACTATTTTTTTAGGCCCGTTTCCCTCTTCTTATGGTAATAGGTATAACCTAGTGGCAGTTGATTATGTATCCAAGTTGGTAGAAGCCGAGGCATACCCAAGAAATGATGTTAAGGTCGTCATGCGATTCCTACATAAGCATGTATTTATAATGTTTGGGATTCCTAGAGCTATAAGTAGCGATGAAGGATCTCACTTTGTAAATAAATGGCTTAAGTGGTTGCTTGACAAGCATGATGTGTAACACAAAGTAGCAACTACATATCATCCACAAATGAATGGGCAAGTTGAGCTTGTGAACAGTGAAATCAAAGGAATCCTTAAGAAGGTTGTACAACCTAATAGAAGAGATTGGTCCCAGAATCTTGATGATGCTTTATAGGCCTATCGGATAGCTTTCAAAAGATTGTTAGGAATGACTCCTTATCGGTTAGTCTTTAGAAGGCATTTCAGTTGATGCTTGAGTTGGAAAATAAAGCTCACTAGGCCTTGAAATAATTAAATCTGGATCTAAAGCAAGCCAGTGAGAGAAGAATGTTCCGGGTTGATGAGTTGGATGAATTAAGGTTGTTTTCATATGAGAATGCCAAGATGTACAAAGAAAAGACTAAGAGATGACATGACAAATGTATACAACCTTAAGAATTCAGAGAAGGACAAAAAGTCTTGTTGTTCAATTTAAGGCTAAAGTTATTCCCTGGGAAACTCAAATCCCGATGGACTGGACCATACCATTCACAAAGTCTATTCGTATGGAGTGGTGGAATTACAAGATAAAAATAGAGGTACATTTAAAATTAGTGGTCAGCGTCTCAAGCAAATTTGAATAAATGGCTCAACTTTACCATCCCAATAGTGCTTGATTTTTTATGTAGTTAATTTGAATAAATGGCATGCTAAGAATTTCTTTTTGTTGATTTAATAAATTAAATTAATTATGTCTAAGGAGACTAGAACTTAAGCAGGACCATTTGTAACCCCTTCAACCTTTCCTTAGAATTTAATTTGATGTAATTTTTCAAGAAAAAAATTTCTAAGTAACCTAAAAGGAATTTTCATTTTCATTTTAATGTTTTATATTTAATAAAAGGATCAATGTTGGCCCAAGTTCTAATTTTATTTTTTAATTTTATTTCAGTACAAGTAATAGAAAATTATTTTGAAGTTTGGGCTCAAGGCCCAAAGCAGTGAAGAGGAGGAAAAAAAACCCCAAATACATGTCATCCATAAGACCCCCCAAAACCCTAAAATTTCTACCAAATCTCCCTTCCCTCCATGCCTTGCCACCCAAGCATCTTAATTAGCGAAATATTTGCTAAAAATTTGCCCTAGTTTACTACTATATAAACCTCTTACTACCATCATATTCCCCACAACTAAAAATAAAGAGCCTTAAACCGTAGCCTCAATATTTTTATTTTTATTATCGTCCCCCTCCAAGCTCAAAAAACTTTTCTCTTTATTTTTTTCTTTTTCTTTCTTTCTTGTCATCGCACCTTCTCCTTGCCACAACAAACTCTTCCCCTTTTACCATTGCAACTTTATCATCGCCGTAATCTCCTTGCCGCCCACCTTTGTCACTTTCTAAATCTGTGCCGAAAAGTTATCTTGTCTCGAAAGAGAACTAGATCTTCAAAGACTTCTGTCGATAATCCAATTTTGATTCAAGACGAGGAATCAAGGGAAAAATTTGATTCCATCTTCTAAAAGCAGCCCATGATGTCGGAAAAAGGATTCAATTTGGAGAGCAATGACAAGATGATTGTGCCTTTGTCAATTCAGAAAATAATTGAGGCCTTAAATTGGAATCAATTTTGTTACGATCACTTCCTGAAGAGGAATTAGTACAAGAGTTCTATGTCAATTTAACATTGCTAGATGTTTCTGAAGTTCTTGTTGTAACGACCCATTTTTGGTAAATTAAAAGCGGTGGTTTTGGAACAAAAAATCTAACTTGTAAATATTTATTTTATCATTATTTTATTTTCTACGAAATATTAGTAAAGTCGTATAAAATTTTCGTTAAGAAATTTTGATGTTTGCATGATAAATTAAGTGAAAAGGACTAAATCGTAAAAAGTGTAAAAGTAGAGTTCTAATAGCTAAAGGTATCAAATAGCTATGAAACTTTAAAGTTAAAGGACTTAGATGGTAATTAGACCATTATTATATTTATTGGACAAAGAAGGAATGAAATTGATGTTTGAAGTAGTTTAAGTTAAAGGTTAATAAAGTAAATTAAGTAAAAAAAGGCAAAAGAAGGTATCATGTTCTTATTTGAGAAAAACCACCGAAAATACAAGAAAAAAACACCATTTTACGGCTTTGAACATTCAACTACTTCTCCTTTCTTGCATGTAAGTAGTTTTAGTCTCGTTTTTAATGATTTTTATGTTTTTAAAGTCGTTGTAGCTTAATCTAACTAGCCCATGGACCAATTTGCCAAAATTTTAGGTTTTTTTCATGAATTTTTTGCATGATTTTTGAGGTATAAGGAAAGATTATGAGTCCTTCTTGCTAAATAAACAAGTTTAGTAAAGTGCTTTTTTATGAAAGTATCATTTAGGGACTTAGTTGTAAAAAATTGTAAAATATTATGATAAATTTGTGAAATGTTGAACTGTATGAGGTTGTATAAGCCCCTAGGTAATTTTCCTATCATGAAAAGTGGATGAATTTGCATAAATGTCAATTTACGACCTTAAGGACCAAATTGTAAAGAAGTTAAAATATTAGGGACAAGAATGTAAATTTTCAAAAATATGAATTTTGGACTAAATTGAATTGTATGTGTATTAAATAGATTTAATTTTATTATTTAGATCAAGATACACATCGTACGGATCTATATTGAGGAAAACCTAAAGTCTCGGATTAGTTATCTTATTTTGACCTTTCTACAATTGAGGTAAGTTCGTATGAGTTGTACTCGGTATATTGTTGTTTAAATTAAATGTTTATTATGTTGTTTTTAAGGCAAATTAATCAATATATATATATAAATGTATCCACATTATGACAAATTAACGGTTATTGTGTCCCGTTTGAACCTTAGGAATAAGTAGGATACAAATGGCATGTCATTAGGGTTACCATGTTTCGGGTGCTGGTCCTGAATGTCCTACTGATGGCTGAGTTCTGACATTTGTTGCGGGTACTTGTCAACTTCTATAAGCGGAATTGTGTAGCTACATTCCGACCATCAGCTTGTGTGAACAGACCCATTTATGGCTCGAGTGACTAATGATGTAAAGGAAAAGGAAAAGGAATGGTTTCAGCCATATGTTTAGCACACTTTCTAAGTGGTTCTAAGTGGTTCAACGGACATGAAAGGGGAAGGAACGGTAAGTGTTCCTATGACTATGATATGAACTTATGGAAAGGTATGAATTTATAATGATCAAAGTATGTATAACTATACTTATGGAAAGTATGAATTCAATTATACAATGTTCATGAAATCGATCTTACCATGTGATTATTTTTGTTAACTTATGTATTAAAACACTAACTTGTGTTGTTGATGATGCTTAGGCTTGCACCAATCTATGTTGGATTGATTCGTGTTTAATTTATAACGTTTTGATGGTACTTGGATGCCTTGATGGTTGGTGTTATTATGGCTAAGTTGATACATGTTTTGAATGACCAATTTGGTATGTGATGGTGTAGTTTCAATGTAGTCAATTATGATATAATTTGCTATGGAATTAAACTAGATATGTATGGATGAATATGGCCAAATATGTATAAGATTAGATATACGTGCTTGATTGTGATTGAGGTGCTTATATGGCATATTGGTTTGATGGATAAGTAGCCTATTGAATTGGTCTTATTATGCATGTTTTGGTATGTTTTGGTGCCTTGATTATATCTGCATAGATGCTTGAATGGGTGAAAGAAATGGCTTGATTTTGGTCAATTTCTTGTCCACGTATCCTAAGACATGGACATGTGTCTCAGCCGTGTGTCCCCTATTGGTTTTAAAGGTTGCAAGTTAGGCAATTACACGGCCTAGCACACAGCCTGATACACGTGCGTTTGAGGTCATTTCGGGAGTTACACAGCCTGGCACACGGGCTTGTGGCTTGGCCCTGTAACCCAAGTTAGAGAGTTACACGGGCACAAACACGGACTCGGACACGATCGTGTGTCCCTATTTCGATTATTACATGGCCTGAGACACGAGCGTATGTCTCAGCTGTATGAGTCACACGGCCTGGGCACACGATCGTATGACCCCTATAGTTTGAATTTTTCTAGCTTTTCTCTAAATGTTTGAAATATTTCAGATTTAGTTTCGAATCGTTTCTAAACTGTTTTTAAGGCCTCGAGGGCTTGATTAAGGGACTATATGCAGGTTTATGAATGAATTATACTATGTTATATCAATTTTTCGTAATGTATGTTTTATGTTACCATTTTGTGGTAATTCTCTATAACCCTATTCTGGAAACAGATACGGGTTAGGGGTTCTACACTTGTTTGTAAAAAGAAGGTACCCCTTACTTCTAAATCTATTAATGATTTGTTTAACCTACCTAACATTGAAGAAGATGAATAGTCTACCATGATAACAAATATCAACTGGGATTTTCTTCAAAAAGTACTTAATGTTGTTGCAAATCTGGGATCCCAATGGATTATAAGAAAATACGATAGTCATTCTTTCCAAGTGGAGTACTTTAAACCAGTGGCTAAGGTATGATTCTACTTTTTTCGATGTAGCTTCGTGCCTATCTTACATAGTTTCACTATCTTGATGGAACGAATGCTTTTGTTATATGCAATTATGAGAGAGAAGTCTATCAATGTTGGGAAAATTATTCTCAATGAATTTCAAGATTGTACGAGGAAAAAGGTAAGAAGTGCTTATTTTTCATCACTGATTACTTTACTTTGCCTGTGGACCCAAGTTAAATCAAAAGCGAACCTGAAGGTTCGTTATGTTTAATGTGGCATAACAAGACATGAGCTCGAAAGGTTAGTGGAGAATGTTGAACAAATGAACTAGATCGAGCTAAAAGAACATGAATTTGATGAATCGTCAACCAAATATAAACCAGAAGCCAACTCAGTAAATGAAACAAAAGAAGCAAAATTTGAAGGAGAACTGAATAGCCTTAAACTGAGAGTGGGGCAAAATATTGTTGAACTAGTTGAGCCAAGTGTTGATCTTGAATTGACCATTCTGATAACCACTTCTTCAACCACTATGAATAAATTGGAATTTTCAACTATGATGGATAAGTGGAAATTTATGCATAACCAACAACAGCCTTATTGGAAATATGCAAAAATTAGAGATGATTCTATAAGGAATACTTTTAAGAATATATATAACAGTTTCATTCCTAAGTTCCCAGATCATATCTTCGAGTCATGGCAAGAAGAAGGTGAAGGCATAGGAGCAAGACAAAGGGGATGATTCAAAATAATAAGAAGGGGGAATTTCTTTCTCTTTTATATTAGTATTCCTTTTAAGACGTTTCTTTACTCTAGGAATATTTTATTTTATGCACAATAAATTTGAATAATTTGCAATTTATGAATAATCTAAACGAAATGCTCTTCCATTATTTTTTGTTCTCTAGTAAAGAACATAGTAGTGTGGCAATGTGAATGTACATGTCTAAGGATTGGATTTTTCTTGAAAGACTTAGCACTTAACTAGAGGTCATGACTCACCACTCTTTTTTGAGTCCTACCTGGTGTACAATTTTCATTCACTACTTTGTTATTTTACAATGAGGACATTACCTCTTTTTAAAGGGGGATAAAGGCCAATGTTGTATGATTTTTCAAAATTTTCAATCTTCACACATAAGTATGTTGGAATAAAGTGATGCTCAAAAACAATTTTTTTAATAAGTTAGCCCATATGCCAATATAATTTCTGATTTATTTAATTTCTTGTTATATGTTAGCTTAGTTATGGTATGCTTGTATTTTTCATTAGTTTTGTACAATCTTTGCCATGAAAATTTACTTTCCTTAGAAATAGACATGCATGAAGGTTTAAGTCTTTAAAATTATCTTATTAACTTTCTTGAGGCAAAATCCTAAAAGGAATAAGAATCTAAATATGATTTAAGCACATTTTCTTTGGATCGTTTAAGCCTTTCAAGCCTACCATATGAATTTAACCCTTGAAACCTTAGTTTGAGCCATATAGCCTATTTTATTGCTATTTACCTACATCATAAGCCATATTTTCATCTTTTTAAAATTTTACCCTATCTTGCACTAATCTTAACTATACTTTGGATCGTTTGAGCCTTTCAAGCCTACCATATGAATTTAACCCTTGAAACCTTAGTTTGAGCCATATAGCTTATTATATTTCTATTTACCTACATCATAAGCCATATGGTCATCTTTTTAAAATTTAACCCTATCTTGCACTAATCTTAACTATACTTGTATTGGTGATTAAAATCTAAGGAAGAATTCAGAAAGATGTACATATTATGAAAAAAAGAAGAAAAAGAAAAGAAAGGAAAAATCTCTACTCAAGTGTTAAGATATTGTTGAACATAAGTTTCAAAGTAAGTTTGGGGGTGTTTAAACTCATTAGTAGGAAGATTGTACGCCAAAAATATCTAAGACAAAGTTAGGGCTAAGATGATTTAGCCTAAAAATCACTTCCCTTTATCCTTACCTTGAGCCTAGCCCCATTACAACCTTATGAAAGACCTATTGATTTTGATAATTATGCTTCCTACATTAGTGGAGAGAAAATACTAACTGCAACAAATGAAGACCAATAATTAAACCTTAGGATTGTTTTGTCTAACTGGAATGATTGCAAAAGTTTGATAACATTCATTTGATCCATGTTTATGATGTTTTGTGCCTCAGCCATTCATGCTTCCAATTAAAATATATCATGTTATTCATGCATTAAAATATGTTTGGATGCATTAGAATTAGGTGATCAATCCTTGTAACATCCCTAACTCGTATCCATCACCAGAATAGGGTTATAGAGCATTACTAGAGTTTACAAATTAATTTACAAACATTTCATTTCATCAAGCATTCATATTTATAACCAATCAAAATCAAAACATTAATGAGCTAACGTTGGCCAATTTAACTTATACTTGCTATTATAACCAGAATCAAATCATCCAAAATTACTGATAGAACCAATGGATAGTGTGATATATCTCCGATAAGCTTCCAACCCAATCGAGCTTCCGATAATCATTTCAATGCATCTAATAATTATACATATTACCAATAATAATTCAATTCCAATAATAAAACACATATTTATATAATATTCATCACCATATAACATTCACTTTAATTAAAATTATACAAAATATAGTTCATACGAACTTACCATGCTAAATTGCAGAAATACCAAAATTAAGGGACATTTTGGTAATTTTCTATTTTTCTCGAATTTCCACCCAATCTTGATCTAAATTAATAATTTATTCAATTTATTAAGTTAAATAATAAAACAATTCATTTTCATACAATTTGGTCACTTTTTGACATTTTTACAAATTTACCCTTAAAATTTTACTTTTATTCAATTTAGTCCCTGAACCTAAAACATGCAAATTAATCATTTTTAATGAAAAATCATGCTAGTTGAATAATCATATATTTTTCATCCTCCTCTCCATTCCACATCCTTAATATATATAACATGCTTATATGTAACATTATCTATAATTTCACTATTTATTTATATGTTCATTCAAAGCTGTCCACTTGAGGCATAATCACTAAATTATTTATATCTTGAGCTACGGAACTCAAAATTAATATCCGCTAGATTTATATGAAACTAGACTCACATATATTCTTACCATAAAATTTTCAGAATTTATGGTTTAGCCAACAAGTGCAGTTTTTTCATTAAAGTCATCCCAGTTCTGCTGTCTAACAGTTTCGACCCTTCTTCACTAAAAATTAATTATCTCCTCATACGGGATTCAAATGATGTTACCATTTGTTTCTATTGAAAATATACTAATTAATTATTTAAAAATATAAATTTAAGCTCCTAATTATTTTTCTCAAATATTTGATGATTTTCCAATCAGAATAGGGGAACCCGAATTCATTCTGACATTGTCTCACAAAATTTATTATATATCATGATTTACAATTCCATTACTTACACCGATTCTTCTAAGAGAAACTAGAATCAATAAGCTTTAATTTCATATTTTGTTCATCCTCTAATTCAATCTTCAAAATTTATGGTGATTTTTCAAAGTTAACCTACTTCTGCTGTCCAAAACTGTTTTAGTGCAAGATGTTGATTACTAAGTTTATAACTCCCTTATTCCCTTTCTCTATAATATTTCTCATCACTTTCAATTATTTCCCTTCACTAATATATCAAGAACATAAGATCTTAAATAAGAAAACTCTACTATAACATCATTTCTATGCTTTTTCAATAATATCAAACTTAAAAATATATTAAAATCTTGATGTTCTTTCCTTGTCTTATTAGTTTCAACCTTTAACTTGATTTTCTCTCTCCTCCAGCTTCTCTTTCTTGAATCTAACTTTAGTGTAGCTCCCCATAGTCTCCTTGTTATTTTTCTCTCTTGATGGATATGGAAATTCTTCTGATTTCTAGGTGAAAATGATGAATTTTTGGTGGAATGACCAATTTGTAAAGAAAGCAAAACTTTCTTTCTCTCTTCTTCTCATGTTGGTGCATGGGAAAAAATGGTTGGATGGTGATTCTTCATCTTCCTTTTCTTATATATATACTAAATAAAATAATAATAAAATAAAAAATATTATTTAAAAATCAAATTAAAATATTAATAAACTAATATATATTTAATTAATCTAAAATATCTCCAATATCATCATTCCCTTCTAGATTTCTCTCTCTTCTAATTGACCATTTTGCCCTTTATAATCTTTAAAAATTTCATCCTTGAGTCATCACTTAATTTGGTAAAATTACAATTTAATCCCTCAAAATTCTTCACCTTTTCAATTTGGTCCTAATTCATCTATTTTCCTTAGTTTCTAGATTATTCCACCCTTAAAATATTTCACCATTGGTCCTTCAAATTTTTCATATTTACACTTTATCCCCTCAAATTTTGAGTATTTACTCTTAATCAACAAAACTTTTCTCACTTTTGTGATTTAATCCTTTCTTGAATTAATATATCATAATATACTTCCCAATGTTTCCATAACTCAAAATTTCCCTTTTTGTCACTTTATTTCCTTATTTTACTATATTAAGGATACCTACTTTCTTACAGTAATAATTTTTGGGGTATTACAGTAGTAATTTTCGGGATATTACAATCCTAATAAAATGGCGATTAATGGACACGATAATAGGAAGGTGCATGCTTAATTTAGATCCTAATATAATTGAATTAAAGGGTCGTAACAAATCAAGAGATCTCTATTACCTTGCATAACTTTAGGTTTGTGTGATTAAATTGTTTCAAACCTAATCTGTCCCTATTACTTCACATAACTTCTAATGAATCTTGAGTTAAATTTGTATATAGAAATATACATTTTTTTCTAAGTATAAGACTTCGAAAGAACTTATATTAGGTTCCAAGTTAATGAATGATCGAGTTGCCATGAAATATTTTCTAGAACATGGTTAAACATGATGAAGAGTGAATTGAGTCATGTGTTGTAATTATTCTAGCTTATTCATGTTATTGTTGTTAAACTTGTGAAATTGTTGCTAAACCATTTCATTGTATTTTTCATCTCATTTGCAATTAGGTTAATTTACATTTTCCATAGTTGAACTATGGCCCTACCTCCCTGATCTTCGTGTTTATTGTCCCAATGGACTACCCTGTGTTTAACGTTCCTTCGGACTATCTTTGATGCCATAGCGTCTTTCATCTATGGTCTTACTCATTTTATTGTTAGTTTATCTTTAGATGCCAAAGAATCTTTCCATTATGGTTTTACTCATTTTAACCTCGTGTTTACCGTCTCGATAGACTACATTGGTGGCTATAGTCCAACTACGATCTTTCACCTTATGTGTTACCTGTGTTTATTGTCCCAGTGGACTATCAAAGGATGCCCTGACATCTTTCAACTATTGTCTTACTCCTGCTTAATATGATGTCATGGCGTCTTTCAATCATGGTCTTACTCATTTCAATTATGATACCATAACATCTTTCAGCTATGGTCTTATTCAGTTTAGGCATATAGCCTTGGATTAGTCCCATGCCCTAGCCATGATCTTTCCTATCCACTCATACCATTTATTTCCATCCATTCCTCTATTACACCATCCTATACATTGATGCTCAAACATCGTAATTTCCCCTTTGTAAGGCCTAGAGCTTCGCATATCACAGTTTGCACTCAACAATACCATATGGCGGTATCTAATAGAATCATCCCATGTTCCCATTCCTAACTTCTTCTACTCCCTTCATTAATCCCATTTAATGATTTCCTATTTATTATGCATTCTAGACTAAAATGGTAGATACTAATAAACTTATGAAAGCATGGATCAAACTTTGGCAGTTCTAGGTTTGAATACAAAAACTCACCAGATGCTTATTCTCCTTGTCTGCTTAGCTTTCCCGAATGCTGGAGCTTCCATCCTCCTAGCAGCTAATCAAGACAACCAAATCATGGGTTAAACCCAGTGCTTTCACTTGAAACCTTAATTTTCTAGAAACATGCAGAACCCTTCAAAATGGTTTTTTGGAACTTTTAACTTGGTTTTCTAAGTCTTACATATATTGAAGGGCTTAGAACCTTACCAGCTTATTGGTTTCTCTACTTTTCCAACTTAAACCTCTTGATTGTCACTCCATGTAGAGCTTTCAATGATCATCACTTCCTCAAAGCAACCATGGAGGATGAGGAAGAGGAGAAAATGAAACAGACAAAGGAATTCTTCTGAGGTTTCATTTCTCAGCTATTTATAACCCTTCTTGAGTGATTTCCAACCACATATCAACCATTCATCTATAACCATTCCCGAGTATACATATGCTCACCACCTCATATGCACTTCCCTCACCTTCCTTATTTCTCCATTTACTAAGGCATCATATAGTATCTACAAGTACAATCACCCAAGCTCATAATATTTTTTTTTAAATGTGAGCGTACTATTTTTTTATTGAGATTTTCTTGGCACTTTGCCTTATTTTTCTATAAGATCAAAATTTGATACTCACCATACCATACAATTCCTTACTTCACTCAATTTTTTCTCTTTTTGAAACCACCAAGATGCATCTACCTAATCCCTCAATATCAATGGTTGAATGTCTAAATCCATGCAAGGACCAAGAAATTAAAGGATCAAATAAAATATTTTTTAGGCTTAGTGTTTCATTTATGGTTCATCAAGAAAATGAATTCAACCTTAAAATAAGTGCTAGGAAAAATATTTATGTATAACAAAGATAGTTTATTTGGCTCAAAAAATTGTCTACCACACAATGCCTTAAGTAGTCCCTAGGTAATCCTATACATGGATTAAAAATCGATCAAGTCTATCAATTTCAGCAACCTACAATTCAATTAAACATGCATGCTATTTATATATCTATTTATTATGTGCTATACTTAACATCTTAAATCTATTCACAGTGTAATAAATTGAACTAAGTAGTTTAAAATTAGAAATTTTAGAATCATTTATTATCAAACTGAATTTAAAATTTATTCACAAAATCCTATTAACATGATCCTAACCAATCACTTGTATTTCTACAAACTCAAGAACATAGAAAACATCAAAAGCTAAAACTTGAAAAACTATTAAAGACTAGAGATTCTAAATTTATTTACATTTGAAGATTTTGATATGGAGGGTATAATCGGTTATTTGACAGAAGGGCATAGTGAGTGGACTCGCCAAGCCAATTCTGAGGTGCCAGTGAAATTTAACACGACCATCATGTTCCCATTGGCCAAGATATAGATGCAATTCATTTGCACCCGCTTGGCCCCAACTCACAATGCTTTTGTCGTTACTACCTATCGAGTGGTTATGTTGTATTCTAATTTACAAAGAGGGTAGATTTCATCAGCCACTAGATTTACGAGGAAATGGTCAAGTGCATACAGAGTCAAAATTAAAGCAAGTACTTCCGTATTTAATCACCGATCTATGCCACCATGCTGACATTTGCATTCCCCAGATTGAGCCATTCATGAGACCTACGAGGAGCATGATTGAGGAAAACTTATACAGTTAGTTCATCGAACTCCAAAGGAAGCAAAATCAGGAGAAGGAGCAACGGACTAAACATTGGAGCGATACCCAAGGGCCGACAAAGAGAAAGATTAAAGGACATACGTCGAAGATGACGGGACTCCTGGATATACATATCTCAGAACAGAAAACCCGATAAATGTAAGATATAGTAGACATTCTGATTCACATTGTAGAATTGAATGGAAGGCCCACACCAGAACCACTACTAGACATGTTCGAGAGATTTCTACCACTAGATGAGGACGGCCCCAATAATAAGGATGATGACGATGATAATAAAGAGGAGATCCCGATTGTGCCACCAGATTATGAGAGAGTATTTCGTCCAGACAGTTCATTGATGAAGGGTGTAATGATTCGCGACCCGAGCCATCATAGGCCAACCCAGATTTTGGGAAGTCAGGCTACTAAAGCATCAACGAGGCGCAAGAGGGGCAAGGCACTGATGATGGAGGAGTCAGACACTGATTTCGACTAATTCTGAACAGTTCTAAATTTTTAATTTGGACTTCGTACTTTAATTTTTATTTAGGGCAATTTTTAATTTTTGTTTTAGTTTTTAATTAGTTATGATTTATTAGTTATATATATTTGTGTGTTTTACTTTTTGTTTGTAGGAACCCCATAACTTTTAATGGCACTACAACTATAAGTCAATACTAGAAAGGAGGAGTAGTCCCATCAATTGAGTTGCACGAATCACGCCAATCGGGTAACCTCTTTTCTTTATATTTTTATTGTACATTAGGGACAATGTGTTGAATAGTGGGGGTAACTTAGGAAAATTTTAATTTTAATTTTTTCTTTTATTTCCTTTATTTTATGTACTTTTTAATTTTTAATTTTAGATGTTTTCTATGTGCTTGAGCTTGTAGAAATACAAGTGATTGGTTAGGAGCATGCTAATAGGATTTTGTGAATAAACTCTAATTTTAGTTTGATAATAATTGATTCTAAAATTTCTAATTTTAGACTACTTAGTTCAATTTATTACACTGTGAGCAGATTTAAGATGTTAAGTATACCACATGATAAATAGATATATAACTAGCATGCATGTTTATATGAATTATAGGTTGTAGAATTACCTAGGGACGACCTAAGGCATTTTTAGGTAGACAATTTCTTGAGCCTAAAAGCTATCTCGTAAACATTTTCCCTAGTACCTATTTTGAGCCTGAATCCATTTTCTTGATGAACCATAAATAAAACCTTAAGCCTAAAGAATATCTATTTGATCCTTTAGTTTTTTTGGTCCTTGCATGAATCTAGATGTCCGACCATTGATATTGAGGGATTAAGCATATGCATCTTGGTGGTTTTAGAAGAAAACAAAATTTGAGTGAACTAATGAATTCTATGGTATAGTGAGCATAAGATTTTGAGCTTGTAGAAAAATAAGGCAAAATGTCAATAGAGAAAATCTTGATGAAAAAATAAAAACAAAGTGAGTTAGAAAAAAAGTACTCATCTTTGATTAAAAAAATTTTACGAGCTTGGATGACTATGCTCATGAATACTATATGATGCCTTAGTAAGTGGAGTGATAAGGAAGGTGAGGGAAGTGGATATAAGGTGGTGAGCTATATGTATACTCGAGGGAGTATCAGGGACAATACAATGTGCCAAACTACTTTCGTGCTTAGTTGTTTTGTTGAGCCTATTCTTTGAATTCCAAACCAACCTAAACCGCAAAACATTACAAGCCAAAAAGTCTTATGTAACTTAGGTAGTACCTTATGTGGATGAAATTGTGCCGAGTTTTGGTGTTTTTACCACTTATATTCATTTGAACATACGTGTATAGTTGTATATTTGTTTCGATAGAAACCTATACTTAAAATTATTTTAGTTGTTTGTTTTGTAATTTATTAAAAAATTATTTTAGTTGTTTGTTTTGTAATTTATTAAACTAACCCATCTAATTTTAAAAAGTTGTGAGTCAATTGTATATCATGCTAGAGTTATATGTTTATTTACACTATCTTGTTAATATAATTCTATCCAATTTCCTGTCTCAAACTAGTTCAAGTACATTTTCTTTTCTTGCATGATTATTTACTATTTTTAGTTTAGTTAGTTTTTAGTTTTTATTTTGTCTTGGTTAGCTTACTTGAGGACAAGCAAAGACTTAAGTGTGGGGGTATTTGACCTGCCATCAAATGTAGTACTTAATTTAATCTATTTTCGCACTTGAGAAGCTTGTTTTATAGTCAATTTAGCATTTAATATTATATTTTCGGTATTTAGTAGTTAAGATTAAATATTAGTAAAATAAGTGTTTTTTAACACATTTTATGAGTTTTGTGACCTATTAGACTGACACAGACCATAGGTATTTCTAATATGTGTAATTGAGTGTGTAGGATGATGATTTATAGGCCTAATTGATGTAGAAGCAAGGGACGAGTCATGCAAAAGCTTCTTGTGATGTCAAAGAATGAAATGAACCATACAGGGAGAAATTAACATATCATGCTGCGCCATAAATCTTATAAGGCATGACATAGGTCAAGATGCTGCCCAAGTATGTTGGGGTTATTTTCTTCCACACAATCGAATTTATACGAAGACCTAGGACATGCCAAAGACCTAATTTAGGCTGCCAAGACTCCTATAAATAAGACCTTAGGGGTTTGATGTAACTAAGTTGTTCTAGATGAAATAAAAGACCCTAGTAGTTTAGGAGTAGGATTAGGTTTAGTTTTCTTTCGACTTTTATAAACTCTTTGTTTTTCCCTCTTGGAATCGGTTTTGATCCAAGAGTTTTTCTATTTAATTAAATTATTTAGTTTATTTCTTCTTCACGAGTGACATTATTCGATAATCCAATCAAGAGATGTACTACTCCATTCTCCATTCGATATCAAATCCATGATTATTCTAATCTCTTTTCTCTTCCAAATTATTCGTGTTCTTTTACATGTTTATTTCAATTGAGATTAACATAATGAATAACATGAGTGGCTAAATCCCTAAGGGAAGATTAATGAGTGGATGGAGATGTGATTAATAGAGTATCTAGGGTTTCCTGAGAGGATTAGTTAGTTTAGATTACGCGTTTTTAAACCCTAGGCTTAATAACCCTAGGATGTTATCATAAGTTAGATGAGATTGGGAGATAAGTCAAACTGAGTAAATCGTAGTTTATCCTGGTTGAGAAAGTGAGGTCGGGAGATAAGCGAGTATCAACCAATCAATTAATTACTTTAAGGCCAAGAGGTAATAATTGGTTAATCGATAGCTAATCCACCTTAAAACCCTAATTTGAAGTTAATTACAAACCCTGAAACAAGTTAATCTTCCTGATTGGTTTTATTGGTTTAAGTCATTTGTTTATTTTCTTGTTCATTTATTTTAGTTATATAATATCTCTCATTAATGTATTTTATGATTTGTCATAATATATGAATTAATTATTACTATTTATACTTATTATTGTTAAAAAGATTTTTATAGTTTTATCCCATCCTCTCTTAGGTACGATCCTCGGAATACTTCCAAGTGTTTCATTGTAAACTATACTATATTGCAATTTGACCCGTGCACTTACGGACACCGTCAATTTAATTTCTAATATTTTTTGTGTTATTTTTACTATAAACTACAACTCATTTATAGGCGGTGAAGGACGAGCTAAACCAGAGCTATGATACCAATAAAATTGTAGCACCCCATACCCAACTCGATTGCCAAATCCAGACTACAAGGTGCTACACTTCATTAACTAACTATCTAACACATACCTATCTTGATACCGAAAGTTAGAAATGACATTCTATATGTCTCGTTCTATATGTCGATGACATTCTACACGTTGGAAATGACGTAGGGACATTTTCATTGGTTAAACTATGGTTAACTCAACAGTTTAGCATGAAGGACTTATGAGAAGTTAATTTTATTCTAGGTATTCGAATCCTAAGGGATCGAAAGAATAAAATGATAAAATTATCCTAGGCTTCATGCATAGACAAGATATTGGAACATCATGCAATGAAAGATTCTAATAAGGGAACTCAACCCTCTGTATCGAGATTTCATCGTTCTTTGGAGGACTATCCTAAGACAACAAAAGAATGTGAAAACATGAGAAAGGTTCCTTATGCTTTTACAGTAGGAAGTCTTATGTTGTTTCATAGAAGGGTTGGTGAGTCGATATCAAGATATGAAGCGAATCCCGATCCAAAACATGGTAAACAGTTAAGCATATACTCAAGTATTTACGGTGAACAAAGGATTATATACTTGTGTATTCCAGAGGAGATCTTACTCCTATTGGATATACTGATTCTGACTTCTAAATGTGTTAGGATTCGAGGAAATTGACATTGGGTTGTGTCTTTGTCCTACGTGGCAGGTCCCTAGTGTGAAAAAGTGTCAAGTAGGGATACACTACTAACTTCACTGTGAAGGCCGAATGTGAGATATGGAAACTGTTATGACACTATAACAATGAAGATATAGCTAAACACCAAAGAAACCACATGAGGACAAAACACATTGATAGAAAGTATAATAAGGAGATGGTAGTGTTTGATGAAATAATGGATATAGTCAAAGACCGCATTTGAGGACAAACCCAATGGATTTGTTTACTAAGACTTCTAACCAGAGAGTTTTTTGGGAAACATATGGAGGGCATAGGAATAGGAAACATGACTCGTCTAGTCCAATAAGGCAAGTGGGAGACTATTGGATATAGTGTCCTAAGTATAGTATTTTCATCTATATACGTTAGTAATTTTTTTGAACAGATTGGTTAATAAAATTATTCTTGAATTATATCAATATCCTTTTTATAATGTCCTCACATGGCTTTTGTATGAAAAGAATAGTAGAAGTAAATATTGGCTCACTAGTCTAATGTTTAACAAATACTAAGCGATATTTTGTGATTGGGTCGTAATACGGAAAGACAACTTATATTAGTAGATGAACCTAAACATGTCATTAGTCTAATCGATAATGAGAAAACTGATTGAAAGACTAATATGATGTTCATTAAGTCTAATTGGGGAAATACTTTGTCTTAGGCATCAGATCGGATAACTTTTAGAAGATAGAGACAAAGATGTGACTAATTGGATTTATAGTACATCAAATTGGACCCAAGTTGAATTGATCCTAAATCCATTTATGAATTTATTCAACTATGATGTTCATAGTGTGGCATATCTTAATCCTGAGTGGCTGATGGACTATGTATGTGTGACTCGTATACTTTGATGTAAATAAAAGTTTGAGTTCAAATAAATAAGGAATTGAAAGTTGGTGCATTAGGTATACTACTTCTGCAGTATGTAGCATCATTCACAATAGTGGAATTCATAGCCCAAGAAATGGATAAATGATATCCTCTCATTGGCATTGCATGATAAATAAAAAGTAAAATGTGATCATGGGTCGTTTGTCTTTGTGATGAATGACTTAATTATTATTTGATAGTAGTTTACTTTTCATGAAGGAAAATATAATGGTTACCATGACATAAAATATGATCATTTTGGGAGAACATATTTATCCCGAAAAGATTAAAGATATCCTATAAGGGTAACACAATTATGATAAGGTCATTGGATATACACCAAATGAGTAGCTTTCGTAATGGTATGTAATTGGGGAGAGCTCAGTCACGATACTATAGTAGAATGACTTCGTGACTAAATGAGTTTATAATTAATAGGAGAGAAGTTAGAACTTAATTATAAATCATTTGAGCCCTAATTACATATGTTCAATCAGTCCCTCCGCTAGCTCATTGAAACCATAAATGAATTGCATGTTAAATCAGATTAACAAAAATGGATAGGAATGATAAAGTTAGAGAAATGGGTTACATTAAAAAATGAATATGGTTTTCTCACTAAGTATGGAAATGACATGATAATTAATTTATGGCTTTTCGAATTATTAATTAATTAATTAATTGAAGTTTGAAAATGAATTTAAATTAATTGGTTATTGTGAATCCGTTGAATGTAGAAAAATTTAATGTATTTTCTCATAGATTCTTTTACGGTAAAGTTGTCATGATTTTAACGATATTAGAACTGGGTTGAGAAAATTATTTAATAGGATATAGCAAATAATATTTAATTTGGGAAATAGAAAAAAACATGTATTGGGTTGGAATAAATTATAAAGTGTTAGGCTAAAAGTCTAAGATGCACATATAATTGGACCCAATATAGGGGAGGCCCAATTCCCCTTATATGGAATACAAGGGGACGACAAACTTTATTATTTTACTTAGGGTTGTCGCCCCTTTCCCTAAATAATAAGGAGCTAGGAGTTTTTTCTATTAAATTAATATCATTTGGCTTCTACTAGTTCAACCAAGATCCTCTCAACTCTTAGTATAAATAGGTGGCACGGGTAGCCTTCAAATCACACGTTAGAAAAGAGAGAAACACAAGTCTTTTAAGGTTTAAATATTCCTATTCTGCCAGAAATTAGTGGAAATTTATTTTCTAGAACAAATTCTATTTTTTGGGAATTGCAATTCTACTGTTTTCTATTTGAGAGAATGTTTTACTTTCCCACTGAAAGTAAAGTAATTATTTTTGGTTCTGTGTTTGATTAAAATTTGTTTAATCTACACTTGAATTAATTCATGGTATGAGAATAGCAAAGAAGCTCATTTGGTTGAAAGGTGAGAATGACAAGGATCTGTTTAGACCAAAACACAAGTGCGATTTCTGGAAAAATTTTATTTCTATAAATATCACAAATAGGCTAAGTTTTCAAATTTTTTATTTGTTCGCCATGCAAGAAAACTATTTTTTAACAAAATTATTTCCAATAGTAAGTTGACCTACAAGAAGAAGAGAAATGTAAAGAAAAAACATTGAAACCTATAAGGCTAGACTTGTGGCAGGAGGCTACACACAATATGAAGGTAGCAGTTACAAGGACACCTTTTCTCTAGTAGTGATGCTTAAGTCGATGCACATTTTGTTATCCATTGTAGCAATTCTTGATTACAAGATCTAGCAAATGGATGTCAAGACAACATTTTTGAACAACTTGAAGAAATTATCTACATGGTGCAACCCACTAGATGTATGGCTAAATGAAACAAGCATAAAGTTTACAAACTGCTTAGGTCCATATATAGAGTTAAGCAAGCATACTGGTCTTGAATTAAAGATTTGACCAAGCAGTCAAAACTTTTAGATTTGAGAAAATTTTAGATGAACCTTGTCTTTATAAATGTATTGTGGATGGACAAGTGGTCTTTCTAGTTCTATATGTCAATGACATACTATTCATAGGGAATGATGTAGGGACTGAGCACAAAAGTGCTATATCAATCTAAAGAATTGAAGTGTTGATTCACACTTAAGTACTAAAGTGCTGATAACAACTGAGCACTGAAGTTCTATTCACGCAAAAGCACCCAAGTCCCAAACACACTTGAGCGCCTTATGGTATTCCTAATGACATGTCATCTATATCCAACAAGTTCAATCATCATCTGTTAGGGGAAATTTTATAACAATTTTTTTATTTAAACACATTTATTTCAAATAATAATCACATAATCACTTTTTCATATTTTCACTACATATTTCTCACATTTTAATTTAGCATTTAATATATTATTATTTTTTATGATTACTCATTTACTACTAATTTCTTTCATATTATCATTTCATATGATTTCTTTCATGTTAGCTATATATAAAATAAGTTTATATGATTACCGTAATTAATTTCACGTACATTTCATTTAAACCCTTAAGTGGCAAGATGAATTCTTACCAAGTACTTACTTGGAATTGGCTTGAATATGCTTCATAAGCCTTCTCTATGATCTTTTAAATTACTTGTTTTCCTTTCTCAACACCACTTGGGTCAATTTATTTTTCATTCTCTTCATTTACATATCAATAACACAAAGTATACATAACCAAAAAATTTGTCCAATATCACTTTTATACACTACTAATTAAAATAAACGTGATAACATAACTAAATCATGAAATTCTCACCTTATGCTTGCTATGTTGTTAGAAACTTAATTGTACTAGAAATTCTAATGAGAAATCAAAGGTTTTAAGTGAGGTTTGATGTTATGAGATGAGAAAGATGAAAAGAAAGAAAGGTTTTTCTGCTTTCTTTTAAGTGATGGAAAAATGAAGATGATTAAAAGATGACGAAAGTTCTTCATTTTTTTCATTAATAATGTCAAAATAATTAAAAAAATAACTACAATAATTTTAAATCCAATTTTTAAGATTAAATTCTAACCAATTCTTATGGCCAAAAATATGCCAAAATTTATTTAATTTCCTAATTTTAGAATTCCATATTTCTCTTCTTGAGAAATTATATTTTTGCCCTTTAATAACCTTTATATTCACTTTTGGGTTGTTATTCACTATTTGGTAAAATTTTATTCTAATCCTTCCACATTTTTCTACCAATTCAATTTAATCAAATATATTTTGAAATTTACAATTTAACCTCTCTACTTTTCGCAACTTTACAATTTAGTCTATACCCTAGATTAATATTTCACAACAAATCAATTTTTTTAACTTTTTCTAATGTCCAACTACCTTTTCTACTATTATTGATAAACCATAATTCATTTACCAGGAAAATATACTACTTATATTTTCGAAAGATTACTACTTATAACTTCAGGGTTTTAAGAGTGTTACAATCTAAGAGGGGATCGTTGTTTTGGATAGCATTAGCTCATAATGTCTCATCGAATTTTTTGTTTTCGTAAAGGCCTTTTTGCTTTCTAATAATTTTGGCATATACTTAGGTCTCTAGAGTGCCTATGTGGATGTTTGTTTTGTAGACTTATTATGGTTTGGTTATGTAACAAACCGTTACATGTTAGTGACACTTATACTTAGGATGCTTAGTATTTAGACATGTTGTGGATTATTCAATATGCAAATAGTTGTAAAGTTCTTTTATTTACTTGAGGGGTTAATTTTTTATTTTTTATTTAGTTGTTAATTAATCAAATATTCATGTTTTGGTTAAGTTTTTCTATGACATATATGTCAATCTTATTTTAGTTTAATGTCTAGCATGTTTGAATAATCTTTGAAGCATGTTTAAATGAGTTAGAACCTTATTTTTCTATAATTATGAGCATAAGTCTCGAGACAGGATGAACATATCCTAAAAAATAGTTGTTGTTTCGATTTAATTAATGCATTTTTAAGTTTAAGTCTCAAGACTGGTTGAACATGTCTCAGGATAAGGCTCCCATGTCTCGAGACTTCTTAAGTTAGAAGTCAAGTTAGACATAGGGGAAGAAAGCCTCAAGACATTATACTATGTATTGATTTAAAGGTAAAAACTCTCTAAAATTTTATATTATTATAACTTATAAATAAAAAAAGTTAAATAGGTATTTTTTAAAAAATATATCCATAAGTAATAATTTGAAAAATTCATATGTTTATTAAATAAGAATAACGTGTGTTTTCCTCATCTTTGTAAACTATTCTAAAAATTTGGAATACCCTATATATTGTTTAATTTTTTTATATGTTTTTGTGGTGTGTATTTCTATTTTTTTTAATTATATTAAATGCATTTGTTACAAATGTAGGTATATATCATTTTTATCTGTTTAAAAAATTTGACAAAACTTTAACAATTATCTTTTATTAATATAGTTTTTAAAAAGAAATTATCCCAACAATTATTTGAGCAATATACTTTATTTTTTAAACAAACATTGTCCAATAAAATTTTAAATAAAAATTAAAAAAATTTCCAATTTAACTTGTGTATGTATTAATAAAAATATATTAAATTAATTTATAGGTTTTTTTTAAAGGAAGAAGGCAATAATCATTTCCCATATAGCCAGTCTTAAGGATCCTCTCAATCGAGAATAGAATACATAATAACATCAAAGGAAATTAATAAAGCAACACTAGCAGGAAGAACCTCCAACTCAATACGGTTAACATACAATAAATAGATAGAAGATAAAATGCGGTTAACATACAACACTAGCAACACTAATTGTTGGAAATAATGCTATTGCAAAAAAAACTCGTTAGCATTGGCCTGATAAAATAAATAGAACGTAAAAAAAATGAAGTAATCATTGTACCATGGAAGAACCACTGCTTTAAAAGTAAATTAGTCATCATCAGTGTAATCAATTAACAGCGTCACCTCCAAGATTAACACAGTACTTTTATATTTGTACACCCGAATAGAGAAAGTGGAACAACGATAGAAATTGTTCTTCTCAAAAGCAACGGGAAATAAACTGAAATAAATTTGAATAAACCAAAATAGGTTCAATTTCCAGGAAAGATTGAAAGGGCCACAAACGGTCCCACTTAAAACTCAATCTCCTAGACAAAATATCACACTATCGTAATTTAGTAAAAGAACGAAATTTTAGACAGCAAGAATGAGAGAAATAAGAGAACTATGTTCTCTTATTTTCTATGTTGTGAAAAATGAAAGAACTGACCCCTTATTTATACAGTTTATTGAAGGGAAAAGTACAAAAAACGCAAGGAAAAAAGGTAAAACAACATGTGACAGTTCTCTAAAAATAGTGTAACATTGAAAAATATAATCTAGTGACCAAATTTTCCTGCAAAAATTTTCGGAACCTAAACAAGTTAATTTTCAGAAAAATAAAATAGATGTTTTATCCAAAAATAAATATGTGCTGTATGTGTCATGGACACAAACACGGGCACGAAAATGGGTCGGGTCGGGCGGCGCGTGTGTGCCTTTAGCTCTAATTACTCGATGAGGGAAAGAGGCAAGTCTATATATGAACCCTCTTAGAAGCTTATGCCTAACCAATGAAGGGTTGCCCTTTTCATTTGTATTACCAACATTACCCCACTGATGCAAAAGAATCATAAAATTTGATAAACATGAAAAACGGTAAAACATGAGAAGAGCAATAGCGAAATTAGCCGCTTATCCAATAGTATCTTGTGGATTTGAAGTAGTACATAGTGAAATGAGTGATTATTCTATTTAACAAGTGAACAAATCTTGAACATGTTAAGATAGGGGTTAACTCATGACACACGACTAATCTCAGAACTAATTGATGTTCCGTTATAGATCAACAAGTTTTAGCAAATACACCTCAGGATGTTGGTAAGTGCTCTAGAAAGACTGCCCAATCTCCTTCATAGAAGATGTTTAATTCTTCACACTTACGTAAGTGGTTTCCTCAAGTCTATACTATGAAATCATTAAGAACATTTTACTAAGCTCATCCTCTAAAATTTAAGTTCGGTGAATTCATCAAATCTGTCTCAATAGGACCACTTAAACTCTGGGATATGAACTCTTTAAGAGTAAGAAACTCAACCTCACATGTCGATGAATTCATCAAGTTCATCTCGATAGGATCACTGAAACTTTGGGCTACGAATTCGTTAAGAGTAATAACTTAACCTTATTCATGTACATCATTCACCATAAGGATAGGTAAAATGTATACTATGAGTCTTTCCATGGCTTTGTTTGACCACATTGAACTTAGGAAACTAAGTTGGGTATCCATCATGAACTCCTCAACCACTAAGCTCAAGACCCAACCCCCTCGACAAATCAAGAACCATTTTCCTACTTAACCCTTTTGTTAGTGGATCAGCTAGGTTCTTTTCAAACCTCACGTACTCCAAAATGAGTACTCTTTTTTTTATTAACTGTCTCACAGATTCATGTCTTATTTGAATATGTTTTTTCTTACCAATGTAAGCTTGTCTCTTAGCCATGTAAATTGCAGCTTGTGAGTCACATAATAGAGATATGGAAGGTTTCAGTTTTTCCTATAAAAGAATCTCTGCAAGTAGATTCCTAACCATTCGACCTCTTGCATGGCTAAGTCAAGAGCTATAAACTCTGACTCTATCATGAGGCGAGCAATACAGGTTTGTTTAGCTAACTTCTAGGAAATAGTTGCTCCACCCAAAGTAAAAACATACCTACTTGTAGAGCTAACTTCATTATTGTCAGTTACCTAGTTCTCATCGCAATATCCCTCTAGGACTCTAAGGTATCCGACAAATTCCAACTCCCAACCTATTTTACCTTTAAGGTATTTAAGCAAAGGCTTTAGAGCATTCCAATGCTTATTGCTAGGATTATGAGTATATCTACTTAGTTTACTAACTGCATAAGAAATGTCAACCTGAGTATAATTATCAAGAACATAAGACTGCCAATAATTTTAGCATACTGTTTTGGGAAACACTATTTCCTTTATTTATTAGCTTTATTCATTATCAATTGTATGCTAGAATGAAAATAAGCTTTCACATATTGAATGATCATGCAAAGTGTAACACCCCTTACCCAAGACTGTTTTCGGAGTCGAGCACGACGTGTTACTTGACTTAACTTACTAGTTTGAGGCATAAAAATTTGCTTTTAAAATTAATTTCACTATTTACAACAAATTTGTCCAATCGCGTAGCAGTTACTAAATTAATTATAACTTGAGATATGAAACTTGAAATTTAGATCTGTAAATTTTCCCATGAAGCCAAACTCATTATCTTCTTACCATAAAATTTTCAGAATTTTTGTTTCAGCCAATTAGTATAGTTTATTAGTTAAAGTCTTTCCAGTTTCACTGTTCGACTGTCTTGACCTCTCATCACTAAAATTCAATTTTCTCATTGTATGATTTTAATATGGTGTTCTCACTTGTTTCTAAAAAAATAGACTCATTAAGGGGATTCCAAAAATAGTTCTAACCATATCTAACTAAAATCCACATATCTTAGAATATAAATTCCTTTTTCTACACTGTTATTTTTCTATGAAAATAGACTCAATAAGATTTAATTATATATATCATTCACCCTCTAATTCATTTTATATTATCCTTGGTGATTTTTCAAAGTCACGTCACTGCTACTATCTAAAATCTGTTTCATTGTAAATTTATACTTTTTCACAATTTCTAGGTATAAACTATCACCTAGGCATTCATAATACCAAACATATTCTTACTTAGCCATTTTAATAGGTAAAAATTATCACATATTTACACATCATCCTTTAGCATTATCATAAGGACATACATTCAAAATGATTAAGTCCCTATACATGCCATAGTTCAACATTGATCATCATAAAATACCAAGTTGTTGTGGTTGATAGTATGGATGCTCTCCGACGTCTTTAAGATCCCTGAAGTAGCTTTACAATACTATAAAAGAAAGAAAAATAAAAGAAGTAAACATAAAGCTTAGTAAGTTTACAAGTAAATAAAGAACAACACTTAACACAAATAATTATACTCAAGTAACATGATCCCTAATTTCCTCTTTACTTAATCTCTTACTCGTTCTCTTGCTTGTTTACTTAGCTAACTTATGATTATAACTTACTCTTCTCTTGTTGAAATGTTGGTTCTCAATTGATAACATAATATGTTCTTAACTCTTATAACTCACCTGAATTTACTATTTATGCTTTTACCTGAACTTTCATGGAACATAATTTGTTTACTAGCCCGCTGAGCCACATTGGAATAATAAGGATACTTGGGTCTCTTTTCTGATAATAACATGCCAAATCCATGTCCCAGACATGGTCTTACATAGGATGTTTCGTGTACTGCCAATGTCATATCCCAGATATGGTCTTACATGAGAGTTCTCATATCGGTGCCCATGCCATGTCCCAGACATGGTCTTATAGGGGACCTCTCATCTCGGTGCCAACGCCATGTCCCAGACATGGTCTTACATGGGACCTCTCATAATCTCAATGATTCCAATGCCATGTCCCAGACATGGTCTTACATGGGATCTCTTTACCCAAATGTCATGACATTTGTATCCGATACATTACTAATGTTTCAACGGGACTTTTTAATACTAATTCTCTGTCATCTCATACTTGAGTCAACATTAAATATTTTCATGAAATAAATACATAATTGCTGAAAAACAACAGCATTAATAATAATTATCGAAATATTGCATTTATTTACCGTAAACTTACCTCGGTACAAAATATAGCCAAATCCACCCACTTAGTCTTCAACATTATTCTTTCCTTTGTCTAACCTCGGATTTCGTTCTTCTTGATCTATAATAGCAAATTTAGTTTATTTAATACTCACATTTACCAAAACAACCCTCGACTATAACTTTGGCAAAATTATGATTTTGCTCCTAAAATTTTATATAATTACACTTTTGTCCCAAAGCTCGGAAATTAAACTTCATATCTTATTCTTATGTTTTATAACATGCCAAACATTTTTCCCTTTTATGAAAACATCAAATTCTTACTCTAACACTTATGACCATTAGGTATTTTACCGATTATGTCAATTTACTCGTTTTCACTTAAAATCGACTAGAAAAAGTTGTTTAACATAATTTCTAGCTTCATATTCTATCATCAAACATCAAAATAAACATATTTCACCTATGGGTATTTTTCCAAATATAAACCCTAGGCTAAATTATTGCTAAAATAAGCTAAATTAAGCTACCGGTATTCCAAAAACGTAAAGAACATTAAAAACGGGCTTGGAATCACTTACTATGAGCTTGAGAAAGTGAAGAAACCCTAGCTATGGCTTCTTTCAAATTTGGCAGCAAGAAAGGATGAACACAAAATTTTCACATATTTTTCCCTTTTTAATTCATTTATTTACTAAATGACTAAAATGCCCTTACCAAAAAAATCCTATTTCACTTATCTCATGTTCATTTTTGTCCATCACTAACTAATGGCCTAATTACAATATAAAAACCTCCAATTTAAAATTTCATAACAATCGGACACCTCTAACATGTAGAACTCAACTTTTGCACTTTTTACAATTTAGTCCTTTTGACTAAATTGAGTGCCCAAACGTCGAAATTTTTTAACGAAATTTTCACAAAATCAATCCTTGAAATTGTTGGCCATAAAAATATAGTAAAAATAAAATTTTTCTCATCAAATTTATGGTCCCGAAACCACTGTTCCGACTAGGCCCAAAATTGGGATGTTACACAAAGACATGAATCTATATGTAGCACTACTTAGAGCATACCCAACAAATACAACATCAACTATTTTAGATCTGATAGTGATCTTTTTAAAAGAAGGCAAGCCTACTTTTACTAAACACCCCCACACTTTCAAGTATTGTAGATTAGGGGCATAACCTTCCCACAGTTCATATGGGGTACCATCTAATTTTTTTATGAGGTACTACATTAAGAATATGGTTTGCAGAAAGTACGGTCTCCCCCCACATATTGTCAGGTAAACTAGAACTTAGTAGTAAATCATTCATCATTCTTTTAGAGTTCGATTTTTCCTTTCATCTATGCTATTTTGTTGTGGTACATAAGGAGCAAAAAATTCATGTATAATGTTGTCTTTCTCACAAAGTTCTTTAAGAAAATTTGTGTCATATTCACCACCTCTATCAGATCTAAGACATTTTGTTCTCCTATCAAGCTGGCTTTTGCTTCTGCTTTATAAATAAAAAAAAAAGTTTTATCAGCTTCATCTTTTGATTGTAAGAGATAGAAATTTTTACATCTAGAATAGTCATCTACAAAGGTGATATAGTAGCATATTCCACTCTTTCTTTCTATTTTTTTCTAAGTTTGCTAGATTAGTATGAAATAATTCTAAAAGCTCAGTCTTCCTATCAAAAAGAGTTTTCTTAATGAAGGTTTCGCATGCTTGGCTTCAAAACAGATTTCATATTTATTAAATTTTCTATCATTTAGATTAGAGAGTAGATTCATTTTTATGAGCTTTTTTTAAAGAATGAATACTCATATGACCTAATCTAGCAATCACATATAAAAAGATTCAACAATATAAGGAAAATTGGTGGCTTTATTATCATTAAACATAGTCTCAGTTACAAATAAACCCCTCTAAGATAACCTTTCCCAACATAATCTCCATTGTGGGAAAGTACAAGTTTATCAGATTCAAAGAATAGTTTCATGCTTGCCTTATTTAGTAATCCACCATTGATTAAATTTATACACTGGGCAGGTACATAAAAAATATTATTCAGTGCTAATATTTTCCAAAAGTAAGTTTAAGAAAAAAAATCTTTCCTTCACCGATTACTTCTAAACTGCTAGAATTACCCATGTAGACTTGTTCACCTTCAACTACACTATCAAATTTGGTGAACATTTCTCTGTTGGCACATAAGTGTTTGGAAACATATGTGTCTACAATCCACTCGATATTGTTATCAACTAGGTTCACTTTAGAAACCACAACGGATATTATCTCATTTGGATTTTCAACTAGATTTGCTTGTGGTTTGTTTTTGATCTGGAAATCAGAGCGTTAGTAGCATTGGTATGCTTTGTGTCCATCTTTGCCACACACGTAGGAACTTACAGGGTTGTTGGACTTTTTATTGTTTCCCCGTTAGTAGCATTGGTATGCTTTGTGTCCATCTTTGAATTTCCAGCATTTTTGAACTTGTTAAACTCAGAACCAGAGCCAGATTCCACAAGGTTAGCTTCTAAAGGAAATACACTTGAAATTTCTAGGGCCTTATCTTTAAGATGGTTGGCCTCCTCTATTTTCATGTGGTAAATTAGTTCCTCCAGAGAAATGTCGCGCTTCTTATGCTTCAGGAGATTTTGGTAGTTAGACTAAGACTTTGGCAATTTCTCATTTAGGATGTTTTCTTGGAGAACTTCACACATCTTCATCCCTTCCACTAAGATGTCAGAAACTAATTTCTTGTAGGCATGTACTTGTTCTATTATGGGTTTGTCATCAGTCATCTGGAATTTCAGTCACTCTCCAACGACGTACTTCTTATTCTAGCATCATCAGCTCCGTACTTCTTCTCCAAGGTGTCTCAAATGGACTTGGCTGACTTAGCTAAGACAAACAGGTAGAAAAAGTTGTTTGCCATATGGCTTAACATGTGACCTCTTACCATCTTATTTTCCTTATTATATTTGTCTTTTGTAGTAGCATCAACGTCCAAGTCTCAACGAACAATGGCAAAATCTTCGACTTTGACGACAACTTTAGTAATAGATGAATTGAAGAGAACCTAGTCGACTTCAAGTTGCTCAAAAAATATAATCGTTCTTTAAGACCAGCGACAGTAGTTGGTTTCATTGAGAGGCTCAAGCTAGGAGAGGTCAGGGATGAATTTGTTCATGGGGACAAACATGTTTAACCAGTAGTCTATGAATTTGATTCTAAATTGTTAGAAATAATACTACTACAAAACAAACTTTTTAGCACTGACCAGATAAAATGAATAGAACGTAAATAAAAGTGAAGTAATCATTGCACCATGAAAGAACCACTGCCTTAGAAGCAAATTCGCCCTGATCGGTAGAATCAAGTAACGGGCGTCACCCCCAAGGTTAACACAATACTTCTATATTTGTACACTCGAACAGAGAAGGTGGAACAATGATTAGAATTGTTCTTCTCAAAAGAACCGAGAAATAAACCAAAAGAAATTAGATAAACTACAATAGGTTCAATTCCCAAGAAAGATTGGAGGGGTCATAGACAATCCCACTTAAAACCCAATCTCCTAGACAAAATATCACACTACTGTAATTTAGTAAAAGTCTAAAACTTTAGAGAGCAAGAACGAGAGAAATGAGAGAACTATGTTTTCTTATTTTTTGTTTTGTGAAAAATGATAGAACTGACCCCCTATTTGTACAGTTTTTTGAAGGGAAAAGTAGTAAAAACATAAGGGCAAAAAGGTAAAACAACAAGTGACAGTTTTCTAAAAATAGTGCAACATTCAAAAATATAATATGTTGATCAGATTTTCAGAATCTAAACAAATTAATTTTCTAAAAAATAATACAAAAGTTTTATACAAAAATAAAAGCGTTATACATGTGCCATAGACACATGTTAACACAAACATAGATTAGGCTAAGTGGCACGTGTGTGCTAAACCTTTAGCGTCAATTACTCAATAAGAGAAAGAGACAAGTCTATATAAATCCTCTTACAAGATTAAGCCTAACCAGTATGGGATTGCCCTTTTCCTTTGTATTACTAACACTAACAAATGGTCACCTTATTAGCTCCTTACGCGTTCAAAAGAGGGACAGCTATTGAAACACTAACTGAAGTTGCAAACAATCATGAATCAACATGCAAAATTTTGAAACATCACTACAGCAAAATAGGTTTTTAGTGGCCTTTTTTTGGCGCAAAAAACACCTCTTTAGATAGCGTCGCTAAAATTTATGGTTTGTATGTGGAAAAATGCTGCAAGAGAGTCGAGCATCATGTTCTTTAGCGACGTTTGTAGTAAAAGTGCCACTTAAGATCATGTTCTATAGTGGCATTTGTGGGAAAACACCACTAACATTAACAGATTTTACCAATCTATTTTATTTCATATAAAACCTGAATTTTCAACATATTTTCTTGTAACTTCAAATCCAACAAAAAACTTCAAATCTAAATGATACTATAATGAAAGAAATATGTATATGATCTAAATTAATAACTGAAATAACAAAATATATTAAAAAGTTATATTGTTAAGATATTCTAAAAATAAGAAAATAAAAGTCTAAGATGGCGGATTCTGCGATTGATTCTGCTGAAACATCTTCATCATATTTTGAAGTTGTAGCTAGAGTTCGTCATATTTTCTTGTTGTCTCTGCTGCTGCCTCTGCTTTAAGTTGTAGCTGATTTCATCATATTTTCTTTTAGCCTCTACTTCTCTCAATGTTGCCTCCGCATTAAGTTAAGAAATTTGCTCAACTGTGCTCGCTTGTATCTGAGCCATCTGGTCTCTTAATCTCTAAACTTCAGCTTGAGCCTGATTCGCCGAAGACATGTACTGCTGTGAGCTGGATCCAAAATATTGGGTTGGTCTAACAAAAGATCCCTAAAATCGAACCTGACCATACCTTTCAAGACCCAAAACTTCAGTAATAACTCGGTTATCAATGTCATCCAGATTAACAGAACTATCACTTGAAGCCATAGCTTCATACTCCGCCCTTTTATCCTTTAGTTTCTCCTAATAAATCAATTAAGGAGTTAGAAACAAAATATATAATCAAGCAAATGCAACATAACTTGGCATTATTTGCATTACAAACGACAAATTAAACCATTATAATTAAACATGATAAATATTTAAAATAATTCAAATTTTATTAAATAAATATACTAGAATTTCACAGCTTCAGTAGTCATAGGAGATCCATCTTTCTTTCTATGTGTAATGTCAAAAAGCTGAAGGCATCCAAATTTTTGACCAAACGTCAGTTCCTACAATATAGTAGGAAAAATATATTTAGTAAAAAGTAATTAATATTTGACACAATTAATAAATTCAAAATATCTCGTCATCAGCTACACAAGCAAAACTTTTCGACTCAGTTGTGTGCATGAATTTTTGTTTTTTTCTACTTGTAGTTCTAACTCGCTCAGGATCCTACATTATGAAATTATTATTACGTATATAATAAATACTATAAATCAAAATAATTATAAGAGTTTGGAAGTATGTAATACCTCTCCTTTCTTTGAATTCCAAAATCTAACTGCATCTTCCCATTGGTACCTCAGCATTCCCGATGGGACATTTCGCAATTTCATTTCGAGGCTTATATTTTTCTTAAAATATTCCTTTTTAAAGTACTTTTATGGTCTCTCCATTTCTTTGCTAATGCTTTCTTCACATAATTATTCGAGCCCTCTAAAACAAATATAAATGAAAATTAAACCAAATTATTATAAATTACATTCACGTTATTACCTTAATATTATCCAGAGCACGATTTTTGTTACTATCAGGCATATGATGCCATGACTTGTAGTTGATTGGCAATAGATTGACATTTCATGCTATAATGCCCAAGTATCCTGCTAAAACTCGAGCTTATGATCCAATAGGCTAACCATGGCTGTATCTAGATACTGTGACACACTCCATAGAATCTAGATAGTATAATTTTTTTAATAGCGTACGTCCTCGAGTTTTGTGTCTCCCACCATTTTCTGCTAAAAAAATGAATATGATAATATACGAATGTGAAACAAAAACCAATAATAAAAGTCAACATGCATGTAGATTAAAGTTGATATTACTTTGAATTTCTACAGGTTCGTCAATTGTATTTGGAACATCCGAAGATCCAATAGCAGTTTGTTGATCACTATTTGTTTCTTTCGCATTTGGAGCAATTTGAATAATATTTAGATTTGATAATCTTCTTCTAGGCATTTTATCTTCAATACACATAAAATAGTTGAAATGTTAGTAACTAATTACAACAATAATAGTAATGGATATATTTAACAAGATCAAGATTTAAATTATAATATTACATACAATTAAAAAATCTTAAAATCTTACTACATGATGATTCATAAATATCTTCATCCACATCCTGGCAAACCCATTGAAATTGTGTACTAGTACTAGGGATAGTTTCATTTAAAGTTTTGTTCTGGAAAAGGCAAAGTTTCTGATCAAGTGCACTTATTCTCGTTTCGGTAAAATCATTTCCACCAATATAACAATCATCGGATGCAATAATTTCAAGTGGAAACGATTGCAAACCATGACTATGTATATTAAATGCATCCCGCAACATACCTTCCATGTCATCTTCTCTAACAAACTACTGGTGAGCATTATGAGGATAAGCCGGATTAATCATTGAAGAGGCTCTATGAGGTGTACACTCTCAATGGAAAATCTATTTTTATACCCCCAAATAAAGCCATCAACAATTAGATGTTCGTAGAAAACTTCACGAATATGCCAATTGATGTTGCCACATTTCTTTCACGGGCAAAGAATCATTTTCTCTTGGCTTGCATTTTGAAATTCAAAATTTAGAAAAGTTTGTACTCCATTTCGATAGTCGTTTCTTACCCATGACAAATCCATTCAACTCTTATCCATTTCGTAGTTCTTGAATTCTAAAGTTGACAATAAATTACGGTTACTTAATTGTTCTAAATAGATTTAAATCATGTCATTGTACTAAAATAGATAATATATATCAAGTATTTAGTTCAGTTGTTTTCTAATTCTCCATTTCTAATTAAAACATATAAGTAATAAATTTACCCTAACCAAATCAAATAAACAAGCAATTTCAAATTTTAATTCAATTAAATTAAAACATGTAAGTAATAAGAGGTACTTACAAATGCAATTCAAGAGAGCTTAAAATGTTGTTTGATTCGGTAATTCAAATGAGCGTATCGAATACTTCTTTTGTAGGGATCCAATTCACTGTTTCAATAAAAAAATATAATAAATAAATGATAAGATAAATGGACATTAATATATATTAATTCATGTTGTTTAAATTGCAAGAAGCTAATTTGTAGGAGTATGTATCATCAAAGCATGGAGCTAATTAGATAGAAAAGGAGATCTAATAACCAGGTTTCAATTTCTAAACCTCCAGATAAGGTCAACACACGAGCTAAAATCATTAGAACTAAATAATGATAGGAACCAACTTATATGAAATTAATATATATGGATTGAAACAACGCATTAAAAATTATGAAAAGTGTTGGCATTTAATGCTACTATTTTTAATTTCTCATTAATTTATTTATATAGAACTCGATTTATCAGAAATCTTTTATCTTTTCCTTCTTTAAATCAAAAGCTTGCATTAATTAGCTTGCTTTGAGTTTGCACTTCAAATACCAAAGATAGGTTGGCTCCAATGGTGTTGAAATGACACATTAGTTTACATTTTTCTTCCAAGATCTTAACTCTTTTGTAAGAAAAGAAACCTCAAAAATCTATATTTTTTTTGCCTTTCCACCTCAAATAGTTGTGCCTCACTTCAGTTCTTTTCTTCATTCTTAATATAAAAAAAATGTAAATAATTAGTGTAGCAGACTATCTAGGAAGATGGTCAAGAAAAACCAAACTCTACCTCATCACAAGTTTAGCTCACTGTGCATTTAACTGAAGCTAAAACCAATGGAAGTGTTTGAAATTCATAAACAACAAAAAAACAACAAAGTTGAAAACTATATATGCAAATCACAAAAGTAATTAAAAAAAAGGCACCAGCATTGGTTCCTGTTCTTTTTGCGTTGGCTATTTTCTCTTGGCCTCTTCTTCCTCCCCTCTTTATTCTCTCTCTCTCTCTCCAATTCATCCATGCTGTAAATAAAATTTCAGTGTCTCTTTCCCAAAATATATATCCAATTCTCTATCACAGTAGTGAAAATAAATAAAAGTCTCTCTGGTTTGTCTTTAAGTCTTTGCCTCTGTGTCTCTTTCCCAAATACTGACACAATCTTTATATGAAACTAAGACAGACTAGAAACACTAATAAAAATCCTCATTATAGGTTGAAAATGCAGGTTTAATCGAGGGGAATCTCTTCCAAAATTCATGGAAGCTTTGCTAATCAAATAAAAACTCTCACAAAGGAAATGCTAATTATGATTAAATAATAAATAAAATAAAATCAGCAAATCACAGTCCAAATCTCAAACATAAATTATAAAGCAAATCACCACATAAAATGCCAACTAACCAGGTTATGTTTGCGTCTAAAAGATCTAACACTAATCACTCATAAAACAAAACAGCAGCATACACCAATGTTGTAACACCCCAAACCCGGCCTAGACATTATGGCCGAATCTGGCGGTGTCACATGGAAGTGCTTTTCGTAAAGTGAGTTGTCGTTAAAATCCTTTTTTCTTTATCACTTCTTTACACTCTCTTTTGCTTAATAACAAGACATGTCGATCAATTTCAAACGTGATTCATGTTCATAAGTTATTCTCTTTCAAAATGTTATAAATTTTCAAAACGTTACTTATCGCGGAAGCTTTTTAAAACAGTTTGCCAATTTATGCGTATTTTGTTAAAACGTTTGTTTCGTTTTGAAAACTCGATTATCCCTACTACTAGCAGTTGTAAGTCAAAAACAATATAAACCCCAAATTAAACATAAAAATATAGAGAGGCCATTATTACAGTAAAATAGCCCCAAAATAAAACTGAAATTATAATTAAGTACTAAATCGAATTAAATAGGTCGTGTGGCCACCGCTGAGTCCTCCGTCGCACCGATCCGCCTATGTCTAAGGATTACTTGTACAATCAAATCAGAAGGGTAAGTTTACGAAAACACAGTGTGTAATCTAATATAAAGCAAACAGACAGAAAGTAATCACGATCTGGGCCTAGGCCCTTTTCAATGTCAGAGACAATATCAGTTTGGGCTTTAGCCCATCTCAACACAAAAGCAATCATGTGTTTGGGCCTTGGCCCATTACAGTAATAGTCAGTATAGTAACAGATTATACAGTATACAGGTCCTACCCAACCAACCTCTACACTTCATCTTTGTCTAACCCTACACTCCATGTGGGGATATAATCAACCCACCCATCCCTACACTCCAAAAAGTACCGAATGAGGCACTAGGCAGTAGTTGCAGCTGATCTGGCACTAAGTTAGGCTCGAGGCCATTCAGTACACTTCCTCCAATCAATATCAATCCCCAACCCAATGCAATGCACCGTACAGTCATGTCATGTTATCATGTATAATCAGTACAGTGCGAATAACATGCTCAACATACAGACATACATATCTATCTCATATAGGCATATAACAGTCTTTCCGTCATTTTAGTCAATAAGGGGTCTAGGTAAACTTACCGACCCTACAGTAGGTCCACAGTTGACTCGGGCGAACCGTGCAACCTTAGCACTCAAACAATGAAAATGAGCCTACAAGCCCATGTTGTATGCTCATGTGGGCCTACATGCTTGGGTGATCCACCCCTGTGGGGCCCACATGGTTCGATTTGGCCCGGCCCATGTATCGCGCATGGCCGGTCTCGTCTGTCACACATTCATGTTCGATCACATGGCCTACAACACGGGCTACCGCACGCCGGTGTGGAGTCGACAATCACATTTTTGGCTTTTCATCGATTCTTATTTTTAAAGTTGTTTTTACACACCTGGGTCATTATCGATACTTAAGCACTTCCTAACCTTCTGCAACCTGCAAGCAGCGTACCCAATCTCGAATTTAACAATTAAAAAATAATTTAATCAATACCAAAACGAGCCAAATGCACTCACTTACCGCAATCAGCCCCGACTACTCGCACTAATCAATTTGTTGGGAAGAAAAATCGCTTCACGATCGTCCCCTATATACAAACAACAAAATCAAAATCTTTCAAAACCAAAACTAAAAGAACACAACAACACTACTTATTGTTATCCCACAGAAACAAAAGCTGAGGAGCCAGATAGACCGAAATGAAAGATAAGGGGAAACACTTGAAATTTCGACAACAAAACAAAACAAAAAAGAAAGAGAATTGAAGGGGAAAACAGCAGCAATGGGTTATTTTGGCTGAAAACAAAAGAAAAATAAATGGTGGAGAGGAAAAATTTGACAGGTAGAGGGAAAGCACTCGAAATCTCGGTAGCAACACAAAAAGATTGAAGTCCAAAGAAAACGAAAAGGAGGTGGGGAACAGAATTTGACTATGGAGGCAGAGAAAAGAAAAAAAATAAAAATGAAAGATGGTAAAGGAGAGTTTTGCTGAGATTTTCGGAATCAAAGGGTAACTCCCAAAACTCATTGATTTACTCCACTAAACCACATCCACTCCAACCACTCGGCATCCCAGTCCAACTCAAACGCCTTCACTCCTTACTTTTCTCCTAAAATCCCTCAATCCACTCCCCAAAAACCGTCCACCCTACCCTCAACCACCTAATTCAAATTCCACTACAACTTTTCAATAGTTCGGTTAGACTAAAACACCCACACGACACTACCAGCAAAATAAAACACTCCTTGGAGCACACCAGTACTCGAACTCAAGACCACCAGCACTTTGCCACTCTACTTATTCACCAGATTAGCAGGCCCATTCTGACATATTTCACTAACATTTATTTATAAGCCTACTAGCTAAAGATAGAGGTTTATTCAATTAAAAACAATTTTTTTCCCAAGCTAAGGCTAGAACTTGGGACCTCTCAGACACTTCCTAAAACACTTAACCACTGAAGTAGACATGTATTTATGTCACAAACATACGAAAATAGATATATAATGGATTTTTGAGGTGTTACAACTCTACCCCCTAAAAGAAAATTTTGTCTTCGAAATTTTACCTAATTAAAACATATAAGGATACTGTTGTCGCATTGCATCCTCAAGCTCCCACGTTGTCTCCTCAGAACTATGAT
This sequence comes from Gossypium hirsutum, assembly GCF_007990345.1. Lineage (NCBI taxonomy): Eukaryota > Viridiplantae > Streptophyta > Magnoliopsida > Malvales > Malvaceae > Gossypium > Gossypium hirsutum. The sequence goes on along the minus strand of NC_053438.1, from coordinate 44,272,544 downwards.
TACGCCCAAGAACCTTAACCAGTAGGATGGATTTTCTTCTTAGAACCTTTACATCTCGCTCCAATATCTGAACTAGCTCCTCCTCAAAGTTCATATCTAGCCTAACCTCGATCTCCTCAACATGAATAATATGCGTGGGATCAGAGCGGTAGCACCTCAATATAGAGACGTGGAACATGTCATGAATCTGATCAAATTCCGGAGGTAATTCCAACTGGTAAGAAACTGTTCCCACTCGCTTAAGCACATGATAAGGTCCAATAAATCTAGGGCTCAACTTGCCCTTACGACCAAATCTCAGTACCTTGTTTCACGATGAGACCTTGAGAAAAATGAAGTCCCCCACTAAAAACTCAATCTCTCGACGCTTTAGGTCGGCGTAGGACTTCTCCCTATCAAATGCCACTTTCAGTCAGTCTCGAATCAACCTAACTTTATCCTCGGTATCAGAAACTAGCTCGGGACCCAGAGCACGCCGCTCGCCCAACTCAGTCCAACATGAAGGTGTGCAACACCTACGACCATATAAAGCCTCGTAAGGTACCATCTGAATGCTAGACTGATAATTTTTGTTATAAGCAAACTCTGTTAGCGGCAAGTAATCCTCCCAATTGCCTCAGAAGTCAATCACACAACTTCTCAACATATCCTCTAGTATCTAAATTACCCCTATGACTGACCGTCAATCTCAGGATGGAACGCAGTACTGAAGTCTAATCTTGTACCTAGAGCTTCATGTAGCTTTTTCCAGAATCGAGACGTTAAGTAAGGATCCTTATCAGATATTATTGATACTGGTACCCCATGCAGTCTCACCATATCAGACACATACAATTTAGCTAATTTCTGCAAAAAGTAGTCGGTCCGAACTGGTATGAAGTGGGCAGACTTGGTCAATCAATCCACAATAACCCATACAGAATCCTTCTTAGTGGGTGTGAAAGGTAACCCACTAACGAAGTCCATAGTCACTCTCTCCTACTTCCAAAACGGAACCTTGACTGGCTGCAACAAACCAGAAGGAAACTGATGCTCAGCCTTAACCTGCTAGAAAGTTAAACACTTACCTACAAAATCTATAATCTCATGCTTACGACTTGGCCACCAATATAACTCACGAAGGTCTCAGTACATCTTATTTCCACCAAGATGCATAGCATAAGGGCTACTATGTGCCTCTCTCAGTATAGACTGCCTCAATTCAATATCTTTTGATAATAGATTCTCCCACAGAAATAGAGCACCCCTTCGCTATTCAGTCCAAAATCCTCGTTATTCCCACTCTTATCCATATCAGTTTAACTTGAAGTTCGACAAACAGACTACCATCATCAAATAAACTGAGACGAGCAAACATTGCCCTCAGGTCAGTCATAGCTCTACGACTCAGTGCATCGGTCACCACATTAGCCTTACTAGGGTGGTATTAAATAGTACAGTCGTAGTCCTTAAGTAGCTCAATCCATCCATGCTGCCTAAGATTAAGCTCCTTTTGAGTGAGGAGGTACTTGAGACTCTTGTGATCGGTGTAAATGATACACTTCTCACCATACAAGTAATGCCTCCAGATTTTCAATACGAATACCATTGCGGCCAACTCCAAGTCATGCATCGGATAGTTCGCCTCATGAGTCTTAAGTTGACGAGACGCATACGCTACCACTTTGCCCTCTTGCATCAACACACATCCCAAACCGACATGTGATGCATTGCTGTAGACAGTAAACTCTTTTCCAAACTCTGGCTGTATCAAAATAGTAGCCTCAGTCAATACAGTTTTGAGCTTCTCAAAGCTCTCTTGCTGCACATCAGTCCAGTTAAACGACACACCCTTACGTAGCAGTATAGTCAAGGGTCCTGCAATCGGTGAAAAACCCTTTACAAATCATCGATAATACCCTACCAGTCTCAGAAAATTACGAATCTCAGATATAGTCTTAGGCTGTTTCCAATCCAACACCGCCTCAATCTTTCGAGTATCGACCCTAATCCCCTCAGCAGAAACTACATGGCCCAAATAGGTTACTTCCTGTAACCAGAACTCACATTTATTGAACTTGGCGTACAATTGTTTCTCTCGCAAAATCTGTAAAACCACTCTAAGGCGTTCATCGTGTTCATCCTCAGTTTTCAAATACACCAGTATATCATTAATAAATACCACTACGAACCGATCCAGATAGGGCTGGAACATTCGGTTCATCAGATCCATAAAAGCTGCTAGTGCATTCGTCAGTCCAAATGGCATCACTAGGAACTAGTAGTGACCATAGCGAGTCCTAAATGACGTCTTATGCATGTCAGCCTCTTTAACTCTCAACTGGTGATACCCTGACTATAGATCAATCTTGGAGAAAACTGAAGCACCTCGAAACTGATCAAACAGATTGTCTATCCTCAGTAAGGGGTACTTATTCTTTATGGTCAACTTGTTCAATTACCGGTAATCAATACACATACGCATGGATCCATCCTTCCTTTTCACAAATAGAACCGGTGCTCCCCACGGAGACACACGAGGGCAGATTAACCCACAATCCAATAGCTTTTGATTTTGAGCCTTAAGCTCCACAAGCTCTTTTGGTGCCATTCTATAAGGAGTGATGGACATTGGAGCTGTACCAGGAAGGAGCTCAATCCCAAACTCAACTTCACAATTTGGAGGAAACCCAGGTAGCTTTTCAGGAAAAAGTCTGAAAACTCCTTAACCGTCCTAATATCCTTAACCGAACAATCCCCAAAATTTGAAACACTGATGTAAGCCAAATACGCTTCACATCCCTTATAAACCAACTTTTCGGCCCTTAATGTAGAAATCACATTCGATAAGTAGTTTCGACGCTCCCCAATTACGACTACCTCTCTGTTTTCCACAGTTCTCAGTACAACCCTTTTTGTGGCACAATCTAAGCTCACTCGGTGTTTAACCAATAAGTCCATTCCCTGTATCAGATCATGTAAAACCCTTAACCTGTGTCTGTCGCCGGATTGGGGTTACGAGGCATTACCTAACATAAAGCTTATTTTAAATTATAGTTACCATATGAAATTTTTTTATAATACAAACCAAATAATGCACTATATATTAAAATATATTTTTATATAGCATAAAAAAATGAAACAAATCAAGTATACCAAATTTGCATGCTTAATAATTAATTCAAGTACATAGACTGATCATTCAAGCAAATTGAAAGTGTACATTTTACCATTTCAATCAAACTCATATAACTTAGACATATTCAACCATCCATATTTCACAATCTCTATATAGTTAACATAAGCATATTCGGTCATTTCACATAAATTATTTAATCCTTAGTACATTATAATAATATAACTGAACCTATTTTAATCAAATCCTATAACCGAATATGCTACATAACCAAGTCATAAATTTAACAATTTAATAGTTCACCTAACTAAATACACAAGCACATAATAACCGAATTTGGTAACTACCAATAAGACCGAATATATATACATATATATTCAAACTTAAACCTAGCGGAATAAAGCTTGGTTATTATGTACATATATATATAATATACCATCTATTACCAATCAAATAATTTAGCTAATGACTTATCACTTTCAAATTTTCATGTACGGCTTATATTTACTATACTCATAACTTTATTCATCACTCACTATCAAAACATATTAAATAAGTTAAACATAAACTTACCTTAACCAAGATTATACACACAAATATAAACAAAGTAATTCTATTACATATAAAACAAGCTAAGGCTAAATTCTTAAAACCGAATTCAATATGCACATATATAAAAAATCATACCATAGCTGAATATACATAATTAACGATATCATTTCAAACTAATTTTTCAAAGGCTTAAGGATTAAACATAGCTCTCTACTTATAAACCATAACTGAATTTATATAATACCAAGACCAAATCACACCATACAAGAATGATATACTTGCTAATACCTATCCATACATACATTTCATTTAACATCAATCAATATATATATACATTCGCTATTTAGTTCATCTCATAACCAAATCAATCCATCACTGAATGCATAACAATTATACATATACTAATCAGTTAACCAAATTTAATATGTCCAAACTATATACATCACACTTATTTACCTATCGCAAGCTTATACCATAATCAAATATGCATAAATATAAAATTCAATTTAATGAACATTAAGACCATATGCATAGACACCAAACTCGATCAAAAGAAGATAAGCCATTTTCGCATGGCTATTAATTACATTTACAAGTACTAGATCCAAAATCAACATTCCAACTATGCTATACATGCCATATACTTAAAATCAACTTAGTACAGTACCGAAGAAAACTTTCGATAGTGTGATAAGTCTTGCTGACGATCCCCGAGCTCGTAACCACTTCCAAAATCTATAAAATGAAGAATAAATATACACACAGTAAGCTTTTGTAGCTTAGTAAGTCATAAGAAAAAATTATTCATATTATTCATAAGTATAAACATACTTACATATCTTGCGTATCTTAATTAATCTTGAATCATTAATTCAATATACAACTTACCTTAATTTCATAACATGATATAAATACAGACTTGAACCTTCTAATTTGTTTTTATGTTTTGTCTTTATTTAACATTACCCGTTGAACTGTTCAGAATTCAAAAGGATACGTGGATAGTCATAAAGCCCGTACAATGCCAACGTCCCAGACGTGGTCTTACATGTGATCACAGATCGATGCCACTATCCCAAAAAGGGTCTTACAGGTAAACATAAGTTGATGCCAACTTCCCAGAAGTGGTCTTACATGAAAACACATATCGAAAATCCTATATCATGACATAAGTATCCTATCTATTCCTAGGGTTCGTACGGGGCTTTCGGATACTGAAACCTGATCGAATCGAACTCAAAATGCATTTCTCTTGCTCAAATCACATTCTGCCAACACCAATTAAAATTCATACAATTTCATTTATCATGTAATCTATATATATAGTCAAATTTAACAACATTTATATGCTTGTAGACTTACCTCAGATGTTGTCGGACGATATAATCGACTATTCGATAACTTTCAATTTCCGCCGATCTAATTCCGTTTTCTTTCGTTCTTGATCTAAATAAATTCAAATTTAACTAATTTAATCACACATTCAATCCATTTAATCCAAAAACACATAAATGGGCAAATTACTATTTTGCCCCTGACATTCTACACTTTTTGCAATTTAGACCCTATTGCATAAAACACAAAATACACAAAATTTGCACACATCATGCTAGGGCCAAATATTCATAGTCTTCATACAAGCCCACACGTTTCATTTATTTCGCATTTTAGTCCTTCAAAAATTTATTTTCACAATTTAGCCCTAATTACTCAAATTCACCAAAAATTCAAAAACAAAACATGTTAATCTAACACATATATTTCATTTTTCATCAACTAACATCATAAAACTCAAACATTCATCAATGGCTCATTTCAAAATCATCATCAATTCACAAAATTAAGACATGGGTTTTCAAGTATTCGAAGCAACGATCTCAAAAACGTAAAAATAATAAAAAAACTGAACAAAATCCATACCTTAATTAAGCTTTGCATGTGTCAAAAATACCAAAGCTTAAAGCCTTTCTATTTCTTTCTTAGTTTTGGTCAAAAGATGAAGAATGTGGCTTAATTTTTGTTATATTTAAAATATATTAACTTTAATAATTAATTTACCTAATTAACCTTTATATAAATAAATAAACACACAAATATATAAGGTTATACTTTTCCTTTGCAACCCACTAACTATATATTGGCCTTATTACATCTTAAATCCTCCACTTTATAAAGAAAACAACAATTAAGTACTTTTATATTTAACCCCTAAATTTTTATTTTACGCGATTAAGCCATTTTCTTTAATCGGTCATTCAAACGACAAAATTAAAACACGAAAATTTCACACAATCAAATTCACACATAATAAACATAGAAAATAATATTTAAATATTTTTTGACTCAAATTTGTGGTCCTGAAACCACTGTGTCTGATTAGGATAAAAAATCGGGCTGTTACAACTTTCCCTCCTTAGGGATTTTTGTCCCCAAAAATCTTACCGGTGAATAGGTTCGGGTAATGCTATTTTATTGCATCCTTTGGCTCCCAAGTTGCTTTCTCAACTCCGTGTTTATGCCACAGTACTTTAACTAAAAGAATTTTCTTATTTTGTAATTCTTTAACCTCACGAGCCAGAATGCGAATTGGTTCTTTTTCATATGACATATCGGACTTAATCTCAATCTCTGTCGGGCTAATCACATGTGAAGGATCGGATCGGTATCTACGGAGCATTGAAACATGGAATACATTGTGAATCATTTCTAGTTCAGGTGGCAACAGCAATCTTTAAGTAACCGGCCCGATACGCTCTATAATCTCATAAGGTCTAATGAATCTCGGACTCACTTTGCCTTTACGACAGAATTTGAGTATTTTCTTCCATGGTGATACTTTCAAAAAGACTTTATCTGCAATCTAAAATTCTATATCTTTTCTTTTCAAGTCTACATACGATTTCTGACGATCCAGTGCTGTTTTCAGACTATCGCGAATCACTTTCACTTTCTGTTCAATTTCTTTAATCAAATCGACCCCATGTATCTTATTTTCACTAAGCTCGGTCTAATACAATGGTGTACGAAATTTATGACTGTACAAAGCCTTGTAAGGTGTCATTTTAATGCTAGACTGAAAGCTATTATAATATTCAAATTCAATCAAAGGCAAGTATCGTTCCCACGTACCTTCAAACTCGAGAATGAAACATCTCAACAAATCCTCAAGTATCTAAATGATTCGTTCAGACTGACAATCTATTTGCGGATGGAAAGCTGTGCTAAAGTGTAGTTTCGTACCTAAAGCATCTTGCAATTTCTTCCAAAACTGCAATGTAAACCTTGGATCTCTATCCGAAACAATAGAAATAGGTACCCCGTGCAATATCACAATCTGAGAAATATATAATTCAACAAATTCAACAAGTTTATCAAGTGAATAATCAGTAGGACCGGAACAAAGTGAGTCGATTTTGTCAATCTATCAACAATAACCCAAATTGCATCTTTCTTGTTCAGTGTCAACGGTAAACCGGATACAACATCCATCGTGACTCGGTCCCATTTCCATTCAAGTATCATGATCGGCTGAAGTAATCCAGAAGGTACCTGATACTCGGCTTTTACTTGCTGACAGACTAAACATTTTGAAACAAAGTCAGAAATGTCTCGTTTCATACCATGCCACCAGTAAAGCTGTTTCAGATCATTATACACTTTTGTACTACTCGGATAAATATATAATCGACTATTATGAGCTTCATTCAATATCATCTGAATTAACTCTAAATTTTTCGAAACACATAATCGGTTTCTGAATCTCAAACAATCCTCAGCATCAACTAGAAACTCTGAATCAACATTCAAGTCACACTAAGCCCCGGATAAATAGATAATTGACTATTATAAGCTTCATTCAATATCATCTGAATTAACTCTAAATTTTTCGGAACACATAATCGTTTTCTGAATCTCAAACAATCCTCAGCATCAACTAGAAGCTCTGAATCAACATTCAAGTCACACTAAGCCCATTTTGCAATTAAATCATCATCGGCTTTCTTTGCTTCACAAATCTGTTGAACAAATAACGGTTTTCCTTTTTAACTTAGCTATTATCGCACCATCATCAAACATAGCTATATGCGCATTCATTGCACGCAAAGCAAACAATGATTTTTGACTTAGGGCATCAGCAACAACATTAGCTTTTCCCGGATGATAATCAATCACAAGCTCGTTATGTTTTAGCAACTCTAACCACCGTCGCTGTCTCAAATTCAGATCCTTCTGAGTCATCAAATATTCAAGGCTTTTGTGATCAGAATAAACATGACATTTTTCACTGAACAAATACTGGCGCCATATTTTCAAAGCAAACACAATAGCGGCCAATTCGAGATCATGCGTCGGATAGTTCTTTTCATGTGGCTTTAACTGTATCGAGGCATAAGTTATAACTTTGCCTTCCTGCATCAAAACATAGCCCAAACCGTTCAAAGATGCATCGCTAAAAATAACAAATTTTTTACCCGTCTCTGGCTGAACTAGTACTGGAGCTTCGGTCAAAAGGGCTTTCAACTGATCAAAACTTTTCTGGCACTTTTTTTACAACTAGAACTTAACATCTTTCTGTAATAGCTTTTTCATCGGGGTTGCAATCATAGAAAATCCTTTCACAAACTGTCTATACTAAACAGCGAGCCCTAGAAAGCTTCAAACTTCTGAGACATTCCTGAGAGGTTTCCAATCCAGTATAGCTAATTTTTTTCTCGAATCAACCCGAATACCCGATGCTGATACAACATGGCCTAGAAAGCTGACTTCACGTAACCAGAACTCACATTTACTAAACTTTGCATACAACTGTTTATCTCGCAAAGTCTGTAACACAAGTCTCCAATGTTCGACATGCTCGGTTTCATCACGAGAGTAGATCAAAATATCATCTATGAATACTACCACAAATTGATCCAGATACTATCTGAAGATCTGATTCATCAAATCCATGAAAATAGCAGGTGCATTAGTAAATCCGAAAGGCATGACCAAACACTCATAGTGCCTGTACCTTGTTCGGAAAGCAATTTTAGGCACATCAGAGTCTCTAACTAGTAACTAATAGTAACCCGATCTCAAATCTATCTTTGAAAACACTAAAGCCCCTTTTAACTGATCAAACAAGTCGTCAATACGTGGCAACGGATATTTATTCTTTATAGTCACCTTATTGAGCTGCCGGTAATCAATGCACATTCTCATCGTTCCGTCTTTCTTGTTCACAAATAGAACTGGCGCAACCCAGGGAGAGAAACTCGTTCCTGCGAAACCTCTATCTGCCAACTCTTGTAACTGTGTTTTCAACTCTTTTAATTCAGTCAGTGCCATACTGTACGGAGCTATCGAAATCGGAGTCGTCACCGGTACTAACTCAATACCAAACTCTACCTCTCAAATAGGTGGCAAACCCGGTAATTCTTCGGGAAACACATCCGAATACTCACACACAACTGGTACGGATTCAATCTTTTTTTCGGTCACTTTACTATCAAGAACATATGCAAAGTAAGCTTCAAAACCTTTTCTCACATACTTCTGAGCCAACATCGAGGATATCGTTGCCGGTAAACCATTCAAATGATTAGATTCAATCCGAATAATGTCGTCATTTTGGCACCTTAAATCAATAGTCTTTCTTTTGCAATTAACTACAGCATCGTGTAAAGTCAACCAGTCCATACCCAAAATTATATCGAACTCATCGAATGGCAACATCATCAAATCAGCCGAAAAACACGAATCTCGAATCATCAACGGACAATTCTTACACACTTAGTCAACCAAAACACACCGGCCCAGGGGGTTTGATACTCTAATCACAAACTAAGTACACTCAACACGCAAAGTCTTATTGGATACTAAAGTCTCACACACATATGAATAAGTTGAACCAGGATCAATCAATGCAATAACATTAGTATCATAGAGAGTGAAAGTACAAGTAATGACATCTGGGGAAGAAGCCTCCTTGGGAGCGCATATAGCATATGCTCTGGCAGGTGCACGAGCCTCAGATCTAATAGCTATATCTTTGGTACCCCTCTAACTGCCACTCATATTACCCACGTTTCTGGGTGGTCTACCTCTAGCTGCAATGTTACCCGATCTCGTATTCTGTACCAGATTTTGATCCATTAACTCTGGGCACTCACGAATGAAATGATCTCTATATCCACATTTAAAACAAGCTCGATCATGCAATCTGCAACTGCGAGAATGTCATTTACCATAATGTTCACACGCAGGTTGATTTGATCTTACATTACCCACACTAGCTACTGAGGTAGCTCTTGAGCTCACAGGTGGTCTATCCCAATCCCGTCATGAATACCCGCAGTAGCCTTTGAACAGCTAGCATCATCTCGGTACTTCTTTGATGTCAACTAGAATGACTTACTAAATGGTCTTTTAAGTGAATCTCTAGCTTCAAAGTCAGCTTTTATTTTCTCTTTCCTAAGCTCTTCAACTTTGTAAGCTCGCTCAACAAGTACTACGAACTCTATTATCTCAAGTATGCCAACTAACAATTTAATGTCTTCGTTCAGCCCATCTTCAAATCTTTTACACATTATAGCTTCGGTCGAAACACACTCTCGGGCATACCGACTGAGTCTCACAAATTTTTTTTCATACTCTGTCACTGTCATCCGACCCTGTTTCAATTCAAGAAATTCCTTGCATTTCTGATCAATGAATCTTTGGCTGATATATTTCTTACGAAACTCAATATAAAAGAATTCTCAGGTCACTCGCTCTTTCAGAATCATCGATACTAGTGTATTCCACCAGTGATATGCAGTGTCCTATAGCAAAGATATGGCACATTTTAAGCACTCATCAGGGTTGCAAGACAACTCATCAAACACTCGAATAGTATTATCGAGCCAGAATTTAGCTCGCTCAGCATCATCATCATCAGTGGCTCTAAACTCTTCAACCTCGTGCTTTCAGATTTTATCAACAAGAGGCTTAAGCAATCTCAACGGATACCTCACTTAATGTATAGCAGGTATCGAAGATGGATTAGTCAGGGGTGGTAGCCGGATTAGTCCAGATATATTGAGAAAACTAGTCGTTCATCATTTGGTAAAAGGTTTATTTAGCCTCTCCCTCCTGGTTACTCGAGGTCGGTCTAGAATCTATTGGCTCTGTCCTTTGCACGGGAGCAGGCGCTATACTCTCAACATCATCAGCTACAGCTCTATCAAGATCCATTACTATACGAAAACACATTTTCAGATGTCAGAAGTCATCACACAATCCCAATATATAAAAAATATGACATGTATAGCTAGACCCTCGTGCGCTACGTTAGTCCTAGAATCTACTAAACCGTAGCTCTGATACCAATCAAATGTAACACTCCTAACTCGTGTACTTCGCCGAATTGGGGTTACGAGGCATTACCGGACATAAAGCTTCTTTTAAATTTTAGTTAACATATGAACTTTTTTTATAATACAAAACCGAATAATTCACTATATATAAAAATATATTTTTATATAGCATAAAGAAAATGAAACAAATCAAGTATACAAAATTTGCATGCTTAATAATTAATTCAAGTACATAGACTAACCATTCAAGCAAATTGAAAGTGTACATTTTACCATTTCAATCAAACTCAAACAACCTAGACATATTCAGCCATCCATAATTCACAATCTCTATATAGTTAACATAAGCATATTCGGTCATTGCACATAAATTATTTAATTCTTAGCACATCATAATAATATAACAGAACCTATTTTAATCAAATCTTATAACCGAATATGCTACATAACCAGGTCATAAATTTAACAATTTAATAGTTCACCTAACCAAATACACAAGCACATAATAGCCAAATTTGGTAACTACCTATATGGCCGAATATATATACATATATATTCAAACTTAAACCTAGTCGAATGAAGCTTGGTTATTATGTACATATATATAATATACCATCTTTTACCAATCAAATAATTTAGCTAATGACTTATCACTTTCAAATTTCCATGTAAGACTTATACTTATTATACTCATAACTTAATTCATCACTCACTATCAAAACATATTAAACAATTTAAACATAAACTTACCTTAACCAAGATTATACACACAAATATAAACAAAGTAATTATATTACTTATAAAACAAGCTAAGGCTAAATTCTTAAAACTGAATTCAATATGCACATATATAAAAACTCAAACCATAGTAGAATATACATAATTAACGATATCATTTCAGACTAATTTATCAAAGGCTTAAGCATTAAACATTGCTCTCTACTTATAAACCATAACCGAATCTATATAATACCAAAACCAAATCACACCATACAAGTATGATATACTTGCTAATACCTATCCACACATACATTTCATTTAGCATTAATCAATATATATATACATTCGGTATTTAGTTCATCTCATACCCAAATCAATCCATCACCCAATGCATAACAATTATACATATACTAATCAGTTAACTGAATTTAATATGTCCAAACTATATACCTCACACATATTTACCTATCACAAGCTTATACCATAATCAAATACGTATAAATATAAACTCCATTTTAATGAACATTAAGACCATATGCATAGACACCAAACTCGATCAAAAGAAGATAAGCCATTTTCGCATGGCTATTAATTACATTTACAAGTACTAGATCCAAAATCAACATTCCAACTATGCTATACATGCCATATACTCAAAATCAACTTAGTACAGTACCGAAGAAAACTGTCGATAGTGTGATAAGTCTGGCTGACGATCCCCGAGCTTGTAACCACTTCCAAAATCTATAAAACGAAGAATAAATATACACACAGTAAGCTTTCGTAGCTTAGTAAGTCATAAGAAAATATTATTCATATTAACATTAATCTCAAACCAGTTTGCCAAACCAACTAACTCAAATATAAATAAGCATTTATCTTTATAAAGTTGGATGCATAAATACTCAAATACATGTATATTCATCATTTCATAAATTATAATTATAATAACAGGCCAAATCTTTTATATCACATTTACTTTTATAAACAAAATCACTCATAAGGATAAACATACTTACATATCATGCGTATACTAATTAATCTTGAATCATTAAGTCAATATACAACTTACATTAATTTCATAACATGGTATAAATACATACTTAAACCTTCTAATTTGTTTTTATGTTTTGTCTTTATTTAACATTACCCGTTGAACCGTTTAGAATTAAAAAGGATACGTTGATAGACATAAAGCCCGTACAATGCCAACGTCCCAGACGTGGTCTTACATGTGATCACAGATCGATGCCACTGTCCCAGAAAGGGTCTTACAGGTAAACATAAGTTGATGCCAACTTCCCAAAAGTGGTCTTACATGAAAACACATATCGAAAATCCTATGTCATGACATAAGTATCCTATCTATTCCTAGGGTTCGTACGGGGCTTTCGGATACTGAAACCTGATCAAATCGAACTCAAAATACATTTCTCTTGCTCAAATCACATTCTACCAACACCAATTAAAATTCATACAATTTCATTTATCATGTAATCTATATATATAGTCAAATTTAACAACATTTATATGCATGTAGACTTAGCTCCGATGTTGTCAGAGGATATAATCGACTATTCGATAACTTTCAATTTTCCCCGATCTAATTCTGTTTTCTTTCGTTCTTATTCTAAACAAATTCAAATTTAACTAATTTAACCACACATTCATTCCATTTAATCCAAAAACACATAAATGGGAAAATTACTATTTTGCCCCTGACATCTTACACTTTTTGCAATTTAGCCCCTATAGCATAAAACAGAAAACACATAAATTTTGCACACATTATGCTAGGGCCGAATATTCATAGTCTTCATAAAAGCCCACACATTTCATTTATATCATATTTTAGTCCCTCAAAAATTTATTTTCACAATTTAGCCCTAATTACTCAAATTCACCAAAAATTCAAAAATAAAACATGTTAATCTAACACATATATTTCATTTTTCATCAACTACCATCAGAAAACTCAAACATTCATCAATGGCACATTTCAAAATCATTATTATTTCACAAAATTGATAAATGGGTTTTCAAGTATTCTAAGCAACAATCTTAAAATTGTAAAAATAATAAAAAAACTGAACAAAATCCATACCTTAATTAAGCTTTGCATGTGCCGAAAATACCAAATCTTAAAGCCTTTCTATTTCTTTCTTAGTTTCGGTTAAAAGATGAAGAATATGGCTAAATTTTTGTTATATTTAACATATATTAACTTTAATAATTATTTTACCTAATTAACCTTTATATAAATAAATAAACACACATATATAAGGTTATAATTGTCCTTTGCCACCCACTAACTATATATTGGCCTTATTGCATCTTAAATTATCCACTTTATAAAGACAACAACAATTAGGTACTTTTAGATTTAACCCCTAAATTTTATTTTGCGCGATTAAGCCATTTTCTTTAATCGGTCACTCCAACGACAAAATTAAAACACGAAAATTTCACACAATCAAATTCACACATAATAAACACAGAAAATAATATTTAAATATTTTTCTGACTCAGATTTATGGTCCCGAAACAACTGTGTTCGATTAGGGTAAAAAATCGGGCTATTACTGATCAAATTCCCCAAAAGGCTGTTCCATCAGATCAGCGAAAAAGATAGCTCCTTGAACCTCTAGAGGAATATCTCTAAACAGTTTGTTAACCCTTATGGACTGCCCCAACGGACTAAGTACAGTGACCTCACTGGTAGTGCTCTCAACCAATATACCCAAGTTTTCAGATACAGTACAAGCTATATAGTAGTGAGTGGATCCTATATCAATCAGTGCAGTATATGGTACATTATAAATAAAGAACGTACCCATAATGACGTCCGGAGCATCTCCATCCTCTCGGCGATGAGCAGCATAAACTAGAGTCGGTTACCTCCCCTTAGTATGACCGGCACCTCTGCTCGGTGCCCTCTAACCACGGCCCAAACCATTAACACCTCTGGCCTGACCCTGACCTCTCAGTGGCTAATGAACTACCCTTGGCGGCTGCGCAATATTACTACCTAGAGCTTGCATCTGATCGGACCTCCGTGGACACTCTCTAATACAGTGCTCTAGAGAATTGCACCTCAAACATGCCACAGTTATTTTCCAACACTCACCCTGATGGCGTCTACCACAGTCAATACACAACGATTGTCCAGTAGCAACAATGGGAGCCCCAACTCTGATCGGCCCATCAACTCTGGCCTTTTTCTTAGGTCGCTGAACAAAACTCGAGGGCTCCAAATCCCCCTTATTCCTACCTCTCTCTGTCATGGTTCTGGCACTCAGTGCGCTTCACCTCCTTGGCGATCTTCGCCTTATCAACTAGTGCAGCAAAGTCTCGCTCCCTCTGTGGAGCTATCAGAACCCTCAGATTATCCCTAAGGCCATCCTCAAAGCGAACAATTCGCTCATGCTCAGTCGCCAACATAGCACGCGCATAGCGGCTCAGTCGTAAAAACTCGGCCTCATACTCGGCCACTGATCTATGTCTCTGAATCAAATTCAAGAACTCCCTCCTACAGGCATCCACATAGTTGGCACCCACATACTTTCCCTAGAAAGCGGGCTTAAAGAACTCCCAGGTCAGTCGACCGTGCTGAGTACCCTCCTTAACAGTGAGCCACCACTGATAAGCCTCATCTCGTAGCAGCGATACAACACTGTTTAACTTCTGCTCAGGAGTGCAGTCCAGGTCGTCCATAATCCTCTCTGCGACTTTAATCCAGTATTCTGTCACATTAGGGGCAACTCCAGCAATACCCCTGAAAAGCTCAGCTCCGTTAGACCAAAGTCGTTACGTAACCGACTCGCAGCCTCCAGCTCCCATATTGGGCCCAGCGACCCTCTTTAGAATCTTAACATGGCTTGGGATAGTGCGTCGTCCCTAGCCGCTCGATCATGAGAACCAGTCTTAGTCACAAGTGAAGCCAGTGTCTCACTAGTTTCCAAATTAGGTAGATTACTAGATGACGAAAACCCAGCTCAGGCACCTTTACGGTCTCTACCACGACCTCTTGTACCCCGTCCGCGAGTACCTCTTGTGCTTATTGTCTATTTGCGTTAATATGTATTAACAGTTTTACGCATCAATTTATAGTTTCGGTATTTATTAACATATATTTTAAGAAAACAGTATCAAAAGTGTAACGTTTGTTTTCGTATCTACCAGTGTTTATCAGTTTTACAACCGTTTCAGTATTCACTGACCTAAGTGTTTTTAGTACAATCTATCTATAGTAGTCTCACTATATACTATCTATAGCACTTTCAATTTTTAAACAGATATCAATTCAGAGGACTTACAGGATCGGTGCCGGAGACTCGATGTGCCACACATTCAGTAAAAATGTTTCAAATCATTCAAAAATTAGTACTTTAAAAACCAAGTTTTAAACCCAAATCCACAGCCAAGTTTTGAAACCTGACTCTGATACCAAGTAACTGTAACACCCCAAACCCAGCCCAGACGTTATGGCCAAATCTAGTGGTGTCACATGGAAGTATTTTTCATAAAGTGAGTTGTCGTTAAAAACCTCCTTTCTTTATCACTTCTTTACACTCTCTTTCGCTTAATACCAAGACATGTCGATCAATTTCAAACGTGATTCATGTTCATAAGTCATTCTCTTTCAAAACATTATAAATTTCTCAAAACGTTATTTATCGCGGAAGCTTTTTAAAATAGTTTGCCAATTTGTGCGTATTTTGTTAAAACGTTTGTTTCGTTTCGAAAACTCGATTATCCCTACTACTAGTAATTGTCATTCAAAATAATAGAAACCCCAAATTAAACATAAAAATCTAAAGAGCTCATTATTACAGTAAAATACCCCTAAAATAAAACCAAAATTATAATTAACTACTAAATCGAATTAAATAGGTCATGTGGCCATCGCTGAGTCCTCCGTCGCACTAATTTGCCCATGTCTAGGGATTACCTGTACAGTCAAATCAGAAGCGTGCGTTTACGAAAACTTAGTGTGTAACCCCATATAAAGAAAACAAATAGAAAGCAATCACGGTCTGGGCCTAGGCCCTTTTCAATGTCAGAGACAATATCAGTTTGGGCTTTAGCCCATCTCAGCACAGAAGTAATCATGTGTTTGGGCCTTGGCCCATTACAGTAACAATAATCAGTACAATAACAGACTATACAGTATACAGGTCCTACCTAACTAGCCTCTACACTCTATCTCTGTCCAACCCTACACTCCATGTGGGGATATAATCAACCCACCCATCCTTACAGTCCAAAAAGTACCGAATACGACACTAGGCAGTAGTTGCAGTTGAGCTACCAGTAAGTTAGGCTCGAGGCCTTTCAGTACACTTCCTCCAATCAATATCAATCCCTAACCCAATGCAATGCATCATACAATCATGTCATGGTATCATGTATAATCAATACAGTGCAAATAACATGTTCAACATACAGACATACATATTTATCTCATATAGGCATATAATAGTCTTTCAGTCATTTCAGCCAATAAGGGGTCCAGGTAAACTTACCAACCCTACAGTAGGTCCATAATCGACTCAGGAAACTCGTGCAACCTTAGCAGTCAAATAGTGAAAATAGGCCCACAGGCCCATGTTGTATGCCCATGTGGTCCCACACGCTAGTGTGGCCCACACAGCCCAAAATGGCCTTGGCCGTGTGATTCTCACACGCATGTTTGGTCCACCCATGTGGGGCCCACACTGTATAATTCAGCCAGGCCCATGTATCGTGCATGGTCGGCCTCGTCTATCACACGTCCATGTTCGGTCACACGACTTACCACACGGGCAACCGCACGCCGGTGTGGCGTCGACAATCACATTTTTGGCTTTTCGTTGATTCTTATTTTCAAAGTTGTTTTTACACACCTAGGTCGTTCTCGATGCTTAAGCACTTCCTAACCTTCTGCAACCTGCAAGCAGCGCACCCAATCTCAAATTTAACAACTAAAACACAATTTAATCAATACCAAAACGTGCCAAATGCACTCCCTTACCGCAATCACCCCTGACTACTCACACTAATCAATTCGTTGGGAAGAAAAACCGCTTCACGATCGTCCCTATATACAAAAAATAAAATCAAAATCTTCCGAAACCAAAACTAAAAGAACACAACAACACTACTTATCGTTATCACACGGAAACAAAAGCTGAGGAGTCAGATACACCGAAACGAAAGATAAAGGGAAACACTTGAAATTTTGACAACAAAACAAAAAAAAGAAAGAGAATTGAAGGGGGAAATGGTAGCAATGAGGGATTTCGACTGAAAACAAAAGAAAAAGAAAAGGTGGAGAGGGAAAAATTCGGCAGGTAGAGGGAAAGCACTCGAAATCTCAGAAGCAACACAGGAAGATTGAAGTCCAAAGAAAACAAAAAGACAGTGAGGAAGAAAGGGACGAAATTTGACTATGGAGGCAGAAAAAATAAAAAATAAAAATGAAATATGATAGAGGAGAGTTCTACAGAGATTTTTGAAATCAAAGGGTAACCTCCCCAAACTCCTTGATTTACTCCACTAAACCACATCCATTCCAACCATTCAGCATCCCACTCCAACTCAAATGCCTCCACTCTTTACTTTTCTCCCTAAATCCCTCAATCCACTCCCCAAAAACCGTCTACCCCTCCCTCAACCACCTAATTCAAATTCCACTCCAACTCTTTAGTAGTCCAGTTAGACTAAAACACCCACACGACACTAGCAGCAAAATAAAACACCCCTTAGCGCACACCAATACTCGAACTCAAGACCACCAGCACTTTGCCACTCTACTTATCCACTAGACCAGCTAAGGCTAGAACTTAGGGCCTCTCAAACACTTCCCAAGCTAAGGCTAGAACTTAGGGCCTCTCAAACACTTCCTAGAACACTTAACCACTGAAGCAAACATGTATTTATGTCATAAACATACAAAAATAGATATATAAGGGATTTTTGGGACGTTACAAACTCCAAAACAACAAAGAATCAAATACTAACAAACGCTAAAGCAGCAACACAATTGACTCCAAACAACACTAAAACAATGACCCAAAAACATGAAAAGCAGCTGCTAAATCGACGTCCAGCATAGCAGGAAACCAAAGATTCATGGAGATTGCTAATATTTTTCAATTAAATTATAGAGTTAAAATTGAAAGGTGTTAAAAGAATTGACTTGATTTGTTGAAACTCGAACAGATCGAGCAGCGATGGACGGAGCAGAAGACTGTCAAGCTTCGAAACAAGAGTCAGACGAGTAGAGGACTGTCCAACAGCGATAGACCGAGCAACATCGACGAAGGAGACTAAGATCAATGGCAAATGCACTGTCAATGGCGATGCAACAGACGAATAACCAGACAAACAACTAGCTGCAGACGGATGGGAAAGAAAAAACTAAGTTAAGGATTTGGGGAAAACAATTTGGGGGAATAAGGATTGGGGATCAGCTATCAAAACGACGTCGTTTCAATAAAAATTTAAAAATATTCGCGGCATTTATGGGTAAAACGCTGCTATTGCTTTACCTTTAGCAATGTTTATGAGAAAAACGCCGCTATCGTTTTTAACATTTTGCTATGTTTATGCAAAAACGCCGCTATTGCTTTACCTTTCGCAACGTTTATGGGAAAAATGCCGCTATTTTTGTTATACCTTTAGCGGCGTTTAGGGGAAAACGTCGCTATTTCTTTACCTTTCGCGGTGTTTATGGGAAAAATGCTGCTAACCCTGCTCCCATTTGGTGTACCTTTGCGGCGCGTAGCATAAAACGTCGATAAATATGTACTATTTACAGCGCAATTTCCACAAGCACCACTATAGAATGACTTATTGCAGCGTGTTTCAGTTGGCGCCACTAATGGTATATATTTGTGGCATTTTTCAATACTACACCGTTAAAAGTTCAAGCGTTTTCGATCCAAACGCCACTAAAAATGCCGCTAAAAGCTTAATTTGCTATAGTGCATTCATCATTGGGCGAGACAAAGCCAAAATAGCAACAAGGGAATTGATTTTATCAACACGTGATCAACCTGTATAGAACATAACCTAAACAACGCCTCACGGATTGCAATCGCTTCAGCAAGACTAGGATCCATTAAACTAACTTAGCATGAATAACACCTTATTACCATACCGTTCGAATCCCGCAAGACAGCTATAGAACTAGTGGCCTCCTCATCCTCAAATCAGGCTACATCCACGTTGCACTTTAGAAACCCCGTCAGTGGCTGAAGCCAAGCAGTACTGCTCACCATCAGTCGCTCCGAGAAGGCCTGCGCTGCCTCGAAAACTCGTCCGGCCTGCTGCCAGCTTTGCAAAAACAAATCAGCAAATTGCAATATGCTTACAGTAGCCGCTGATACATTCCGCCAAAGAAAAACTTTGCGATAAAACTAGAAACTCTACGAAATAGTAAGACCATAACTAGACCATCCAAGAACAGGAGATTCAAAAGCGCGTCAATGAGCAGTTCCATCGTCGACTGCCCATGCTGCATCCTGACCCACTGCCAAACCTCAGTTGCAATCGGGCATTTTAACAATGAAAATATTTAAATGCAATTATGCATATATTAATAAAAATAAATTTGATAATAATTTATAGTATTAACAATTGTTTTTTAAACAGAAATAAAATATATTTAAACCATATTTTCATGTATGGAAATTATCACAACAAAAAAGAAATTCATCAATATACTTTATATTTTAAAAAGAAAAGTAATAATAACTAATATGATAAATATTGATTTCATTCCTGATTCTGGTTTGTATCAATTATAAATATTGACTTACCATACATAATTTATTTTAAAACCAAAAATACATTTTCTTTTAAATTTGCATACGTACTTTTTTCACAAGTAATATAGCAAGTCACAAGTTCTTAATCATTTTTACTTTTTTTTTTAAAAAAATTAAATTATCTCTACTCACTCTATCTAATTTTATTTATTTCTTGGACTATAGATAATAGGGCACCCAATTAGTTTTGCTATTATTGGTAGAGCATTTTGATATAGCATTTTGTAGTTAATGAGTTTTTTTCTTAATGCTAGGTAATAATAAAGCTAAAATTTAAATGAATTACACAGTTTAAAGCATTTTTTTATGATTGTAACTATTAAATACTTTTAATTGTTATTTGAATAAAAATTTTATAAAACATACGAACAATTCGTGCATCGCATTGACTAAAAAAACTAGTAAATGTGTATGTATATCAATCTTTTGAGCTTTTATTTTCTATTAATGTTTTTATATATATATAAAAATATATAAATGTTAATTTTGGTATAGTTTATATTTTTTATCCAATTAATTATATTTTTAGTTAAGTTGATTTATATATATCATCCAAAAACGTTTTCTAGTTCAATTAATTGTATTTTGTACCTATTAAATGAATCTAAAAAGATTACTACTTTCGAATTGTGTTTCATGATTTTCGTTCCAATTTTCATTCCTCATATAAATACGACTCACGTTCCCAGTAACATAGCTTTCTTCAGCTTTGAGTCAATTTTTCGTATTTGTCATATGTGGTTTGGTTATGAGAATGATGGTGTGATTCCTCGTTGCATCAGTGTTAAGATTTTATATTAGGAATGAGCACGTTGCTAATTGTTTCTCTTTTGTTTTGTTGGCGTGTACGTGTGTTGATTTTGGTATTGCTATTTGGTCAATGTTTATAGGGTGCTATGACACGTTATTTTTTTGGGATATGTTCTCTTTGATTATGGTGTTGTGTGCTTTGGATCTTGCGATAATTGATTGAGTTGTTGTTTTTTAATTAGCTATGTCTTTTGGGGTCTAAAATGTTATAGGAGTTAAGAAACTAATTATGAAGATACAACAGAGTCTTGAGCTCTAAGCATCAGTGACTTGCTATACAAACAAGAAAATCGAGTTTGAAGAAATAAGAACAAATTGCTTAACTAGAACCAAAACAAGAAGAGAAATTTGTTAAAAGATTCATACATTGATGAAAACAAAACATTACATATAAAACAAGTGATTAACTTATCTAAAAAATTACAAAAGATGTCACCTAAACACACCTAACTCCACTAGCATGTCTTAAAACTAATAAAACATTTCTTGCACACTTCGTTAAGTTGATTTATCAAATCCATCAGCACCAAATTACACCAAATACATTACATACTTAGTTCAAATGTAACTAAGGAGCAAAACATCAATTAAACAACAAAACAACAGCATGTTCAACAGCTACAACTTGCATGGCTTGATTTAAATGGTTTGCATGAAAGCCACCTATTAACACTCCTCCCAGGCTTCCATGCTGCAAGCTCCTAATCTTGCTCTCAGATTTTTAAACCTTGATACACCAAGAGGCTTTGTCAAGATGTCAGCCAACTGGTCTTCAGAACTGCAATGAACAAGTTTAATTTCTTGAGATTGTTCCACCTATCTAACAATATGAAACTTAATCTTGAAATGCTTTGTTTTTCCATGAAACACTGGATTCTTTCCAATTGCAACAACAGATTGATTATCACAATTGATCTCTGTTGCTTCTCTTTGGTGTAAGTTCATATCTGCCACGAGCTTTCTCAGCCAGGTTGCTTCATTAACAGCTGCAGCTGCTGCAAAATATTTAGCTCCAGCTATTGATAGAACAGCAATGGACTGTTTCCTTGAAATCGAACAAAAAAATGATTTAAGGGTAAACAGATACCCTGAAGTACTTTTGATGTCATCAATTGATCCTGCCCAATCACTATCAGCAAATCCAATGAGCTTCATGCTGTCAACCTGGGTGAACATAACACCAAAACCCAGAGTCCCTTTGATGTACCTTAGAACTCTTTTAGCAGCTTGAAAATGATTTACATTGCAGCAGTGCATAAACCTGGATAGGAGACTGACTGCAAACATTATGTCTGGCATTGTGGTTGTTAAGTAGATTAAACATCCCACTAGGCTCCTATAAGTTGATTCATTCACTTTCTCGAAATCACCTTGGCTAGATAGCTTTTCTCTAACAACAACTGGGGTACTGGTTGTGTAACACCCCTTACCCGTGTTCCTTACCGAAACAGAGTATGAGGTATTACTAGAACTCAAACACTTAAATTTTTTTTGTAAAAATTTCGGCAGTATTTCTGCTTATTTTTACATAAAAAAATTTTAAGTATTTGACTTCTAGTACTACCTCATACTCTGTTTCGGTAAGTGTAACACCCCTTAACCCCGAACTGTCGCCGGAACAGAATTACGAGGCATTACCGGACGTATCGAACGATTTACAACAATTCTTAAATAAATAACCAATATATTAAAATAATTCATAAAATTTATTAGTTTGTTTACCAAATGACTTCATTTTTTTTTATAAAAATTTCGGCAGCATTTCTGCTTATTTTTACATAAAACCCCCTGCAAATTAAAACCATACAGTTTCCAAATATCACCAATTCAACCAATTCATTTCACATTCACATTTTCTATTCTAAATACTTCTAATCAAACTCAATCTACACAATATCAATTTAAAATTTAACAATGTACTAATTAGATAAAATAGATAGACTTATTTCATTAAAATCCATAAACTTTTAATACTAACATTTTTAACCATTATATATTAAAACATAATAACCTTTATACACAATCTATGTACATGCCACCTTTTCCAAAGGAAAAATACATCACCAAGTTTTGCCGAAGCCGAGATTAATCTGGATGCTGAACCGGGACCTTTGACTTCTATCGACCTGCACACGGAAACAACCGTACGCTGAGTAATTCATACTCAGTGGTATTACCATAATTCAAATTATAACAATAATGTACATGTAATGCATAAATTGTATAAACAATTTAAATTCAAATTCCACATTTCAATAATAACAAATCATCAACTAATATCACACATCCACAATTTAAATTTAAACATTTCATGAACCTTAGGTTCATTTCTCAATCTCATTTCACATTTCAATTCACAATTCAACTTTTTCATTTCATTTCAGTAGCTCGTTCGATCAACTCGTTCGGTTTATCATTTCATTAATTACCCTATTAACGAAACTCAGACTTTGGCGAATACACGGATCCAACCAAACACACCAGTATGGCACCCAGTGCCTCATCGGATAGTTCGAAGCAATAATTGACACCCAGTGTCTCATCGGCAGAGCCGAAGAAAGTTGGTACACAGTACCTCATCGAATCTATCCGAAGAAATATAGTGACACCCAGTGTCTCATCGACTCGAGGTCGAAGTATCCCTGAACTCTTCCAATCCTATGGCATGCCAACTATATCCGACTCAGCCCGACTAGTTAATAGGGTATTTAAATCACATATAATCCCAATTCAATCACAATTTCTCACATTTTCAATTCAATAATTTTTCCACTTTTCAATCAATAATTAATCCGCAATTCACATATTTTCACAACTCAATACATTTCCATTCAATTTAATATCGGTCACTATTCGATTTAAATTCACTTCCCACTTTCAATCAACAAACAATTCAAATATTAATTCATATCAACTATTCAAATTAATTCCCACTCATCTTAATAATAATAATAATACTAATAATAATACTAATAATAATACTAATACTAATATTAATACTTACCTCACATTTCATTTACTAGACACATAAATTAAAATTTAGCATTTAATAATAAATAACTTGAATTATAGTAATACAAACCGTTATTCTCCCGTTTTAGTCCTCGATAACTTTCTCCTTTCCTTTTGACGCCGATACCTCGGGTTCTTTGTTAGCTACGAAAATAATAATAATTTGTAATATTAATTACAGCACTAATTATAATAAATAATTGAATTTCTATTCAATTTCTTCCTAATTGTCAATTTAATTCTAACTAAATTCACTTACTTTCCTAATTCAATTCACACTCTATTTCTATTCAAATTTCATCCAAACTAAAATTTAACTATAAAAATTTCAGCATATTTTGCTAATTTCGAATTTCTCTAAATTTAGTCCCTAAAAGATAAAACTTATAGTTTCTTTTACAATTTAATCCCTTTTTCAATTCTAACTTAAAATTCATTCAATTTAATCCCTAATTCATCTCTTTTGTTCAACATAAACTATACTTGAAAACCTATGAACTTACAAAATATCAACTTAATTCCATCAAAACTTTGTTTTAAAGCTTTTAAAACATTAGAATTAAGAGAAAAGGGCTAATTTGACTTACCAATTTAAATTTCAAGCTTCAAAAACCCTATTTTCCCCTTTTTCTTCTTTTTCTTCTTTCTCCCTGTTTCTCCCCTGTTTCGTCTCTTCTATTCTGTTTCTTTCCTTTCTTTTGCTTTCTTTTTATTTCTTTTTATTTCATTTACTTTATATTATATTAATTAATTATAAGTATTACAAATGTATGTATTTTATTAGTACTCTTGCATTAATTCATCACCATACACTTGTCTCAATCTAACTAATTTATCAAATAAAAATCTCATAATATTCTTATTTAAATTAACAATTATCTTTTACTTAATTTTCAAGTAAATAAATAAATGTAATACACTTGTATTTTATTTTTACCACACACTTGGCAAAATCATAATTCATTATTACCCAAAAATCTTATACTAATTATTTAATTATTAAATATCTTTTAATTTAATAATAACTAATAACTAATAATAAATAATAAATATCTTATACTAATTAATAAGCAAATTAAATCTATAAACTACAAATATATACATACTTTAATTACACATGTATTACTTTATCATGTCTTTATTTTAATTTATTTAATAATAATAGTACTAATATATTTAATATTTTATAATTAATTGTCATAAAAATCTAAGATTTTTATGCACATTTGCCGCCTCATGTAATAAAATAGGCTTAATTACCTATTTGGTCCCTTATGATTTCTTTTAATCTATAATTATACTTTCACTCTTTATTCAATTTAATCCTTTTTACTAATTACTCATAATTAAACTAAATTCACCTATCCAAAACCTATTTAAACACACAACTAGCCTCGTAAATATTTCTAATAATTATTTTCGAACTCAATTTACTAAGACGGATACCCGATATTATACTTTTCTGATGCCCGTGAATTTTGGGTCATTACATTTCTCCCCCCTTAATAAATTTCGTCCTCGAAATTTACCTGAGAAGAGATGAGGATATTGTGCTCTCATTGCCTCTTCCGGCTCCCAAGTCGCTTCTTCCACACTATGACTTCTCCATAAAACTTTTACTAAAGGAACCCGTTTATTTCTTAATTCTTTCACATCTCGTGCTAATATCTGAACTGGTTCTTCTTCATAAGTTAAATCAGATCGAAGTTCAATGTCTTCAGTGGGAATAACATGAGAAGGATCCGATCTATATCTCCGAAGCATCGAAACATGAAAAACATCATGAATTTTCTGTAATTCTGGAGGTAAGGCTAATCGATAAGCAACAGGCCCAATTCTTTCCACAATCTCATACGGCCCAATAAAACGTGGACTCAATTTTCCCTTCCTACCAAATCTCATAATTTTCTTCCACGGCGACACTTTGAGAAATACTTTATCACCAACGGAATACTCAATGTCTCGTCATTTCAAATCTGCATAAGATTTCTGTCTGTCGAAAGCGGCTTTCAGTCTATCTTTAATCTTTTTAACTATTTCTTCTGCCTCTTGAACCAATTCCGGCCCAATCACTTTTCTTTCTTTTAATTCTGTCCAACATACCGGTGATCGACACCTTCGACCATAAAGTGCTTCATACGAAGCCATTTGAATACTAGATTGAAAACTATTATTATAAACAAATTCTGCTAGTGGCAAATATCGTTCCCAACCTGATTCAAAATCAATGAAACAAGCTCGAAGCATATCTTCCAATATCTGAATTACCCGTTCAGATTGTCTGTCAGTTTGAGGATGGAAAGCTGTACTGAAATTAAGTCGAGTACCCAAGGATTCATGCAGTTGCCTCCAAAATCTTGATGTAAATCGAGGATCTCGATCTGAAATTATCGATACTGGAATTCCATGTAATCTAACAATTTCCCGAATATAAACTTCAGCTAGCTTCTGTAGTGACCAGTCAGTTCTAACTGCTATAAAATGAGCTGACTTTGTGAGTCGATCGACAATCACCCAAATGGCATTCTTTTTACTCACTGACAATGGCAACCCCGTAACAAAATCCATGGTAATACAATCCCATTTCCACTTGGGAATAGTAATAGACTGTAACAGACCTGTTGGTACTTGATGTTTTGCTTTTACCCGCTGACAAGCCAAGCATTTACCAACATACTCGACTATATCTTTCTTCATCCCTGGCCACCAATACAGTTCTCGTAGATCACGGTACATCTTCGTTCCACCTAGGTGCAAAGCAAAAACACTATCATGTGCTTCTCGAAGAATCAACTTTCTAATCTCAGAAGTAGCTGGAACACAAATCCGATTTCGAAATCTCAAACAATCACGCTCATCAATACTAAAATTTTCTACCATACCATGCTGTACCATTTCTCTTTTCTTCATCAACTTTTCATCTTCTAGCTGTGCTGCTCTGATTTGATCAAACATTACCAGCTTAACCCTTAACTCAGCTAACAAACTTCCATCATCATTAATACTAAGCCGAGCGAACATTGCCCTTAATTCAACTACTGCTTTTCTGCTCAATGCATCTGCTACCACATTTGCCTTTCCTGGATGATAATCTATAATACAATCATAATCTTTCAGAAGCTCTATCCATCGTCCCTGCCTCAAATTCAATTCCTTTTGTGACAAAAGATATTTAAGACTTTTATGATCAGTGTAAATATAACATTTCTCACCATACAAGTAATGTCTCCAAATCTTCAATGCAAATACTACAACAGCTAGCTCCAAATCGTGTGTCGGGTAATTACGTTCATGTGGCTTCAACTGTCGAGATGCATAAGCTATTACTTTTCCATCTTGCATCAATACACAACCCAAACCATTCAAAGAAGCATCACTGTACACTATGAAATCTTTCCCCGATTCTGGTAAAGTTAAAACTGGTGCTTCTGTCAACATTTGTTTCAATGTTTCAAAACTTCTCTGACACCGGTCATCCCAGATAAAAGGAACATTCTTCTATAGTAACTTGATCATCGGCAAAGCTATCTTCGAAAACCCATTTACAAATCTTCTGTAATACCCAGCCAAACCAAGAAAACTGCGTACCTCTGATACATTCTTTGGTGCCTTCCATTGAACAATTGCCTCGATCTTCTTCGGATCAACTCTGATTCCATCTGCCGATACTACATGTCCCAAAAATACCACCTCTGATAACCAGAATTCACATTTGCTGAGCTTTCCATACAACTATTTTTCTCGCAAAATCTGTAACACAGTCCTGAGATGCTGATCATGCTCTAACTCTGACTTCGAATAAATTAATATATCATCAAGGAAAACCACCACAAACTGATCTAAATACGGCTGAAAAATACGATTCATCAGATCTGAAAAAGCAGCTGGAGCATTAGTCAACCCGAACGGCATCACCAAAAATTCATAATGACCATATCGAGTACGAAATGTAGTCTTCGGAACATCACTTTCTTTTACCTTCAGCTGATAATACCCAGATCTCAAGTCAATCTTTGAAAATACTGAAACTCCTTTTAGCTGATCAAATAAATCATCTATACGGGGTAACGGATACCGGTTCTTGATCGTCACTTTTTTTAACTGCCGGTAATCAATACAAAGCCGCATCGATCCATCTTTCTTTTTAACAAACAATACTGGAGCTCCCCAAGGTGAAATGATCGGTCTAATAAATCCACGATCTAACAAGTCCTGTAACTGCACTTTCAACTCTTTCAACTCAGTGGGCGACATTCGATACGGTGGTATAGAGATTGGTGCTGTACCCGGATACACTTCTATAGCAAATTCAACCTCTCTGTCAGGTGGTAAACCCAGTAGCTCTTCAGGAAATACATCTGGAAACTCACATATAGTTCTGATCTTACTGCACTGACTGCCAACCGAATCAGAATTAATAATATAGGCTAAATACGCTGTACAACCTTGCTGGAGTAATTTATTAGCCTTTATTGCTGAAATAATACGTGTCGGCCCATTAGTACGGATACCATTCACCTCAATTCTGTCCCCGTCTTCTGTCTGAATACTAAACTTCTTTTTATAACAATCCAATACCACTCCGTGCTCAGCCAACCAATCCATCCCCAGTATTATATCAAAATCTCCAAATGGTATAATCAACAGGTCAATAGGAAAAGTTTTATTTTGTATAATTAACGGGCATCTCGGACAGACCTGATTCACTAATACTGTTTGCCCCAACGGACTCGACACTTATACAGTCACTCTAGATATTTCAGAATTAAATTTTCCCAATTCAACTAATTTTGAATTTATATAAGAATGTGAAGATCCGGGATCAATTAAAGTATAAACAAGCTCAGAATATAGTAAGAATATACCTGTTACTACATCGTGGGCGTCACCTTCTTCCCGTGTTCTGACCACATAAGCTCTGGCAGGTACTTTAGCCTCAGACTGCTGAGTAGCAATATCACTGCTTCTCCTAATACTTCCTCCCCTTGAAACCGAACCACCTCTTCCTAACCCTCTGCCTCTAACTGTAGATACCGATCTCTGTGATGTCACGGGTGCAGTACTATCAACTTTCGGACAGTCTCTGATGAAATGGTCTGTACAACCACATCGAAAACAGCCTCTAGTTAATTTCCAGCATTCCCCTCTGTGTTTCTTTCCGCAGTGTTGGCAGTCTGGAATATCTATTTCTCGGAAAGGACCTCTCACACTGCCAGTAGATATCATCGTCTGTTTTCCCCTACTTTTACCACCTCTGTCTGACCTAAAACTGGATCTCCAACCACTTTGGAATTCCTTTGGTCTTTTCGGCTGAGGATTCGAACTGGTAGTTCCTGTACGCTTCCCGGTTGGTCTAACAACTTCAGTCTTTTTGTCGAGGCCCAGAACTTGTTCCACCATTTTATCTCGTTCAATCAAATCTACTAACTCAGTGATCTGATGAGATACTAGCTGCACTTTGATCTCGTCTTGTAAACCCCGTAAAAATCTTTTACAACTATCGGCTTCTGTCGGAATAAACTCGGAGGCATATCTGCTGAGTCTCGAGAATTCCCTCTCATAATCTATTACTGACATATCACCCTATTGTAGCAACAAAAACTCTTGTTTCTTGTCTTCAATACACATCTCTCCGATATATTTCTTTTGAAATTCCTTCTAAAATAGATCCCACGTTATCTGACTCTCTGGTAAATGTCGAACCACTGATTCCCACCATAGATAAGCCTCCCCTTGTAACAACGATACGGCACAGATTAAACACTCTCGGGGGGTACAATCCAATTGCTGCAAAATTCTTTTAGTCGACTCCATCCAATTTTCAGCTGTGGATGGATCAACTCCTTTTAGACCCATAAATTCAGTGGCACCATATTTCCTCAGTTCCTTTATCGGAGCCCGTCTAACAGTAGGTACTGAAGTCGTAACAGGAGTAGTTCCCGC
Organism: Gossypium hirsutum; assembly: GCF_007990345.1. Classification (NCBI taxonomy): domain Eukaryota; kingdom Viridiplantae; phylum Streptophyta; class Magnoliopsida; order Malvales; family Malvaceae; genus Gossypium; species Gossypium hirsutum. The sequence continues at coordinate 44,242,242 of NC_053438.1, read as the reverse complement.
TACTCTTTGTAATGCATCAGCTATAATTCTCAGTAATTGGGATTCATCTCTATCTCTGACATTTTCTCGTTCTACATTAGAAGGTTGGTTGCGTAACGGATTCACACTCGGTGCAACAGATTCTGTTTCATCTAATTCTCTATCTTCAGTATACATTCTTTCATCAGTATCATTTATTCTTTCTTCAGACATCTTTAATCTATAAAACAAAACAAACAAATAGGTCAGCATCCAAAAATCCCGACTCAGTTTAACTCGACAATGGCATGTACATCTAGACTCAATTCTGAGCTCGATTTAGGCCGAGAATCGGCTAAACCTAATAGCTCTGATACCACAAAATGTAACACCCCTTAACCCCGAACCGTCACCGGAACAGAATTACGAGGCATTACCGGACGTATCGAACGATTTACAACAATTCTTAAATAAATAACCAATATATTAAAATAATTCATAAAATTTATTAGTTTGTTTACCAAATGACTTCATTTTTTTTATAAAAATTTCGGCAGCATTTCTGCTTATTTTTACATAAAACCCCCTACAAATTAAAACCATACAGTTTCCAAATATCACCAATTCAACCAATTCATTTCACATTCACATTTTCTATTCTAAATACTTCTAATCAAACTCAATCTACACAATATCAATTTAAAATTTAACAATGTACTAATTAGATAAAATAGATAGACTTCTTTCATTAAAATCTATAAACTTTTAATACTAACATTTTTAACCATTATATATTAAAACATAATAACCTTTATACACAATCTATGTACATGCCACCTTTACCAAAGGAAAAATACATCACCAAGTTTTGCCGAAGCCGGGATTAATCTGGATGCTGAACCGGGACCTTTGACTTCTATCGACCTGCGCACGGAAACAACCGTACGCTGAGTAATTCATACTCAGTGGTATTACCATAATTCAAATTATAACAATAATGTACATGTAATGCATAAATCGTATATACAATTTAAATTCAAATTCCACATTTCAATAATAACAAATCATCAACTAATATCACACATCCACAATTTAAATTTAAACATTTCATTAACCTTAGGTTATTTCTCAATCTCATTTCACATTTCAATTCACAATTCAACTTTTTCATTTCATTTCAGTAGCTCGTTCGATCAACTCGTTCGGTTTATCATTTCATTAATTACCCTATTAACGAAACTCGAACTTTGGCGGATACACGGATCCAACCAAACACACCAGTATGGCACCCAGTGCCTCATCGGATAGTTCGAAGCAATAATTGACACCCAGTGTCTCATCGGCAGAGCCGAAGAAAGTTGGTACCCAGTACCTCATCGAATCTATCCGAAGAAATATAGTGACACCCAGTGTCTCATCGACTCGAGGTCGAAGTATCCCTGAACTCTTCCAATCCTATGGCATGCCAACAATATCCGACTCAGCCCGACTAGTTAATAGGGTATTTAAATCACATATAATCCCAATTCAATCACAATTTCTCACATTTTCAATTCAATAATTTTTCCACTTTTCAATCAATAATTAATCCGCAATTCACATATTTTCACAACTCAATACATTTCCATTCAATTTAATATCGGTCACTATTCGATTTAAATTCACTTCCCACTTTCAATCAACAAACAATTCAAATATTAATTCATATCAACTATTCAAATTAATTCCCACTCATCTTAATAATAATAATAATACTAATAATAATACTAATAATAATACTAATACTAATATTAATACTTACCTCACATTTCATTTAGTAGACACATAAATTAAAATTTAGCATTTAATAATAAATAACTTGACTTATAGTAATACAAACCGTTATTCTCCCGTTTTAGTCCTCGATAACTTTCTCCTTTCCTTTTGACGCCGATACCTCGGGTTCTTTGTTAGCTACGAAAATAATAATAATTTGTAATATTAATTACAGCACTAATTATAATAAATAATTGAATTTCTATTCAATTTCTTCCTAATTGTCAATTTAATCCTAACTAAATTCACTTACTTTCCTAATTCAATTCACACTCTATTTCTATTCAAATTTCATCCAAACTAAAATTTAACTATAAAAATTTCAGCATATTTTGCTAATTTCGAATTTCTCTAAATTTAGTCCCTAAAAGATAAAACTTATAGTTTCTTTTACAATTTAATCCCTTTTTCAATTCTAACTTAAAATTCATTCAATTTAATCCCTAATTCATCTCTTTTGTTCAACATAAACTATACTTGAAAACCTATGAACTTACAAAATATCAACTTAATTCCATCAAAACTTTGTTTTAAAGCTTTTAAAACATTAGAATTAAGAGAAAAGGGCTAATTTGACTTACCAATTTAAATTTCAAGCTTCAAAAACCCTATTTTCCCCTTTTTCTTCTTTTTCTTCTTTCTCCCCTGTTTCTCCCCTGTTTCGTCTCTTCTATTCTATTTCTTTCCTTTCTTTTGCTTTCTTTTATTTCTTTTTATTTCATTTACTTTATATTATATTAATTAATTATAAGTATTACAAATGTATGTATTTTATTAGTACTCTTGCATTAATTCATCACCATACACTTGTCTCAATCTAACTAATTTATCAAATAAAAATCTCATAATATTCTTATTTAAATTAACAATTATCTTTTACTTAATTTTCCAGTAAATAAATAAATGTAATACACTTGTATTTTATTTTTACCACACACTTGGCAAAATCATAATTCATTATTACCCAAAAATCTTATACTAATTATTTAATTATTAAATATCTTTTAATTTAATAATAACTAATAACTAATAATAAATAATAAATATCTTATACTAATTAATAAGCAAATTAAATCTATAAACTACAAATATATACATACTTTAATTACACATGTATTACTTTATCATGTCTTTATTTTAATTTATTTAATAATAATAGTACTAATATATTTACTATTTTATAATTAATTGTCATAAAATCTAAGATTTTTATGCACATCTGCCGCCTCATGTAATAAAATAGGCTTAATTACCTATTTGGTCCCTTATGATTTCTTTTAATCTATAATTATGCTTTCACTCTTTATTCAATTTAATCCTTTTTACTAATTACTCATAATTAAACTAAATTCACCTATCCAAAACCTATTTAAACATACAACTAGCCTCGTAAATATTTCTAATAATTATTTTCGAACTCAATTTACTAAGACGGATGCCCGATATTATACTTTTCCGATGCCCGTGAATTTTGGGTCATTACAGTAAGGAACACAGGTAAGGGGTGTTACATTTTAGTGGTATCAGAGCCAGGTTTAGCCGGTTCTCGGATTAGTATAATGTGTGTAAAAGTCTATCTATACATGCCATTTAGATATTGTGATAGTGAGATGATTTCTGACAATTTAAAATTTTGTTTTATATAGTAAATGGATCCTGACCAAAGTGTGGCAGATGATGTTGAAAGTAACGCGTCGCCTCCAGCACAAGGGACCGCGCATGAAGAAAGTAGACATGAGACACATAGTCAGGATGAGACTCGGGAAGCTTTCCTTCGAATGATGAGTAATTGGTATACAGAATTTGTTCGTGCAAATCTGAATGTTCAACCCCCTCCACCCCCTTCTATTCCTCAACCGGTTCCCGGAACTCCACAAAATGTTGACTTGGTAAGATCAAGTAGGCCTCCCGTTGACAAAATCTGAAAACATGGAGCTGAAGATTTCAGAGCTAATATAGATGATGACCCACAGAAGACAGAGTTTTGGCTTGAAAATTCCATTTGGGTATTTGATGAATTGTCTTGTACTCCCAAAGAATGTTTAAAGTGTGCAATATCTTTGTTAAAAGATTCAGCGTATCGTTGGTGGAAAACATTGGTATCTGTGGTTCCGAAAGAAAGGGTTACATGGGAATTCTTCCAAGATGAATTCAGAAAAAAATACATAAGCCAACGGTTCATCAATCAAAAACGCAAAGAATTTCTCGAGTTGAAGCAAGGCCGAATGTCTGTGGCTGAGTATGAAAGAGAGTTTGTTAGATTGAGTAAATATGCTCAAGAATGTGTACCCACCGAAGCTGCTATGTGTAAAAGGTTTAAAGATGGTTTAAATGAAGAAATTAGAATATTTGTTGGGATGTTGGAACTGAAGGAATTTGTAGTATTGGTTGATCGAGCTTGTAAGGCTAAAGAATTAAATAAAGAAAATAGAAAAGCTGCGATGGAGGCTCGAGATACAAGAAAGCGGGCTATGAGTAAACCATTTCAAACTCAGTCAAAGAAGTCTAAAGAGATGAATCCTAGAGTGACTGCTTCAACTGGATATCCACGTCAAGACCGAGGAAAATTATATTTGGGTTCCGAAGCTCAAGCTACATCAGTATCAAGTGTGGGTAGTATAAAGCCTAGTAGACCGGAGTGTCAGCATTGTGGAAGACAACATCCTGGCGAATGCTGGTTAATTAGCTGGGCTTGTTTCAAGTGTGGTTCTCAACAACATTATATTAAAGATTGCCATGAGAAAATTGAGGAAGAAAATTTTCAGAATGTTAGATCGAGTGATACTGTCAGCAGAGGTAGACCGTCGAGAAACACCGGAACTAGAGATAGTGGTAAAAGTGGAATGAAGGGTACAACTGCAAAATCAGAACCTCGAACACCTGCTAGAGCTTATGCCATACATGCTCGTGAGGATGCATCATCTCCCGATGTGATTACTGGTACATTTTCTCTTTATGATATTGATGTTGTTGCTTTGATAGACCCTGGGTCTACTCATTCATATGTATGTGTGAATTTAGTATCTAATAAAAATTTGCCTGTTGAAAACACTAAATTTTTTGTAAAAGTATCAAACCCTTTAGGCAAATATATTTTAGTTGATAAGGTTTACAAGAATTGTCCTTTGATGATTCAAGGTTACTGTTTCTTGGCTAATCTGATGCTCTTACCATTTGATGAGTTCGATGTTATCTTGGGGATGGATTGGTTGATTTTGCATGATGCCAAGGTAAATTGTAGACAGAAAATCCTTGAATTGAAATATGGAAATGGTGAAACTCTTCGGGTTGAAGTGGAGGAGCCGAATAAACTGCCTAGGGTGATTTCGCATATGTCTGGTCAGAAGTATATGAAAAAAGGATGTGAAGCTTATCTTGCTTATGTGTTGAATACTAGTATAACTAGGTCGAAGCTTGAATCAGTGCCGGTAGTCTCTGAATTTCCAGATGTATTTCTAGAGGAATTGCCTGGGTTACCTCCGATTAGAGAAGTTGAGTTCGCTATCGATTTATTACCTGGTACTGCACTGATTTCTATTGCTCCATATCGGATGGCTCCGACTGAATTGAAAGAATTAAAGGCTCAGTTGCAAGAATTAACGGATAAAGGATTTGTGAGACCGAGTTTTTCTTCTTGGGGTGCTCCTATATTATTTGTGAAGAAGAAAGATGGTTCTATGAGACTTTGTATTGATTACCGTCAACTCAACAAAGTGACTATAAAGAACAAGTATCCCTTGCCGAGAATCGATGATTTGTTTGACCAACTAAAAGGAGCGACAGTGTTTTCAAAGATTGATTTAAGATCCGGTTATTATCAGTTGAGAGTTAGGGAGTCAGATGTACCAAAGACTGCTTTCAGAACAAGGTACGGACACTACGAATTTTTGGTAATGCCTTTTGGTTTAACTAATACTCCGGCTATTTTTATGGATTTGATGAATCAAATTTTCCGACTGTATCTGGATAAGTTTGTGGTGGTGTTCATAGATGATATTTTAATTTATTCTCGGGATGAATCTAAGCATGTAGAACATTTGAGAACTGTGTTGTAGATTCTGAGGGAGAAGAAATTGTATGCTAAATTCAGCAAAAGCGAAGTTGGATTCTTGGGACATATAGTTTCAAGTGACGGTATTCGGGTTGATCCAAACAAAGTTTCAGCAATAGTTGATTGGGAACCACCAAAGAATGTATCCGAAGTTAAAAGCTTTTTGGGCTTAGCCGGGTGTTACAGATGCTTTGTCAAGGGATTCTCGATGATTGATTCTCCTATGACCAAGTTATTGCAAAAGAATGTGAAGTTTGAATGGACTGATAAATGTCAACAAAGTTTTGAGAAATTGAAGGATTTATTGACTGAGGCACCAGTGTTGGTACAACCCGAGTCAGGGAAGGAGTTTGTAGTTTACAGTGATGCATCATTGAATGGTCTTGGATGTGTGTTAATGCAAGGGGGCAAAGTAATAGCTTATGCTTCGAGACAGCTAAAACCGTATAAGAAGAATTATCCAACGCATGATTTAGAGTTGGTTGCCATTGTTTTTGCTTTAAAAATTTGGCGCCATTACTTGTATGGTGAGAAGTGCCGAATCTTCACTGATCATAAGAGCTTGAAGTATTTAATGAATAAAAAAGACTTGAATTTGCGACAACGAAGATGGCTTGTGCTAATAAAAGATTATGAGCTAGTGATTGATTATCATCCCGGAAAGGCTAATGTGGTTGCTGGTGCTTTGAGCAGAAAATATTTATTTGCTTTGAGAGCTATGAATACGAGATTAACTTTATCTGATGATGGTTCAATTTTGGCTGAATTGAGGGCTATTTCTTTAGCAAATTCGGAAAGCTCAAAAGAATGACAATAAATTGCAAGCCAGGAAGGCTCAGTGCGAAGCAGGTGTTGACTCTGATTTTCGAATTAGATCGGATGATTGTCTGATGTTTCGGGACAGGGTATGTATACCGAGAAATGATGAGTTAATTCGAACCTTTTTATGTGAGGCACACAGTGGTGATATGTCAGTTCACCCAGGTAGTGTGAAAATGTATAATGATTTGAAGAAATTGTATTGGTGGCCGGGCATGAAAAAGGATATCTCTGAATTTGTATCAAAGTGTTTAATTTTCCAACAAGTGAAAGCTGAGCATCAAATACCATCGGGTTTACTCCAACCGGTAATGATTCCAAAATGGAAATGGGACAGCATCGTGATGGATTTTGTGACAGGATTACCTCTGACTCTAAGGAAGAAGGATCTATTTGGGTGATCATTGATAGATTGACAAAGTCGGCTCATTTTATACCGGTACACATAGATTACTCACTTGATAGGTTGGCGGAGCTATATGTTGCTGAAATTGTGAGATTGCACGGGGTACCTAAGTCCATTATATCGGATAGAGATCCGAGGTTTACTTCGAGGTTTTGGATAAAGTTGCTAGAGGCCCTGGGTACAAAATTGAACTTTAGTACTGCATTCCATCCGCAAACTGACGGACAATCTGAAAGAGTGATTCAAGTTCTTGAAGACATGCTCCGGTGCTGTATTCTAGAATTTGAAGGCAGTTGGGAGAAATATATACCATGGGTTGAATTTGCTTACAACAATAGTTATCAGTCGAGTATACGAATGGCGCCGTACGAAGCATTATATGGACGTAAGTGTAGAACACCTTTGTATTGGACTGAGCTCAGTGAGAATCAGATTCACAGAGTTGATTTGGTGAAAGAAACTGAAGAAAAGGTGAAAGTAATTCATGACTGCTTAAAGGCTGCTTCAGATCGACAAAAGTCGTATGCGGATTTAAAGAGAAAATAAATTGAGTATCAAGTGGGTGATAAAGTGTTTTTAAAAGTATCTCCATAGAAGAAGATTTTGAGATTTAGCCGTAAAGCCAAATTGAGTCCACGTTTTATTGGACCGTATGAAGTTATTGAAAGGATTGGACCCGTAGCTTATCGGTTAGCCTTGCCAGCAGAGTTGGAAAGAATACATAATGTATTTCACATATCGATGTTGCGACGCTATCGTTCAGATCCTTCACATATAGTTTCTCCTACAGAGATTGAAGTTTGACCAGATATAACTTATGAGGAGGAGCCAATAAAGATTTTAGCTCGAGAGGTCAAACAATTAAGGAATAAGAGTGTAGCTTTAGTAAAAGTGTTGCGGAAAAAACATGGGATGGAAGAGGCTACGTGGGAACCGGAGGAAGCTATGAGGAAACAGTACCCAAACCTCTTTTTCGGTAAGATTTTTGAGGACGAAAATCCCTAAGGGGGAGAATTATAACAGCCCGATTCTGGGCCTAGTCGGAACAGTGGTTTCGAAACCACAAATCTGACAAGGGAAAATATGATTATTATTATATTTTTATGGTCTAAAATTCCACAGAAAAATTTCATAAAAATTTCGTTCCAAAATTTCGACGTTTGGGCACTCAATTTAGTCAAAAGGACGAAATTGTAAAAAGTGCAAAAGTTGAGTTTTACATGTTAGAAGTGTCTAATTGTTATAAAATTATAAATTGGGGGTCCTTATGTGATAATTAGACTATTATTTAATTGATGGACAAAAATAGACATAAGAAATGGGTGAAATAGATTTTTTTAAATGGGGGTATTTTGGTCATTTGGTAATAAAAAGAATAAAAAGGGAAAAATGACAAAAATCATCATCTTCTCCATAGTGAACGAAATCAGTAAGGGGGAAGCCATATTTAGGGTTTTCAAGCTTCCAAGATCCATAGTAAGTGATTCCAAGCCCCGTTTTTAATGTTCTTCGCATTTTTGGAATCCTCGTAGCTCGGTTTAGCTTATTTTATCAATAATTCATGTTAGGGTTCATATTTGGAAAAATACCCATAGGTGAAATGTGTTTATTTTGCTGTTTTATAGTGGAATATGAAGCTATAATTTATGTTAAACAACTTTTGCTAAGTGATTTTAAGCAAAAACGAGTAAATCGACATAATCAGTAAAAATATTTATTGTTCATAAGTGTATGTTAGAGTGAGAATTTGATGTTTCCATAGAAGGGAAAAGTGTTCAGCATGTTGTTAAACATAAGAATAAGGTGTGAAATTTAATTTTCGAGCTTGGGGACAAAGATGTAATTATGCAAAAGTTTAGGGACAAAATTGTATTTTTTATAAAAGTTGAGTCGAAGCTTGTTTTAATAAATGTGAATATTAAACAAGCTCAATTTGCTGTTATAAATCAAGAAAGACGAGAAATCAATCTTAATCGGGGAAAAGAGATGATTGAGGATTAAATTGCAAAATCTTTACATTTTGTATCGAGGTAAGTTGTATGTAATTAATACATTGTTGTAATTATTTTTGTTATATTTCATGACAATATACGAGAAAGGATCGATATTATAATGTGTTTTGGACAAATTGTAAATATATTTGGAAAGTAAGAATCTTTGTGAAACTGTCGTAATAGTAAAAAAATTTGAGTAAGGATATCGATGAACACGAGTGTAGTACTGTGTGAAGGCTACTACGTGTATCGATAAATAATGGTCACATGTGTAGTACTAAGTGAAGGCTACTATGTGTACCGAGAAGTTTTGAGCACGTGTGTAGTACTGTGTGAAAGCTACTACGTGTATCGATAAACTATGGTTACATGTGTGGTACTAAGTGAAGGCTACTATGGATACCGGAAAGCTTTGGTCACGTATGTAGTACTATGTGAAGGCTACTACGTGAGCCGTAAAACTTGATCACATGTGTAGTACTATGTGAAGGCTACTACGTGAACTGTAAAATTGATCACTTGTGTAGTACTATGTGAAGGCTACTACGTGTATCGAATGATAAAAATAATATGAGTAGTACTGTGTGAAAAGCTCCGAATATTTTTTTATACCGTCATGATGATGAAATATGAGTATGTAATCAGAATGTGATAAGTTGTGAAAAGTGATTGAAGTGATGAAGTTTGCGTTGTGTTATAAAATAAATGGTTATAGTGCTATGTGAATAAGGAATGTTGGAATAGAACAGATTTGGATAGTGACGGTGATGTTAGTTTGAAAAATCACCAAAAATTCGACAAATTGAGTTAGAGGCTAAATAATAAATGAAATTGAAGCTGAATGAGTCTATTTTCATATGGAAGAAACAGAGTAAGCAAAGGAGTTGTATATTTGGAGATATTTAAATTTTATTGAGACAGGGTTGGATTGATTTCGAAATAATTATGGCTTGAAATTTACATTATTGAATTCCTTAATGAGTCTATTTTTAAGAGAAATAAATGAGAATATTTTTTAAATTTTGTACAAAGAGTTAAATAAATTTTAGTATGGAGAGGTCAGAACTATCAGGCAGTGAAACAGGGGAAGGTTTAAAGAATAAACTGTACTAATTGGCTGAACGAAAAATTCTGAAAATTTTATGGTGGAAAGGTATGTGAGTCTAGTTTCAGGGAAAATTTATGGATCTTAATTTGGAGTTCCGTAACTCCGGATAAAAATAATTTAGCGACTGTGATGCAGAAAAATAGTTTGCTAGAAATTGAATAAATGATAGATTTATGTGTGATAGAAATTTTATTATATATGATATTATTCTAGAAATTTATTTATCGATTACATACATACTTTCTAAGCTATAAGCTTACTCCTTTTTATTTTTCTTTTGTTTTATAGTGATATTAATCAGCTTGGGAATTGGACGGAGTCAGGACATCATCCTCACTATCATCATCATCTTCTAAGTATTTTGCAACCAATACTTTTGAAAAATGGCATGTATAGATGACTTTATGTAATGTGGTATAAATATGTATATATATAGTATTGTTCGATTAAATATGTTGGAGTTTATTAATGGATAAATTATGTCTGAATATATATAACTGTAATTGGTTAGAAATATTGAAGTTGGTTGAAATTTCCTTTGGAAATCTGCAGGGGGTTTTATGTAAAAATAAGTAGAAATGCTGCCGAAATTTTTACAAAAAAAAATTTAAGTGTTTGAGTTCTAGTAATACCTCATACTCTGTTTCGGTAAGGAACATGGGTAAGGGGTGTTACAGTTTGCTTTGCAATTTTGCATGGAAAATCTTATCAGAATTTTTAAGGCAAATGCCTTTTGACTTATGAAAATCCCTTGTTGAGTCTGAGATACCTCTATGCCAAGGAAATAAGACATTTCACCCAGATCAGACATCTTAAACATACTATTCATTTTGTCTTTGAAATATGTCAGCATAGCATCATTTCCACCAATCACTAACAAGTTATCCACATACAAGGAGACTATGAGCAGTGTTTCATCACCTTCCTTATTCACATATAGTGTTGGTTCACTAATTCTTCTCTCGAACCCCAAGCTTGACAGGTAGCGGTCGATTCTGTCATACCAGGCCCTTGGTGCCTACTTTAAGCCATACAAGGCTTTTCTCAGCTTGTACACCTTGGTTTCTTCACCAGTAAATTTAAAGCCCTCTGGTTGTTTGAAGAAAACCATTGAGAAAGGTAGATTTTACTTCGATCTGATGTATTTTCCACTGCCTTTGAACAGCCAATGCCACCAAAAGTCTAATGGTATCAAGTCTTACCACTGGTGCAAATGTTTCAAAGTAATAAATTCCATACTTCTGACTAAATCCCTTCATAACTATCCTTGCCTTCAGCTTGTTCATAGTTCTATTAGCATTGTGTTTAGCTCGAAACACCCATTTTACTCCTACGACCTTCCTATGAACTAGCCTTACAACTAAATCCCAAGTCTGATTTTTATGTATCATGCTCATTTTATCAAGCATGGCTTGCCTTCAGCCTTCTTCTGCTTGAGCTTTCTTCAAAACTAGCTTGTTTAACAACATCTACATCAACCCTCTTATATACTTCACTGATCAGTCTGGTTCCCTTAACTGGTACATGATCAATGTCTAACTGTTGATCACATTGATCAGCATCATTTTTCCCTGTCACTAAATCTTCAGCAACACATTCTTACTCACCTTTGTCCCAATTCCAGGTTGACATCTCATCAAATACCACATCTTTGTTTACAAACACCTTGTAAGTTGTAGGATAAAAGATTCTATAGCCCTTTTTAACACTGCTATAGCCTACAAGGATACCAGGTTGAGCCTTCTTTGCCAATTTGTCCCTTTTAATAGCAGGAACATGTGCATAACAGATGCAACCAAAGACCTTTAGATGAGCTACTGATGGTTTGAATCCAAACCAGGCTTCAAATGGATTTTCCTTTAACAAGGCTTTGGTTGGTAGTCTGTTTTGAAGATTCTGCCTCAGCGCAAAAACTTCTAAGCAAACTACTTTCAAACATTAGGCATCTAGCCATATCCATCAGGGTTCAATTCTTTCTCTCATTGAAACCATTTTGCTAAGGTGTGTAGGTGTTGGTGAGCTGGTGTTCAATCATTAATTCTTCACTGAACCTTTGAAACACATCAAAGGTATACTCTGTCCCATTATCTGACCTTAATGTCCTGAGCTGGCAATTTGACTAAGTTTCATTTGTTGGCTTGAACTTCAAAAACATTGAGGCTACTTTTGACTTGAGTTTTAGAAAAAAAACCTAACAAAATCTTGAGTAGTCATCGATGAAAAGAATAGAGTACCTACTGTCATTCAAAGATTGAGTCTTCATAGAGCCAACATATCAGTATGGACTAGCTGTAACTTTTCGGAGGCTCTCTAGGCCTTGTTTGCTAGAAATGGCAGTCTAACCTGTTTTCCTAGCTGACACACTTTACAAATATTCTGTTGTTTAACTACTTTTATGAAGTTTTCAACTAAATCTTGCTTTGATAACTGAAGTAGAGACTTGTAGTTAACATGGCCCAACCTTTTGTGCCACAATTTAGACTCATCTAAAGTAATTGTGTAGGCACTAATAGACCCCTTACTCCAATCAACAACAAAGTTTCTATCAGTCATTGCTACTGACATGAGCTTGGATCCATTTGGATCACTGATCAGACACTCTTCACCTTTGAACTCAACAAAATATCCTTTTTCAAGTAATTGTGCAATACTTAGTAGATTTGTATCAAATTTAGGTACTAAGAGAACATTGGAAACAAGTTTGGTACCTGATGGAGTGTCAATCAACACATCTCCTTTCCTTTTTGCTTTGATGTATTGACCATTGCCCACTTTTACTCTCGATTTGGAACTTTTGTCTATGCTCTTGAAGATAGCAGCATTAGGTGTCATGTGGTTGGTCCAGCCACTGTCAATCAGCCACCATTTTTTTTCTTTTTCTTATGATTATTGAACAAGAAGCAATAATTACTTTCTCTTCTTGAGCATTTCTCTTTTCTACCATTTAAGCTTCTATTTTAAGCTGCTGAGTACTGCTTACAAACCTTGCATTGCACATCAGATTTATACCAGTAGTTGCTTCTGGATGGCTAATCCTTTTACAATGAGAGCAAGGTGGATATCTTCTTCTTGCTCCATCTCTTTTAGGTTTGTCTGACCAAGTTTTATTCCCTTGGTAGCCAAAGGAGCTCAAGGTTGGTCTGCTCTTAGCTTGAAATGTACCTTCATAATGGTCCTCCTATATGCTAGCTCTCTTTTGTTCCTGAGCATAAAGAGCATCAATCAGCTCAGCCAAAGAGATTCTTGACAGATCTCTTGAGTCTTCAAGGGAAGAGATTTTGGCTTCATATCTTTCAGGTAAGGTTGAGATAACCTTCTCCACTATTCTTCTTTCACTGAATTGGTCCCCAAGTAGCCTAATATTGTTCACAACAGCCATAATCCTATCTAAATATTGCTTAATTGTCTCTGACTCCTTCATCTTCAAGTTTTCAAAGTCCCCCTTTAAGTTGATGAGCTGTTGATGTCTTATTTTTCTCAGTGCCTTGAAACTCTTCTTTGAGCTTGTCCCAAACCTGCTTTGGAGTCTCACAGGCCATGATCCTTCTGAAAATCAAGTCTGACACACTATTTTGGAGGTAGGACATTGCCTTGTACCTCTTGGCTCTATCATTAGAGTGTTGTCTAATATGAGCTATCATGGGTTAGCTCTCAAGGGTGGTGGTTCAAGATCAGGATTGACAACCTCCCACAAGTCAAATGCTTGCAGGTTGGTCTTCATTTTTACTACCTAAATATGGTAGCTTTCACCATTCAACACTTGTGGTGGAGCTAGAGAGAAACTTGATGAAGACATGATGTTTTTTAGAATAGAAAAGAGAAAGGTCTTCTAAGAAGTTGGCTCTCGATACCAATTGTAGGAGTTGAGAAAAAGATTATGAAGATACAAAAAAGTCTTGAGCTTGAAGCTTTAGTGACTTGCTATGCAAACAAGAAAGTCAGGCTTGAAGAAATAAGAATAGATTGCTTTACTAGAACCAGAACAAGAAGACAAATTTTCTAAAAGATTCATACATTGATGAAAACAAAACATTACATATAAAACAAGTGATTAACTTGTCTGAAAAATTACAAAAGATGTCACCTAAACACACCTAACTCCACTAGCATGTCTTGAAACTAATAAAACATTTCTTGCACACTTGGTTAAGCTAATTTATCAAATCCATCAGCACCAAATTACACTAAATACATTACATACTTATTTCAAATGTAACTAAGTAGAAAAACATCAATTAAACAATAAAATAGCAGCATGTTCAGCAGCTGTGACTTGCATGGCTCGATCTAAATGGTTTGCATGAAAGCCACCTTTTAACATATTTTTACGTTATAACCTCTTTGAGGTCTTTTTTAAATAAATTTCTTATCTATACTTTAAAAAAGAAAAACCAGACCTACAAATTCTGCAGATTGCAAACCTCTCTTGTATACTTCCCCCTTCCTTCTCAAATACAAATTAACTTTTGGACAGTATCAATAGTAAGGCAAATTTTGATTCTTTTAGGAAATATAAGAATGTACATATCACATACAATCATTTGGAGTGGAAAAAGAAGAATAAGCAAAGGGTGCTCCCAATTACATTACTAGCAATTGTATATCATCATTTTGCTCTTTTAATAGGTCTAGCTTCAAAACCTCCTTCGGCTCTCTTTTCAAGAGAATAAGGCATGTATGTTCCCATAATTCTATCCCACATGACGAAGAATGGTTGAGAGAAATTATATTTGCCTCCATATAAATAATGATGAACATCATGGTAAGCCGAATTGTTGTTAAAGAAGATGTGGAACAAGTTTCCAGGAAGCCATACCCCGCAATGGTCATCCACTGATTTAATGGTGGCAAAGCTGAAGAAATACATGGAAGTTCTTGGAGACATGCCAGAGATTGAATACGACAAGGCACCACCAATTATGTCAAAGACAAACGCCTCCAATGGGTGATTGTATATTGCTCCAAATGCGTAGGGAACCACAAGTTTATGGTGATGAGAATGGAAGTGTCGGTATAAGAACTTCTTGTGGTGGAAGTATCTATGCATAAAATATTGCCATGTATCCAATACAAACATTGCTGTTATAAACTGTCCTGCCATAACTGTTATGGAATTTGGTTGGCTTTTGGAAGCACCTCCACCTTCATTTCCTATCACCTACATAATATCCACAGTCACCCCACTTTCAAAAAGGAAAGACACATGTATACTCTTTTATTGATAACATTTTTTCAAACCATATCTTTAAGCAAAATATATTGAATATTTATTTCTAAATAAATAGCAGCATCATTAAGTTTAATAATTAATAAGAAAACAAGCCACAAAGTTATTATCAGAAAAGGAGAAAGAAAAATAAAAACTTGGTCATAAACCATACCCTGTACAAAACGATGGCAAGAGTAGACTGAATGGTTTGCTGGAAAAGGACATTTTTTATGACATTTGCTTTGGACACCAAATTCTTCTCTTCCTCGTCTTTCTTTGAATGCAATCTGTAGTTGTCGAAGGACCCAAAAGACATGTAGAAAGCTGAATAAATCCAATAAACAACGATCGGAACAAAAGTTGCCAGCAATTCATCAGATATTGCCAAAGCCATCTTTGTACTACACAAATGGGAGGAAGAAGAAGAAGAAACAGCAAGGAAATTAATGGCCTTGGAACTGCCACTCATCAACTTATAATTGCGAAACAGATGGATGATGAGATGGCCGTTGAATTCACTGTGAAACCCAATTAAATGCGGCTTCTATACTTGCTACAAATTTTCTCACATAATATTATTATAATTATACATTAAATTTCTATTTTGAACAATAAGTGTTGAAATAATTTTTATTTTAGGCTTCTGTACTTTACTTTTTTCCCAAACCTTATACATGGTTCTTCTTTTATTTGCCTCACTAATGGGAAACAATTTTACGAAATGATAAAAATTTTATACTCAATCCTTGATAAAAATTTTATACTCAATCCTTTATTTATCTCCTCAAAATTCTATTTATTATAAAAATAATTGTTGTAAGCCTACTATATAATTTATATTGTAAAGTTTCATCAAAAAACGAAAGAGAAAATTATGATAAAAAAGTAAGATTGTAGATGCATTAGTAAAAATAGCTCTCTCTAATATTGAAGGTTGGCACATGATCGAAAATCCCCCTATAGAGATTCAAGAAGCCATAATAGAGGATAACGCTAGAGGCAATTTACAGAAGAATATGATTATGTATTCTTTTGCTCATGTTTAATTATAGTGTATAAATCTAACAAGTACAATCAATCAGTTAAGGTATCTACCTTTCAAAAAAAATATGAGTTATCAAATTAAATTAATTAATTTATCATGAATTATTAAATTCAAGTAATCAATTTATAAGTTTATGATGTTCCAAATTCATAGTAAAAAATTAAGGAACTGAATAATTTATTGAATTGATATATTTAATTTCACTAATTGAAGATTATATTCATTTAATAAAATATGGTTAATAGATTTTTTCTCATGTGAAGTATAAATATTTTATTAAGATAATATTTTAATTAAAATCGTTTTTATTTAATACATTATAATTAATAGACCTTTTTTATATATAAAACAGTTATAATTTTACTTCAAATTTTATATAATATGATTTATAAAATTCATTCTACTAAAATCTTGAATATTATTACGAAGTGTTATTATAAAAATAGCTCACTATATATATATATATATATTTGGTTTTGTTTATTAATGAGATATTATCCTATTATGTTCATTAATTTCTTATTACCTCCACGGCTCCACGCGTCTTCCTTATTAATTGGATTCTTACTAACGAAATAAATGCAGTACGATTGCAAAGAAGGGTGTGTAAATAGGACATATAAAATTTTAATAACTGATTGCAATTTTTTTATATAATACCTCAAATTCTCTCTAACCATTCTCTAAATTCTAAATAAAAATAAAAGGATAAGTAGTCTTTAACATACTTAAATTTATATTTTTTATATTAAAAATAATGTTAATATCAATGGAATTAAAATTTAATTGACGATAAAATATATTTTTAATAAATAAAAAATTATTAAATTAATTATAAAAAGTTTAATAAATTGAGAATTTATCAAATTGACTTTAAGTTTGTTTGGATAGCACAGAGTAATTGAATGAAAATATAATTATTAAAGTAGTAATTACATTCGTAACTATAAAGAATTGTAATTTCCTAAATGTGTTTGGTTGACATGGTGTAATTCATCGTAATTCCCCATATCATGTTTGGTAGTATAAATTGTAATTACACAATTCCACAATTTATATTTTTAAAAATATATTAATAAATATAAAAATTATTATTATGATAAAAAAATTCTAAACAAGTAACAAAAATTAAAATAAAATCATCATATGTATTGTGGAGTATGTCTCGTATTTCGGCCAAATTAGGACACAAACAGATAGTGACGTTGCAACGAGGAGGAGCTTCTCGTCCCGACAAGCTGCTAACGTCACGACAAGAAGAAGACCGTCATTCGATGTGGCAATATGTCATGCAAGTTTTTCGATTTTCTTCTTCCAATTAAACTCTTATTATATGTCTCAATCGAACTCTAATTAGTGTAGATTATTTTAATATTATTTTATGTTCAAATTTAGGCTATAAAAATAGGTATCTTTTCCACCATAGAAAAATAACTCATTACATATTTAGATATTAACTTTTACAAGCTTTCAGAGAATTTTGTATTTATGTTTTGAGGTTTCTTATTTCAAGTTCCGGGGTTTAGTTTTATCTTCACCTTTTTGTGCTCTTCGTTTTTACCGTTTTAGTGAAACTATATTTTCCTGTGGTTTTTTATCCTCTTCGGAGGATTTTTTCCACGTAAACATCTGTGTTCGATCTTTTTAATTTTCTTCGATATTTTACTTGTTCATTCTTAATAGGGTTTATCCCCAACGTGCATTATGTTAATTATCTAAAAAGTAGTTGATAGCGCAATTACTAATAAAAAGAGTAAGAAAAATAAACATCATATACAATTTTATCTAATTGTTATGGTGCATATTTGTTGGGTTATTCTCTATTTAATATTTAACATATGTTCTTTATCATCATTTGTTTGTCCTTTACCAAGTTCATCATTAAGATTATCAAGACCCCCTTCTTCTATGTACTTTATGAAGTATGGATAATCTCAATTCCACATATGATTGAAATTATGAAATATGCACCATGTTAGTACGATTCAACATTGATGTTAGTACAATTCAATATTATTATTTTTTATGATATACTAAGGTGATATTTGGCAAAATAAGGCCTATAGGTCGATTTTTTTTAATTTAGGGTTTTGCATCGATTTTAATTTTATTTAGAGATATAGGTCAATTTTGCTAGAAAGCCCTAACTTATTGGGTTCCAATTTTCCTCGTTGAATCTAAGTAATTGAGTATCCTGTTTTAATCAAAACATATGAAAAGCTAATTATTAGGAGTTTGATACATTGTGTCCCAACTCATTGGATATGTCATGTTGTTCTCTCGAGATAAAGATTTTTTTTAAATAAAGGCAATATTCTATGTTTGGAATTTTGAGAAATCGTGCCCTAACTTAGTGGGCTTCGATTTTCATCTGACTTAAACAATTGAATATCCTTTTTAAACTTCACTGCACGAGTTTTAAAAATCAAAAGACAAGCTCGTTTTCAAGGATGTGAAACATCACATCCGAACTCATTGGGTGTGACATTCTATCTCCTGAAATAGGAGGGCCTTAGCATGTAATTTGATTTATACAAGTGTCTTTTTAAATAAAAGGATCGTATTTTAAAGTCTTTGCAAACTTTCGACATTAAGACATTAAGTAATCGACTAGGTACCAATTTTGGGCGTATTAAGGGTGCTAATCCTTCCTCGTACGTAACCGACTCCTGAACCCGTTTTCTGGATTTTGTAGACCAAAAATTATTGTTTCAGTAAATCTAAATTTTTATTAAAATGATTAAATTATGAGGTGACCCGATCATACCTAAATAAAAAAGATTGGTGGCAACTCCCATTTCTTTCATTTTCAAAATCAAAGTCGACCCTTTTTTATCAAAAAATGGTTTCGATAGCTTGGCGACTCCACTGGGGACAAAATAAGATATTCAAGCCACGAGTTGATTATTTCTTGTTTTCTTGTCAAAAATTGTGAATTCGATTTAAATTTACGATCATTTCATTGCATTTTATGGTCTGCATCATTTTGATATGTTTGCTTTATTGGTTCGAGTCTTTTAATCTCTGCATATTGCATTGCATAACTGCTTGATTATACCCTTTTAAGTGGGAGTGAGAAACTATTCCTTCGTGAGGTCTTCACCTCCGTGCAGGATAGTGGATCACTTTCGGGATACATCTGTACTTATATCTTCTTGAGATTTTCATCTCCGTGCAGTCATAGGGAAATGTATTCCCCTGAACTGAACTCAGTCTGTATGAACCTATAATGGGTGAGGATCGAGGAATCTGCCAGTTCAAGTACCCTTTTCTTTAGAACCAAACCGCATATAGTGAACCCTAAGAGCCCACCTTAGGTAGAACCATACCAAACCCTAATGGTCACCCGAATAGGTGCTCTATTTATTTTTATTTTTTTTCTTGCTTGCTTTTGCTTGGTACTAACCTGTTTCATTTTGTTCTAGTTATGATTGCATTGCATTTTTGTCATAAAAAAGAGGTGTTGATTCTCGTTCAGTTGCTAAATAGAAAGCTTGTCATGGAAAATGAATTTCTTGATAAAATGGAAGATAATACGGCGGTCTGAATATGTTTCGAGAAAACACAACGAGAGAAATGTGATAGTCTAATGGAAGAGTACACAACTTTGCTTCATTGCCCAAAGTTTCAAGTTGAAAAGGATTATTCGAGAGTCGTCAACGTCCCGACCTTTTTAAAGAAGTTAACGAGCATCACAAGGATGAGCGAATAATCAGTTGCGACCCAGATCAAGCAAAAATGAGATAGAGGAAACACCCTTTTGAAGGGTTTGCGAGATTTATCTTAACATCCGAATGAAGAAAGAGGTCGATGTCTTCGCCTGGAGTATGAGGGCAAAGCCGTATATATATCCACTTCATGTCAAGAGATTTTTTTCTAGTAAAGTTGTTCTAATAGAATTGAACCAGAATCAACGTCTCTTTTTGCATTCATTTCATGCATTTGCATTACATTACATCATATGTATTAAAGTCCACAAAAAGATCCTAATTGGTTAAAATCATTTCAATTAATCTGGAAACTAACAAAAACCTACCAACCAAACATCGTTACGATACCCGAGCAAAGACAAAAGACATGGACCAAAGATTAGAAAGACTTGAACAACTTCAAAGGGAGATGCAAGACCAACTACAAATGCAAATGCAAGAGCCGCTAGCTAAGATCCAACAAGACATGATGGACAAAATGCTAGAATCTCAGAGAAACATGATGACTCAGTTGACCCAATTAGTGGCTGGGGGAATAGATAAGGGAAAGGGCCCCACAGCCAATCTTGGGGAAGATAATGAGAAGCCGTTGTATCCTCCAGTTTTTACTCCACCAAATGTATAGACCCAAGCGAAAATGTACCAAGGAGACCATCTGTCACAATTAGGCCTCAACAATTTCAAGTTGGTGCTTCGATGCCAATAAACTTTCAAGTTGGATTAGGTTCAAACCCAGGAGATAACCCAACTAATCCTGTTATCCCCGATTTTAATGAAGTGGCAGAAAAGGAAAAAGCAAAGACGGAATTGCCAAAACAGCTAGATGATAAGTGTAAATGGTTGGAGTTAAAATTCAAAGCAATGGAAAGCGCTGATAGTCATCATGGAATCGATGCTAAAGATCTGAGATTGGTTCTAGACTTGGTACTTCCTTACAAGTTCAAAATGCCAAATTTTGAAAAATAAAATGGGACCAATTACCCTGAGGCTCACATTACCATGTTTTGTAGATGGATGACTGAATACGTCAACAATGATCAACTGCTAATACATTACTTCTAGGATAGTCTGGTGGGGGCAACATCCAAATGGTACAACCAATTGAGCTGTACCAGGATTGGTTCATGGATGGACCTAGCTCAAGCATTCATGAAGCAGTATAATCATGTAATGGACATGACTCCTGATAGAATTACTCTACAGAACATGGAGAAGAAACCAAATGAGAGTTTTAGGAAATATGCGTAAAGATGGAGGAAAGTTCCCCTCCAACTTCAGCCACCACTCCTAGAAAAATAAACTACGATGCTCTTTATCAACACACTAAAAGCCCTATTCATCACACACATGCTAGGAAGTGCCACAAAAAGTTTTCAGATATAGTCATGAATGGCGAGATGATTGAGAATGCCATAAGAAGTGGGAAGTAGATGCTAGAGAAAGTAACAAAAGGTCAGCTGCGAGGAAAAAGAAAAACGAGGTGAATAACACAAGTACATATAATAAGGGTTACTCAAAATCAATTATTGTAAATCAGCGAAGAAAGGTGGCTGCTGGTCAACAAAGACAATAATCTGGTACAAAGTAAAACACTGAAAAGCTCCAATTTACAGCAATCCTAATGACGTATAAGAAGTTGTATCAGAGTTTATTCGATGCACATGTTGTTTCTCCTTTTTACTTAAAGCCAATACAACCCCCGTACCCCAAATGGTATGACGCAAACGCCCAATGCGAATACCATACAAGAATCACGGGGCACTCGATAGAAAACTGCATCGTTTTCAAAAAGATAGTTGAAAGGCTCATCAATATGGGCATTATCAATTTCGATGACCCATCTAATGCAGAAAATTCGTTACCCAATCATATTGATAATGGGGTAAACGCGATGAGTGAAGATATGGGGAAAAGAATCAAGACAGACATTGTAAAAATAAAAACTCCTTTGAGATGGGTCTGGAAAGAGATGGTAAAAAATGGGCCAATCATTTCGAATTCAGGAGGAAGTTACGAAAAGATGAGAAACTACTGTGAGTTCCATCACGAAATGGGGTACGAGATTCAAAAGTGCAATGAATTCAGAGCCTTGGTGCAAGGCCTAATGGACAATAAGGAACTAGAATTCTTTGAATATAATGAAGGCCTGGAAGGAATGTTCAGAAATTGGGGCATCAATGCTATATGTGAAGAAGCAACTGAAGGAGAGACCTTGTTAGATATCTGCCCTTATGAACCAGGGAGTGTGCTAAACAATTGGAATGTAGAAGAAATTTCTGTAGTTTTTAGAGCTTACTCAGAGTAATGTTCAGAACATACTTGTTGCTTTTAGCCTAGAAGTGATAAGAATCCCTCTGTGAAATAGGCTCATGTCCAAACGTCATTATTTTAATGAAGTACATCTTTGCTTCATTTTGAGCAAATATTCTTTCATTCTTTCCATACGAGTAATTATTCTTTCATTCTTTTGGGGATTTCTTCCAAACCATTCTTTCATTACATCCATAATTATATTGTACAAATAATTATTCTTAAATTCATACATTCTTTGTATATTCTTTTGTACCTACAATAGGTCCTTGGATATCAACGACATGAGTGGCGTTGCTATAAACTCAGAATTTCCTTTTGAACAAGACATGTGTTTAGAGGGATCTCATGACTTTGAAGATGACATAGACTGTGACTTATCTCCGGACTTGTTGAGGATGGTAGAATAGGAGGAAAAACAAATTCTACCTCACAAGGAATCAATGGAAATTGTGAGCTTGGAAAAGAGAAAAGAGGTGAAGATTAGAACTGACATTACCACAAAGACGAAGAGAGACCTCATTGAGTTACTCCAAGAATTCAAAGATGCCTTCGCATGGTTATATTAGGATCTTCCCGGGTTAAGCACTGACATTGTAGTACACCGCCTTTCTATAAAAGAAGATTGCAAGCCAGTTCAGCAGAAACTCCAGAGGATGATACCTGATATTGTGCTAAAAATAAATGAAGAAGTCAAAAAGAAATTTGATGCTGGGTTCTTACAAGTGGTCAAATATTCAGAATGGGTAGCCAACATCGTCTTAGTCCCTAAAAAATATGAGAAAGTACAAATATGTGTGGATTACATGGATTTGAACAAGGCCAGCCCAAAAGACAATTTCTCATTACCTCACATTGATACTTTAGTACATAATACGGTAGGCTACTCACTGTTTTTCTTTATGGACGGCTTCTCCGGATACAATCAGATAAAGATACATCCCGAAGATATGGGAAAGACCACATTTATAACCTTGTGGGGAACATTTTGGTATAAAGTGATGCCATTCGGATTAAAGAATGCAGGATCAACATATCAAAGAGCCATGGTAGCCTTATTTCATGACATGATGCACAAGGAAATCGAGGTTTACGTCGACGATATGATTGCAAAATCCAGAACAGAAAAGGAACATGTGCAGGTCTTGAGAAAATTATTCTTAAGATTGAGAAAGTTCCAGCTCAAGCTCAATCCAGCAAAATGCACTTTTAGAGCTAGGTCAGGAAAACTATTAGGCTTCATAGTCAGTGAAAAAGGAATCGAGATCGACCTAGACAAATTCAAGGTGATATGAGATTTACCTCTACCACGCACTCAGAAGGAAGTTAGGTTTCTTAGGAAGACTGAATTATATTGCCCAGTTCATTTCACAACTAACCGAGAAATGTGACCCCATATTTCGTCTTCTAAAGAAACATAATCCAGGTGTATG
This sequence comes from Gossypium hirsutum, assembly GCF_007990345.1. Classification (NCBI taxonomy): domain Eukaryota; kingdom Viridiplantae; phylum Streptophyta; class Magnoliopsida; order Malvales; family Malvaceae; genus Gossypium; species Gossypium hirsutum. The sequence continues at coordinate 44,218,384 of NC_053438.1, read as the reverse complement.
GGATGAAGAATGTCAGGAAGCTTTCGACGGGATAAAACAATACTGGTCTAATACTCCAGTGCTATCACCACCTAGCCTGGATAGGCCACTGATATTGTATTTAACAGTGTTTGATAATTCCATCGGATGTGTGCTAAGCCAACATGATGAGACAGAAAGAAAGAAAGGACGATATACTATTTCAGTAAGAAATTCACTTACTGTGAAATGATATACTCGCCTATTGAGAAATTATGTTGCGCCCTGATTTGGACAACTCGGAGACTGAGGCAATACATGTTGTATTATACGACTTGGCTAATTTCAAAGTTAGACCCTTTAAAATATATGATAGAGTCGGCTGCTTTGAATGGGAGGATGACCAAATGACAGATTTTTCATTTTGAATTTGACATAGTTTATGTGAGCGAGAAGGCCGTGAAAGGGAGTGCAATAGTAGACTTTCTAGCTAGTAGAGCCTTGGAGGATTACGAGCCTTTAAACTTTCATTTCCCAAACGATGACCTGATGTATGTGGCAACCACTAAAGAAAATTCTCAAGTGGGTCACATTTGGAAGCTAAACTTTGATACAGCTTCAAACGCTATGGGCAATGGAATTGGGGTAGTCTTAGTATCCACAAACAGAGATCATTATCCTATTGCTAGCAAATTGGATTTTGATTGCACACACAATATAACAGAATATGAAGCATGCATCATGGGCATCCGTGCAGCCATAAAACGTAAAATCAAAGTATTAAAGGTATATTGGGATTCTGCATTAGCGATATACCAACTCAAAAGGGAATGGGAAACAAAAGATCCCAAATTGATTAGTTATTAAAAGCTGGTTCTTAAATTGATTGACGAGTTTGATGACATTACTTTCTACTATCTCTCACGAAATAAAAATCAGATGGCTAACATGTTGGCTACTCTAGCTTCCATAATCAAAGTGAACAAACTAGACATTATAAAGCCTATCCAAATGAGCATTTGTGAGACTCCGGCTCATTGCTACAGTATCGAGGAAGAGGAAAAGGATGACCATCCTTGGTACCAAGATATACTACGATATGTGAAGAATCGCAAGTACCCTGATCAGGCAATGAAGAATGATAATAGGACATTGAGGAGACTAGCCATTGACTATGTGTTACATTGAGAGATTTTATATAAAAGGGGAAAGGATCATGTACTATTAAGAAACGTGGACGTTGTGGAGGCTAAAAAAATCTTGGAGGAAGTCCATGAGGGTATCTGCGGAACGCATGCCAATGGTTTCAGAATGGCTAGACAGATTATGAGATTCTGGTACTACTAGTCCACCATGGAAGGAGATTGCATCAATTATACCAAGAAGTGCCATAAATGCCAAATTTATGGAGACAAAATACATTCACCTCCTTCACTTTTCCATGGTTTTTCTCCATGTGGGGTATGGATGTCATCGGGCCAATATCACCGAAAGCTTTTAATGGGCATCGTTTCATCTTTGTGGTCATTGATTACTTCACTAAGTGGGTGGAAGCTTCTTCATATGCTAATGTCACAAAGTTAGTAGTCAGCAAATTCTTGAAAAAGGAGATCATATGTCGATATGGAATGCCTGAAAGAATCATATCTAATAATGCGTTGAATTTGAACAACAGCACAATAGTGGAGGTCTACGGTTAATTCAAGATCAGACACCATAACTTGTCACCGTATCGCCCAAAAATGAATGGTGTAGTAGAGGCAGCTAATAAAAACATTAAGAAGATCATGGGAAAAATGTCTGAGACCTACAAAGACTGGCATGAGAAATTACCATTTGCCCTCTTTTCGAACATCTAATAGGACCTCCACCAGGGCAACGCCTTTCTCTCTGGTTTATGGGATGGAGGCAGTTTTACCCATTGAAGTTGAAATTCCTTCTCTCCTGGTATTGGCTGAGCTAAAGTTAGATGAAGTAGAATAGATCCAATCTCGATATGATTAGTTGAAACTAATAGAAAAAAAGGCTAAAAGTTATTCATCACGGTCAGATGTATCAAAAATGAATGATACGAGCTTATAACAAAAAGGTTCGTCCTTGAGAATTCCACGAGGGGGACCTGGCATTGCAAAATATTCCTTCCATACAAAAGGATTTTAGAGGAAAGTGGATGTCAAATTGGGAAGGACCTCATGTGGTAAAAAAGGCCTTTTTGAGAGGAGTATTGATTTTAACCGAGATGAATGGTAAAAAATTACCTAACCCTATGAATTCAGATTCAATCAAGAAATACTTCACCTAAATAAGGAGAAGGGACCAAGGCAAAAACCCGCAAAGGGCGCTTCGAGTCTTGAAAAAAAGAGAGATCAAGGCGAAAACCCGCAAAGGGAGCTTTGAGTCCAAAAAAAAAGGAGAGGCCAAGGTAAAAACCCGCGAAGGGTGCTTTGAGACCAAAGGGTATTTGAGTTGAAAACCCAAAAAGGGCGGCTCAAATTTTAATCAAAAGGGAGTGCGGTGATCTTGCTATACCTAAATCAACAGGAAAGGGAATGCGACATCTGGGGCATCGATAAAGTACTCTAGATCTCCTAAACTCATGTCAAGCTCAAAACGGTTTTTAGAAAGTTTGTACAAAGAAGTTCAAGCTACGATATTTAGGGCACCTAGTCTTCATATTACTTATATTGAATTTGTTATTCTTGGAATACTTTATTTTTTTCAAGATACGTGTTCCCAACCAATTCTCTTTTATTTTTTTTACCATCCTTGATAATTTATTCATTTCAAGCTATGCTCCAAATCAATTCTATTCTTATCCAGTGTTATGATCTTTTGCAAGCATGTTGCATTGGAATAATGATTAATGGATTAACAATACTTTCACAAATGAAGTTCTGCATATTATTCTAGAAGTTTCTAAATGATACAAGAACCTGAAACAGGACTATTGTGTAGAACGCACCAAGTTTAAAGGTTGGAAATATCTGAGAAGGATAAGTCTAAATTAAGACTATTCCTTCGAATTTTGTTGTCAAATATTGATTGAACAAAACAATAAGATATCATGTCGGTGATAAAGCTTCAATGAAAAACAAGCAATGATCACCAAGTAATAAGAGGATGTTATTCTTGGAAAAGAAAATTCTACATCAGTACGGAACTTCGGGAATAGTGTAAGAGACTAAAGAGATTCACATCCTGTGCCCTTGAATTGCAATAGGAGAGGATTGAGAAAGAGCCAGATCTTATACTCCTGAACTATAGTGGGAGGAAGATGGTTCAAGTTTTATGTCCCAAAAGTACAGTGGATTGAACCTTAAAGGTCACGGTGGGGGCAATCTGATTAAGTTAATATGAGTGTTTCTTTGGAGATACCAGTCGAGCAAGATGGCATTCTGACGTGTCGGTGATAAAACCTTAATGAACAACGAGCAATAACAACTCAAACATTAAGGGATCATTTTCATGACATTCTGCATTCATTCATACACATCTAGTTAGGGAATTTTGATTCATTCCGATCATAACATCCTAATCACTAGGCATAAATAGGCCCATGAAATGGATTATATAGGTCATGTTCCCCAAAGAACAGATCGGTGAAACCACAAATCCTATACCGCTGAAGTTGCAGTGGGATGGATTAAAGTCATTATGGCGAATCTTATCTCCCTGAAGTTGCAGTGGAGCAGATCAAAGCCAATAATCCTATCTCCCTAAAGTTGCAATGGAACAGATTGAAGTTATGTCTTATCTCCTTGAAGTTGCAGTGGAGCAGACTGAGGATACAAATCTTATCCCCCTGAAGTTGCAGTGGGGCAGATTGAAACTACAAGTTTTATCTCCCTAAAGTTATAGTGGAGCAGACTAAAGCCACAAACCTTATCTCCCTGAAGTTGCAGTGAAGCAAATTGAAACTACAAATCCTATCTCCCTGAAGTTATAGTGGAGTAGATTGAAGCTACAAATCTTATCTCTTTGAGGTTGCAGTAGAGCAAATCATATCAAACCTTATCTCCCTGAAGTTACAGTGGAATAGGTTGAAGTTACAAGTCTTATCTCCCTAAAGTTGCAGTGGAGCAGACTGAAGATAGCAGATCTTATTTCTCTAAAGTTGTAGTAGAACAGATTCAAGCTATAAGTTGCAAATATTATCTCTCTGAAGTTGCAGTAGAGCAGATCATATCAAACATTATTTCCCTAAAGTTGCAGTAGAGCAGGTTGAAGTTACAAGTCTTATCTCTCTGAAGTTGCAGTGGAGCAGACTGAAGATAACGAATTTCATTTCCCTAAAGTTGTAGTGGAACAGATTGAAGCTATAAATTACAGATCTTATCTCTTTGAAGTTGTAGTAGAGCAGATCATAGCAAACCCTATTTTCCTGAAGTTGCAGTGGAGCAGATTAAAGTTACAAACCTTATCCCCCTGAAGTTGCAGTGGAGTAGGTTGAGGTCAAGTCTTATCTCCCTAAAGTCGCAGTGGAGTAGATTGAAGTTAGTGAGCCTTATTCACCCGAAACTTCAGTGGGTTAGAACAAAGCTACTTGAAGAAGAAAAAAACCTAAGAAGTCGAGACTCAGCAAGACAGGGCAAAATTGGCCCTTTTACTCTTTGCACTATTCCCGTTACACGAAAACGAGCAAAAAGGGACAGCTGTAACATGCCCAATTAGCCGGGCCCAAACATTAATAAAATGTCCAGATTACAAAAAAACCAACCAAAAATTAAAAGCCCAAAATAATAAAATAAAACCCATTATATTAACCAAAAATCCCAACCCAATTACATTGAAGCCCAAAAAAATGATTTTCAGAAACCCCTAGGGTTTCTGGAACAGTTTGCACCGCTCCTCCGTTCGCCTCTCCACGCACACTACACCTTCTCACGTGCACCTCTAGCTGGCTGTGTACCTGCAACGCAACAAACAAAGCAACAAGCGGGAAAAGAAACAGAATAACATCAAAAAAAAAGAGGAGCAACAATGTAAAATCTATAAAGGGGGATACGAAAAATCAAAAAAATCTAAGAAGCAAAAAATTAGAATTCTGAAAAGTGATTTCAGATTTTTTTTTCTCACGATAATTTTCTTTTCTATTCTTGAATCTCTCATTTGCTTATTCACTGTGTATGAAAAAGAAACGATTAATAGGAGAGAGACTTACCTTCATAACGGGACCGTCGAATCCTTGTCTACTTCATCGCAATTTTTGTTCAGACGGGGACGATAAGGTTTGAGACAACGCAACTTTCGAATGGCGAAGAGGCTAGGGTTTTTATTTTTTATTTTTGTTTGTTTGGTTACTTTGTTTTAAAATGGCCGGATGTAGGTTTTGTCTTTTAGTTTTATAAGGATCATGAAACGACACCGTTTAGGGCCTGTTTCATTGGCTCCAAAACGGTACCGTATAAGGCTATGACCCGCACAGTGACCCGACCCGAGGGAAGGATCTGCGTGTTTTTGATTAATGGGCAATCTGCGCATTTGGCCCCTTTGCATTTTTTAATTATTTTAATTCAGTTTTTTTTATTTTCTTCAATTGATACTTTACATTTTATTTGGTTTCTGATTTGGTCCTAGTGAAACAGTGCGTTTCAGGGGGCAAGAATATTTCCCCATTCGGTCCCTTTGAGTTATTCTCACCTTTTCAATTGGGTCCTTATTTTATTTTATTTACGTTTTTTCCCTCTAATTTGGTTTTAAATCCAATTTAATCCTTATTACTTTATTTTAATGTTTTTTAATTTATTTAAATATTATTATTTCATTTTTTAATAATATATTTATTTTAAATCTAATTTAATGATTAAGCTCAATTATTATTTTAAATTTATTATTAACATTGTTTAAATTTATCATATATTGTTGTTTTAATTTCCATCTATTTTTTTTTTGTAATTTTCAATATAATTTATACTTTTTTAATGGTTTTATTTTATAATACATTTTTTTTAAATTCACTTATATATATTTTTCTTTGCTTTAAAGATTTATATGATAATATTCTTACACAATACTATTTTATACATATATACACAATTTATATTAAACTATTTTTATTATACATATATGCATATATAATATATTATTGATTTCATACTATTATATATCTTTTTACCTATTTCTATATATGTAACTTATTTCTTTTAAAGACCCTATTTTATTACATTTTTCTTATTTCAACTTTTATTATATATATTTAAATTGAGTTTTTCATTCCATATGTATTACTTATTTAGATTAATATATATACTATTTTGTATATTTTTTATTTTTTATTTTCTCCTTATGTAATACTCACTTTAAAATTCGTTATATATTACTATTACATATAGTATTTATTTTTAACTCTATTTTTTATCTATTTCAAACTTTCGTATATATTATTTATTTTAAAATTTTTTTACGTATACTTTATTGATTTAAAATTTCCCTTCTTTCATGCGATTCGTTTCTTTAGTTATTTTAAAACTTGTACATTTTGTTTGTGTTTGTGTTAATTTGTGTGGTGTTTTTTAATTAGCTTTTTACTAGCTTTTAAATATTAATGTTAGTATTTACATAATGTGTGATGTGAGATTATTGCTCTTATATATGTTGTATTGTTTATTGGTATTTATTGATTATTTTTCGTTTATTAGAGTACATTTCGATTTACAAATTATCACTTCTCGTTGTACATTATTATTCCATCGCGCTTTATTTGCTTAAAGAGTTACGTTTAATATGGTTTAAGTTTTGAAATCATTTTATTCAAAAGCTTTCAAAATAACGTAATACTCGGTATTTGGGGATCTTCGAGGAGATTGGGCCCTAACTTATTGGGTTCCAATTTTCCTCGTTGAATCTAAGTAACCAAGTATCCTTTTTTAATCAAAACATATGAAAAGCTCATTCTTGGGAATTCGATACGTTGTGTCCTAACTCATTGGATATGACATGTTGTTCTCTCGAGACGAGGATTTTTTTAAAATAAAGGCAATATTCTATGTTTGGAATTTTGAGAAATCGTGCCCTAACTTACTGGGCTTCGATTTTCATCCAACTTAAACAATTGAATATCCTTTTTAAACTTCACTGTATGAGTTTTAAAAATCAAAAGACAAGCTCATTTTCGAGGATGTGAAACATCATATCTTAACTCATTGGGTGTGACATTCTATCTCCCGAAATAGGAGGGTCTTAGCATGTAACTTCATTTATACAAGTGCCTTTTTAAATAAAAGGATCGTATTTTAAAATCTTTGCAAACTTTCGACATTAAGACATTAAGTAATCGACTAGGTACAATTTTGGGCGTATCGAGGGTGTTAATTCTTTCTCGTGCGTAACCGACTCCCGAACCTATTTTCTGGATTTTGTAGACCAAAAATTATCATTTATTAAATCTAAATTTTTATTAAAATAATTAAATTATGAGGTGATCCGATCATACCTAAATAAAAAAGATTGGTGGAGACTCTTGTTTCTTTTGTTTTCAAAATCAAAGTCGACCCCTTTTTATCAAAAAATATTTTTGACAAACATTATTGTAATTAATGAAATTTAAATTTCGGTCTTACCATTACTAATTGGGCAGCGAAAATATGCTTGTCGTCAAAGTGAATTAGGGAGACGACCATTCATGAGAAATCAATTTAAAAGAATAAAATATGAGATAGTTAAAAAAGTAATATATTTAAATAAAAATATCAAAAATTATTAAAAATGAGAGAGTTGAGAGGGTTTGAGTGAATTTGAGAGAATTGAGAGAGTAGAGAGAATGATGTAAACGAAACAATGAAATTTTTGGGTATTTATAGGGTAAAAAAAGCTACCGTTAGGGTTTTGATTTTTTTTTTACCGTTGACAGCAACGTTCAAATGACATTGGGATTTTACCATTAGCTGGAAAGCATGTCCAAATGGACGCATTTTTTAGCAAAATAGCCTATATCCCTAATTAAAAATAAAACTAGCCCAAAACCCTAATTTTAAAAAAAACGACCTATATTATTTTGTCGCGATATTAATATAAGAAATATTTTTTAGAACAACAAATGTATTCTCAATTACATTTTGAAGCTTTCAATTTATAAAATTAAAGAGCTCATGAGCTATCTATGATACTTGTGTTTGGCATTATTCTTACAAATGGTATCATAGCCCACGATATGGTGCAAAAAAACTTTTTCTATTTGCATATTAGCATTGACTTTAAAATATTTTGTTTAACAGTCTAAATAATATATAGCTTTAATTATAAAAACTTAATTTTAAAAATAACTTATGTTAGGTTAAATCTTTTTTATATGTAAATAAAATAAAATAAAATAAAATAAAATTTATAATATAACCTTTATAAATTTTGTTTTATAAATTGTCGAGTACTTTTATAACACTTTTTATAAATAATATAATTTTTTTATCATAACTTTAGAAAGACATTTTTTTATAAAAAAAGTTACAATAAAGAAAACTTAACACATTTATTTTATAAATATATATATTATTTTATAATATATAACATAAATAAATTATGTCCATATTTGACCGTAACGTTTTATAAATAAATATATTATAACACTTTTATAAAATGTAAAAAAAATTATAATAGTTTTTTCTATAATTTTAGAAATTTTTTAGGATTTAAATAATATAATATTTTATTATAACATTATAAAATACACAAACTATTTTCATAATATAATTTTTTAGGATTTCTAATATAAGAATTTTTTCATCTATAATAATCTCAAAAACTCGTATGTGTTAATACTTATAATATAATTAGAGTGCTTTAACTACACGCAAATTCAATGAAACCTAACCAATTACAATAATTACTCAAATATGTCACTTTTATGTAATTATAAATCATTATCCTTTTTAAGTCCCATTTCTAAGTAAGTTTTCAAATACTATCTAAAAAATGTTTCAAAATAATGGTAGGCAAGTCAATTCCTAATAAAAACGTGTAAAAGTAAATCTTCCCTCCTTTATGACGGAGGTAGGTGGCTGTTGGTTGATGCTCCATTAATTTGGCAATATCCGTTGTTTCCCTCACCTGGTATGAAATGATAAGATATCATAAATCCACTAGGCGTGTCAATCTTCCGTAATCGCTTTTATATTGTATCATAAATATATATTCTACTAGAGACATTCTTTCTATAAATGGTAAGCTTTTAATATGTTTATATTTAAAAAAGGTTAACATGTAATAAGGAAAGAAAATAAGTATTTCTAAATGTGAAAATTGTAGCATAGTCCCTTCCTCTTTTTTATATAATTTGTAATAGTGTTTTACATGTTATATTTTCATAATAAGTATTTTTAATTTACTTATATTCAATAATTTAACTTATAATTTTATCATTGTAAATTTTAAACTTTTTTAATTTTTTTTAAAAATATTACTACTTTAGAAATTAAATAGGCTATTAAAACTAAAATAGATATTTAAAAATATAAATAATTTTGCAATAAATTGTTTAGTGGCCATAATAGTTAAATTTAGTTAACAATCTATATATATTAGTTAATAATTAAAATAAAACTAGAAACTATATATAAAAATAAAATTTCACGCAATCTATTATTAAAATAATAATTATATTTTAAAATAATTTTAAGATAAAATTAGGGGTGCTTTTGATCCATTTAACTTGATGTAATCTTTGCTTTTTTTTTTCACCAAAAAATATTATTTTTTTAAAAATTCAGTTGAATAGCAATTATCATATTTTTAAAATTAAAATTATATATTTTTATATTTTAATTTCATAACTATTCCATTAATGGAATGTTGCAAAATCTATGAAAATTTCTAAGAAATAATTAAATTACATTTAATCAATACATGCAAACGGGTAAAGAAAACTAATTTATATAATTTTGATGAACCATATTATGATATATTATTGATAATACAATATAACTTATTGTTGATGTATACAAATATATACACAATAATTCATCAAATATAAATTTAATTTAAATACTGCATTTTTTTATATAATTAAGGGTGGATGGTAAAATTGCTTAAGATTAAACTCAAATTCTCATGTCTATAAAACTCTAATTCCTTCATGTAATCAGTAACATAATTAGCCTATTTGAAGGCATGAACAAAGTTAACTTACCATTGTCTCCTGCATAAAATCTTAATCCTTTTAATCTAAATTAAATTAATTCTCTCTTCTTTGCCTTTGGTTAGCATGTGTATAATTGATAATTTGTCACTAATTTCAAGTTGCACATTATGAAAAATAGAATGTCGGTAATGACTGTGTATGGCAAAGAAAAGAGAAAGAAAAATAAAGAACACAAATTTTTACATGGAAACCCTTTCGGGAAAAAACTACAGGCCAAGAAGAAGATAATTCACTATGTCAAATTCGAATGACTACAAGAGGAGTAGACTATGCCTATTTATAGGCTTGTAAAACCATATTCTAATAGAAGGAGTGTAGTAAGATTGAAACACCTTATTCTAATCAATATCAAATAGATGAAGTTTAATAAGGTTTAAAAACCTTATTCTAAAATAAAATAAAAGAAGTGTAGTTCTATATGGATTTTACTTTTATTTTATTTTACCACTGTATTTTATTTTAATAAGGATTTGGGTCACTCAATTCTAACAATCTCCACCTTGACATGAATTCTAAATGAACAAGTTCTTCATCGCGAAATCTTAATGAACAAGTTCTCCACCTCTCCAATAAAACCCCTTAAGGGTTTAACTTCAACAATAAACACCAACCAAGTCTAAACAATGCTCAAACCTGGTTATGGGAAGTGACTTAGTCATCATATCTGCAGGATTTTCACAAGTAATAATTCTACTCACAACAATATCACCACGAGCGATAATATCACGAACAAAATGATACCAAACACCAATGTGCTTTGTTCTCTCATGAAACATTTTATCTTTTATAAGGAAGATGACACTTTGACTATCACAAAATAATGTACTAATTTGAAGGTTTTCATTGAGTTCACTAAAAAGTCCCTTCAACCAAATGACTTCTTTACAAGCCTCATTAATCGCCATGTACTCAGCTTCAGTGGTAGATAAAGCGACTATAGTTTGTAAAGTGGCTTTCCAACTGATTGCACAACCTCCGATTGTAAAGACATAACCTGTGAGAGATCTTCTTCTATCAAGGTCTGCAGCAAAATCAACATCAACATACCTAATGACTCCATCTCTAGTTCTTCCAAACTGTAAGTAAACATTAGTAGTACGTCGTAAGTATATTAAAATCCACTGAACTGCTTTCCAGTGTTCTTCATCGGGATTCGCCATGTATATGCTAACTGCACTGACTGCATATGATAAATCTAGACGTGAACAAACCATAACATACATACGAGATCCCACTGTACTAGAATATAGAACATGTGACATGTACTCAATCTCATCATCTGATTGTGGAGACAAAGACAATGAAAGTTTGAAATGACCTGCTAAATGAGTACTAACAAGTTTAATACTCTGCATATTGAATCTGCAAAGAACTTTCTCAGTGTACCCCTTCTGACTTAGGTATAATTTACTTGATTTTCTATCTCTGAGAATCTTCATACCAAGTATCTTCTTTGTTGGTCCCAAATCTTTCATCTCAAATTCTTTACTTAGTTGGGTTTTGGCCTTTCTTATCTCTCCTTTATCTTTCACTACTATCAACATGTTATCAACATAAAAGAGTAGATACACAAAAGAACCATCACTGTTTTTCTTAAAGTAAACATAATAGTCCTAGAAAGAACATATGTTTTCTCCCTAATTATTGGTTGATTTGTCCCCATTTAGTTATCTTTAGCACATATTTTAGCATTTTCAGTTCAATAAATTGCATTTTATAACATGATAGTACTAGAAAGAACAAAAAAGAGTGAGCTGTCCAGTCTGGTACAACTAACTTATACGTACAGAGGCAGCATGATTCTGATGAAAGGACACCTATGCTATTTGGATAAATATTAATATTCACGTGAAAAGAAAAAGGAGAGCCTTTTTGGGAGAGGGGTATCATCTTCTTCAACCTATCTTTTGAAGCTTTTTGGCTATGGCAGCTTAAGCCTCCTACGGGTGAACGAACGTGAAAGGGATGCAAATTAGCTCTTGACGAGGAGCCTTGAGCGCAACATAAGAGGGAGTTGAGAGATCAAGTTGAGATTTTCTAAGAATAGTACTCTCCACTTGTTTCTTTTATATTTGTTTTCTAAATGCTGATGATTACATTCTATTTCATGTTTGTACAGAAGTATACATGATTTTTGGGTTAAATGTTATTTTATTCAATCTTGCTTCTACTGTTTAATCTTTGGGTTTGAATATTTTTAGCATGGAAGTATTATTACGGTCACTGACACTGAAAAGTGTAGTGACAATTCAAGCTAACAAGCATGACAACGAAAGTTGCTTGAGGATTAGAGAAATTTAATCCACTTGTTCTTAATAGTGTTCCATTGCCATCATCGAAAGGTGTGGCTAATGTGCATGTTTAAGTCTTAGATTAAATATAGAAGTTAAGCTTGGTAAGATATTCATTGAAATTTAATGCATTGACAATCACCTATCCTTTTATACCTTGTGAGCAATTAGTATTTTGTTTAATATTCTCGTTGGGGATCCTAGTTTATCATTATCATATTTTATCTTATTGTGTTCAATTTATTGCTTCAACAACTACTCTCACAATTTATCTCGCTTCTATCTATTTATTGCACTAACATTGATAGACAAAAGACAACCCTCCTCGTGGGATCGATATCCAACAGACTCATATCTATCTACTATACTTGCATCGACAGTGTACGCTTGCACATTATTGCTGTGGCGTTAAACAACCAATCAAAACACAATTATCAAAGCTACTTCTTTTGAAATCATGAGAAGTCATAAAGGAATCAAACCTCTTGTATCATTGTCTTGGTGACTGTTTCAAACCGTAAAGGGACTTTTTCAGCAAACAAACGTAGTCCTCTTTTTTTGAGATTGTAAAACCCTCTAGTTGTTTCATGTAAATATCCTCCTCAAGTTCTCCATGAAAAAATATAGTTTTTACATCTAACTGCTCAAGCTCCAAATCATGCATGGCCACAATACCTAGCAAAGCTTGAATCGAACTATACTTCACAACTGGGGAGAACACATCTGTGAAGTCCATTCCTGAAATTTAACTGTAACCTTTTGCAATAAGCCTTGCTTTATATCTGGGTTCTTCAACTCCTGAAGTCCATTTTTTTCTTTTTAAACACCCATTTACAACGAATAGCCTTTTTTCCTTTAGGAAGTTTCACAATATCCCATGTTCTGTTTTTGTGGAGTGATTCCATCTCCTCTTACATAAAAAAACATCCATTTTTCTAAGTCTTCACAGCTAAACGCTTAAGAATAATTAAATGGCTCTTGGTTTGTATCTATATCTTTAGGCACATTTAAAGCATAAGCAACTAGATCAGCTTCGGCATACATCTTTAGAGGTTTAATCTCTCTTCTAGTTCTGTTTTTGGTGATAGAGTATTGTGGTGAAGAAGCAACTTTATTTTGAATTTCTGTACTGGCTTGAGGAGTCGACTCTGTTATAGATTCTGGATTAATTTGATGCTCCACCTACTTTTGATGTTCTTTATTGGAACAATCTTTAAGAGATAAGTTAGGTAGCATAGCAGTTTCATCAAAAACATCTATGCTAATCACAACTTTTCTATTTTTAGACACCATAACTTATACCTTTCTACACCAACTTTATAACCAAGAAAAAAATTTAATGGATCTCGGTTCCAATTTTCCATTATCAATATGAGCATGCGCATGACACCCAAAGATATTTAAATCAAAATAATTAGCAGGATTACCAAACCAAAGATCCCTTCTAACTTGCATAGTTCATTAAACTCATCAGAACAGAACTCTAAGCCATTGTCTGTACAAAGGTGTTTTAATTGTTTTCTCGTCTATTTTTCAATCATAGTTTTCCAATACTTAAATGTAGAAAACACATCACTTTTCTACTTCAGGAAAAATGCCCAAACTTTTCTGGAAAAATCATCAATAAAAGTTAGCATATAATTAGCTCCACCTCTCGAAGGCACTCTAGATGACCCCCACAGATCAGAATGAATATAATCTAACGTTTCCTTCGTGTTATAGATTCTTCTGGTGAATCAAACTCTCTTTTGCTTCCCAAAAATGTAGTGCTCACAATACTTCAGCTTGTAAATTCCTTTCCCATCAAGAAGTCCTCTTTTGCTCAATTTTACCATGCCATTCTCACTCATATGCCCTAGGCGCATATGCCAAAGTCTAGTAACATCATTATATGGCAAGGAAGAGGAAGCAACAGCTGCATCACCAATAATAGTAGAACCCTGTAAAATATATAACTTGGCAGTCTTTCTCTACCCTTTCATCACAACGAGGGAACCTTTAGAAATCTTCAATACCCCAATTTCAACTGTGTATTTGTACCCTTTTGAATCAAGAGTACTCAATGAAATTAAATTTCTCTTTAATTTTGGAACTTGTCGCGCGTCACTAAGTGTTCTGACAACTCCGTTAAACATCTTAACTTTAATCATTCCAACACATATGGTTTTACACGAAGCATTATTTCCCATCAAAACAACACCTTCAAACATTGTTTCCTAATTTGTAAACCAATCCCGATTGGGACTCATTTGGAAGGTGTAGCCCAAATCAAAGATCCACTCCTCACTCACTTTAGAATTGTTGATAGAAACGACTAGAAGTTCACCATCGCTGTAGTCTTCTACAACATCATCTTCATGGAATTTTTCTGGTTGTTTTCCCTTTTGATTCGTAGCCTCCCTTTTGATCTTGTTTTGTAGCTTATAGCACTCAAATTTAATGTGCCCTTTCTTCTTGCAGAAGTTACAAGTTTTACCTTTATTTAAAGATTTCGATCTACCTTTAGATTTACCGTGAGGATTACGTTCCTTTGTCCTTCAACGATCATCATCAGTATTTCAATCTTGTCTCCCACAAACAATGAGACACTCTCCTTGAGAGTCAGGTTTAACCATAAGATGCTTCATCTTATCATGCGAGGTTAAAGAATCATAAACTTCATCAACTGTGAGAGACTCACGACTATATAAAATTGTGTTTTTAAAGGTTGAATAAAATGGGGGCAACGAACAAAGTAGAATCAACCCTAGATCTTCCTTGTCATACTGAACCTCCATGGCCTTCAAGTTTGAGAGAATTTTTTTAAACACTATTAAGTGTTCGTGCACAGACGCATATTCCTCCAAACAATGAGCATAAATACATTGTTTCATATACAACTTGTTGGTTATAGTTTTCGACATACATATTTGTTCAAGCCTCTTCCATAATGCAGCGGCGGTCTTCCCCTTCATCACATCCTGTAAAATTTTGTTAGACAAATGCAGATTTAACTGTGTTAATGCCTTTCGATCTTTACGCATCTTCTCTTCCTTAGTCAATGTCGAAGGCATCTTATCAATCCCTAGATGGGCATCCTCTAAGTCCATCTGTGCAAGAACTGCCTGTATTTTTATCTGCCACAATGCGAATCTAGCGTTCCGATCCAATAGCAGAATTTTATACTTCAAAGACGCCATTACCGTGATTTAAATGAACCCAAAAACTCTTATACCAATTTATGAAAAATAGAACATCGGTAATGATAATGTATCACAAATAAAAGAGAAAGAAAAATAAAAAATATAGATTTTTATGTGGAAACCCTTTTCAGAAAAAAACTACGGGTAGAGAAAAAGATAATTCACTATGTCGAATTCGAATGATTACAAGAGGAGTAGACTATGTCTATTTATAGGCTTGTAAAACATATTCTAATAGAAGGAGTGTAGTAAGATTGAAACACCTTATTCTAATCAATATCAAATAGATGAAGTTTAATAAGATTTAAAAACCTTATTCTAAAATAAAATAAAAGAAGTGTAGTTATATATGGATTTTACTTTTATTTTATTTTACCACTGTATTTTATTTTAATAAGGATTCGGTCTTAATTCTAACACACATTTCGATTACTCAACTCCCAAGCCAATTCCAATACATTGAGTATAATGTATAATTGAACCTGTAAGATAGTAGAGTTGGGCAAGCTTCGGATGCACCACAGTATCCAAGTCTCATAATTCGACCTATAACACATTTAAGTATGTGTTCACTTTGACTTTTGTAATACTATTTTAAATGGAGTTAAAAGAAAATGGGGGATATGAGGAAACCCATTCCCTACCTCACTTTGTTGGCCACTTTAGAAAAAAATAGAAAAGTTGTCTCCACTATTTTGTCTTTTTCTCTCCATTTTCACCCAAATTTCAATCTCAAACCTTGATTTTCACTAAAATCAAGTAAAAAATCAATTTTTAAACTCTTCCCTATCATCATCTTCGCCATTGAAACCTAGGTTCTTGGGTATAGCTAGAGAAAAATAAAGCTAGAGAGAAAAAGTTTCAAATAAGGTAGAAATTGTATTCTCAACATCTTTTAAGTGATTATTTGAGACTTTTGGCATGAAAAATTTATTCGAACTTGTGTTTTGATATTCTTGTTTATATTTTCTATATTGAGAAAAGAGGAAATGGTGGAAATAAGGTTTACTAGTTAAAAGAAAGGATGATTGAAGTATTGAAAAGCTTGACATTGAATTTTAGTTCATTAAAAAAAGGTAAGTGTCCTTGAATTTTCTAAATTTTCCTTAAATAAAATAATTATGAGATTGAATAATTAGTGAAATAAATAATTGGAGTAATTATGTGTTATTATGTTAGAAACCATGCCTTAATGTATTGTCATAATTGGTAAGAAAATTCTAATAATAATACACCTTGGTTTTTAGTTGTATAAACAAAGATAAGCTAGTGAAGTGTTATGGTACTTTGATAACTATGGAATAGTGGTAACTTTAAAAATAAATATTAATTGGAGATGTGATAAATAGAGATAAAATGTAAGTTTTTGTTCAATACCAAATAAGGCAAAAAATTTGATATGATGAAATAAAATAGAGATAAAAATGAAAATTGAAATAATGAAATGATAAAAATGTTATAAGGTGATATTATAGAAATTGCTATGAGGTGGCTATAAAGCCTCGATGAGAAATAGTTATTAGAAATATCCCTATATATATGTTTGAATGAGAATTAGTGATAGAATTCACATATATGATATGTGGATATGTAAATGGTTATGAACCAACAATGAGACTCGAAAATGGGATTTTTGTTTATATATGTGAAACTTGATGCGTGTGTGTATGCTTATGTGATTGCTTTGTGAAATTGGAATTTGCTCAAATAATTAATAAAGTGATTGCCCTAGTAGACTTAGTAGCATAGTTAGGATACAATTGTCATGCCACAAGAATGTGATTTATGTCACAATGCATCGCACTTATGTGCAATATGGATCTATTTCTAAGGTGTTTGGATGGATGCACTTCTAGTGTAGTGTTTCAGGGTGTTCAGTTGTAATCACAAGTATTCGAGTGTGTTTTGCAAAGATTTACTAAGGGAGAAATGTTTAAATTGTAATAATAAGATGTGTTAATAAATATGTTTTATCATAAAGTGATATGCCTTAAATGAAGTTATTGAATAATTAATTTACCTAAAAATATTTGAATATTAGCTTAATGTGAAAGTGGAATTAAGCTTGGCTCTAACTATTACGTGTGTAACAGGAAAAAACAAATTGCAAGTAAATAAAAACAAATTAATTTTCGTATCTATAGATTTCAAATTCACTACTTATCCTAACTAGCATGAAAAAATACACTAATAATTTAGTTTAACACCAAAACCTCCCCGGCAATGATGCCAATAACTTGACCGCATCCCGGCTTGCGTGCACTGAGGCTTAGAATTATGCCCCGACTTGTGGTATTTGCAAGCGAACAAGTCAAATTTAATATAGGTTGTACAATGAAATATTGGAAGTACTTCGAGGATCGTACCCAATGGAGGCCTATTTAAACTAATTTACCAGTAAATCCTAACACACTAAACTAGGTGTAGGTAGCTCCAACTCTTCTCATTATATTATGACTAGATACTAAAATTGGGGTTCTAATTGAACAAGAACTAAATTGCATAATGCTAAAAATTTAAAATTAATAATCAATATTAACATGCAGAAGGATGATTAACATCTATGGTTGTGATTAACCTAAAGTTGAGAATTTTACCAATTATGTAACATCCCAAATTTTTTGTTTAAATAATGTAAATTGTATCAAGAATGATCAATTAGCTTAGTGGTTAAAAAGAAAATAAGGAGACAATGCAATTAGCTCAAGGACTCAAGGTTGATTCCCTTCCCTTGTAAAATAGTTATTTTTTTTCTCCATCCCCTATTTTTGCGCTGCCCATGCTTATTAACCTAGGTATAAATATCACTTTTTCACTTAAATTTTAGCTTTTATTCTTTTATTTTCAGCCCTAGCCATCCCTTCCTTTTCCCTTTTCTCCCTCTTTCAATTTTCTTCTCCTTTCCTTCGTTGTACCGCCAACCAAAACCCCCTCATTTGCTGCCCATCCTTCCTTCATTAATAGTGGATTTGTATACGATTTTCCTCCTCTCCATTGCTATCATTTTCCTTAATAGTGGCAGTTGTCGCCCTAAAACTTCTTTTTTTGTGGCTACCATTTTGAGCCCTAATGTCGATTTAAAATAATGATTCTATCCTTGATATACTCTTATTTTCAAGCCTAAAATATATTCTTTTCATCCCTAAAAAAAATCTTTTTGGTGCTTTTCAAAATAGTCCTTTTTATGGCCAATTTTAGTGGTGTACCGCTTTTAGAACCACCATTTGGGACTGTCAATATTTATTATTTTTACCACCTATGTCCAAAAATATTTAGATATATTAAACTACTTCCTAATCATCCTTTAATCATATATGGGTTACAAAAATTCAATCTTAATCGTTCGACAACTTAGATCTGACATATTGAGAAGCGTAAGTGCAATTGTTTGCAGGTTAATGCGTAGTTTCAATTTTGTTAGTACTGTGTTAGTTTATTGAATTAAGGTTTTAAATGGATGATTAGATACTGATTTTAAATTATTTTATTGTGTTAGGCACTGATTTAAATGGCCCGGACCAGCAATGAAGCCAATTGTTGTCTGTGCACACATTTTACATCGAATCAGTGTAAGTAGTCTAGTTGATTTGGATCTAAAAGTTAGTTGTTGTAACACTAATTTGGCCAATCCTTTGGAGAATGTTTTAAGGCTGGTTTGAAAGAATCTTAACTCAATAAATGTTGTATTTTAACTTAGGTTCAATTCAAGTCTAAAGTGGGAATCGAAAATTTCGCAAGTAGTGTTGCGGTTGTGCGAAATTAGGGTGCGGGTTCTAATCTGTAAACTTGAGTGTTTAAATCATATTTTTATTTTTAAAATGAAATTTATGCTTGCTGGTTGGAATTATTAAAAAGGCTAAGTAAGTGGTTTTAAGATGGCCGAATCAGGTACGTTTCGAGCCTTAGCTAAACGACATGCTTCCTAATTAGTATGGTTGATTGATTGATCGTATGACTAGTTTTAGTATAAAGTGATAGGATGATTTGAATATGTAATGATTTTTGGTTGTATTTTTGGCATGTACTACTATATTAAAGAAACGATTGAATGCTTGAATTGTATGCTTTAGTGAGTTGCCATGAAATGTACTAAATAAAAGTCTGCTATACATGCACTAGAAAATTTGTTTATGAAACGGTTATGAAACTGAGGCATGTTAGAATGTCATCAAATTGACTATGAAATGGAACGCTAGATAAGTACACCACTATATGAAAATGAATGAGAATGAAGGTGTGTAAATCATGTCATTGAAATGTGATTTTAATGAAAATAGCATATTGTTTGTATCTCGTATGACATAATGCATGGGGTGAGATTGTAGATGAGGAAGGAGTTTCGTGGAGTCATATTGGCAGATTAAGTCTGCTATGTTGTCAGTGTATTGCACCGGGAGTAACAAGGAGAATGGAAATTATATTGCATAATGAAATGGCAGTATAACTGCATCATTTATAGTGGTGGTTTAACCACATTGAGCTCAGCTCGCAATGTTTGGAGTTTAATAGATGGGTTCTATGAAACTTGTGGTGTGTAGCAATTGGATGGATAAGAGTTGTTTTGCATTATATTATGTTCATGACATACTCAAATATTAACGATTTAGGATCTGTATTGTGTTACATTGAAATATTGATTGTTGTCTGTACGATTGATTGAGTGCTATACTGTTTTAGACTTACACTGAGCTAGTTTAGCTTACCCCATAGTTTCAAACATCTCAGGTAATGTTCAAGACTAGGATCGGACACAGCACATAGAAATACGACAGACTTTGAACTAATGATTTATTCTGCTTAAGTTTTTTTAAAAATTATTTTGTTTTGGACTGTGGTTTAGGGTTTCATGCATGCATACTCGACAAGTTAATTTGGATTTAATGCATATTTTGAAATTGGATAGTGCATGATACTTGGCTTAACGTTAAATCTGTCATAAACTGAGTTTTCCCGCTGCAATATAAGATGATAAGGTTTTTGTTGAGTGAAATAACGAACAATATGTTTTCTAAAACCACGCTATCGTTAGTAAAATGACTTAAGGATGGTCGACTTAATTAATGAACATTTTCCAAAATAAAAAGTGTAAACCACGAATTTTCTTAAAAGAGAGTAAATAAGGATTTTTAAAAGAACGATAGCGTCATTCAGTCACATAGGTGGCTAATGTGGTCATCACAATTCGACCATAACGTCTAGGGCGGGTTAGGGAGGTTACAAATTAATTAAGAACTAACCTAGTTAATACCTTTTGACCTGTAACTAAATTAACTAATCAACTTAGTCCACTTATCTTTTGACCTAATGGAAGTAAGCCGGGTTATGTTGAATTGGTTATAGATAGAATACCCGTTCGATCTTATCTACCTAAATGACTTCCTAGAGTTGTCAATTCTAAGGTTTAAACACATTCAACCTAATTCAATTAATTAGTTTACAAACCCTAGCCTTAAGCTAACCACGCCCACTTCAGTCAACCAACATTCCTAGGGGTTTAGTTATTAGCCATTCTAGATGCAAATCATCCTACCTAATTATCAAACATTAACACAATGCAAAATAATAAGAAAGATAAAAAATTCTCAAGAATCCTTGTAAATCCAAGGCTTGTGATTGCTGGAACGACCACGTTAACATGCTAAATGTGTTGATTACTGCTTTTGAATTAAGTGCGAACAAAAATAAAGTAAAAAAGAACAACTAATAAAACTTGAAAATAACTTGATTTGAAAACTAAAAATAATTAGAACAAGAATTGAAAAATCTGAAATCTAACTAAACTACAATCTAAAACCTTAACACAAACTCCCTAAATTAATGGTTTAAGGTAATACTTATAGTCTAAGTATATTATAACTTAATTAGGTTGATTACAATATAAATTATAAGTTAAGTGAGACTGTATGAATGGAAACACCCTTGTAGGATTTTTGGCTCATCAACTCCAATGTTGCGACATGCTCTAGCAGATGTTGCGACTTTGTAGACAGATTACTTGATCTCTAAGACTGGGTTGAATGTCGCAACTTTTCTATACCGGTGTCGCGACTTTGCGGCCAGTGAGCTTTCCTTGTGGATATTGATTGAAAATTTGGCTATTTTTTTAGGTAGCTTCCAATGCCGTGACTTCCATACTGAATGTTGGGACATTCAGGCCAGGCCATTGACTCCTCGGCTTAGGTTGTTTCTTGCACACTCGATTAACTCGTTAATTCCACCTTAGGCCCAAATTGGCCTAATAGGTCATAAAACATCATAAGAAGCTGAATTAATTCAATCACAATTAAAAAATAAATACTTTTTAAAAATGATCACAAATAACATAAAAGTACTTCAATACAAACTCCTTAAGTAGTGAAAAGAACTTAATTTTCCATAATAAATTATGGTAGATTAGGGGTGATTAGGGGAAAATATCATATGCCAAAATAATCTTTGTGCTTGAACTGTTTCGATACTCATCTTTCTTGAAATCAAATCAACCTTAAGCCTCAAAACATTACAAGCCAAAAAGTCCTATGTAACCTTGACAAGTCAATTTATGGATGAGTATCATGCTAGTTAGTCCTATGTGACCTTGACAAGTCAATTTATGGATGAGTATCATGCTAGTTATATGAGAAATAACTGCTTAGGTTCTTCTGATATAACTGTTACTTCTGTATAGAGAATTTTGATGGACTAGTATAATAAATAGAGAATGTATGATTACCTTTAAACTTGTTCATAATGTAATCTATTGAACTCTCATGTTTAATTTTAGAAATTATGAGCTTTCTAAGTATCATACAAAAATTGCATGGAGAAGAAGTCATTCTTATTACTTATGCCTCGAACCAAATCGTTTCATGAAGCATGCTTAAGAGTCATCATACTTTACAAGTGTTTGTTTCTATGTTTGCTTGAGGACAAGCAACGACTTAAATTATGGGGAAAATTGATCTTCCATAATTTGATATGGAAAATTAGGTTCTTTTCGATACCTAAAGAGCTTGTGATTTAGTATTTTTATGTTATTTTAGTAGTTTTACAAACTATATGTTAGTTTTCACTAATTGAAAAAAATGAGTCTTTTATGATGTTTGTTGAACAATTAGGCCAATTCGAGCCTAAGGAAGTTCTAACGAGTTGATGAAGTGTGTAAGAAACAAATTGAACCAAAGAAACTAAGGGGTTAGTGGACTGGCCTGAATTTCGCGACATGAAGACTATGAAGTCATGACATTCAAGTTGCACCAACACTTAGGAGAATTTTTTACCAACATCGACAAGGAAAGTAAACTGTGGCCAAAGTCATGACATTAGAATCAAGAAGTCGTGACATTCAACACTGGAAGTCATAACATTCTAGATAGGAGCCAAAGATGGAAGTCAATCAAAAAGCCCCAACAAAGTCGCAACATTGAGAAAGCAAAGCCACGACATCCAACCCTTCTCCAAGGATTCGAGAAAACTATCTCCAAAGACGCAACATTGATGCTCAATGAACTTAAAATCTACAAGGGTGTTTCTGTAATACCCAATCCTGGTGGATCTAAAGTTTTAGGCATATAATAGTACACAGTTTGGCTAGCATAGTGTTATCCGCCCAAATGATCATTTTGGCATATATGGCGGGCATAT
Source organism: Gossypium hirsutum (assembly GCF_007990345.1). NCBI lineage: Eukaryota > Viridiplantae > Streptophyta > Magnoliopsida > Malvales > Malvaceae > Gossypium > Gossypium hirsutum. Next base: position 44,195,198 of record NC_053438.1, on the reverse strand, counting down.
AGTAATCGCCACTTGAGTTAGTAAGAATTTGAATTCATGATATTCTGCTATATTAAAGATAAGTTTGTGTTAACTGATAAATGGGTAAGTATGAAATAAGTATTCACCAGAGGTATAGTACACCTGGTTGTATGGAATATTGTGTTAGTTAGATTCCGAGTAACTTGGTTAAAAAGTTAGTTAGCCTATCTTGATAATTGCAATTGAAAGGTGCTTATTTATATTTTTCCCAAAAATTGTAGGTCAATATGAAGGCAAGTTCTGATACATATGGAACTTGTTAAATTCCACTAAGTAAGTTAAGTCATATTTATATGTGAGAGATGAGTTCTGAAAAGGTTCTTCTTTCTTCTTCCTCTTCCTTAAGTGGTATTTACTGATACCTTCCTCGAGTCTGAATGTATCATTCATTGATGATCTAAAAGTTATGGCTCTTTTAAGGTTGGAGGTTATTTCGCATCAGGGTAACTATTTTAGCTTTGCATGTTAGGTTCTGAATGAGGAAATCTGTAGAAGTCGTAAAGTGAGTCGAGTCACCGCAGTGGTAAGTAAGGAAGTCTATCGAGATTGTAAACATGAACTATGATATGAAACTCTAAAGAACAAAGACCATGGCCATGGCATACTCTGAAAAAGAGATGTTGAATGACATTTTATCTAATAGGGTGAAATCCACTTCTTGAGTGAAATCTCGACAGATTCTCTACTGAAGGTAGTCCTTGGTGGACTTACCCAACTCTAGCTGCCTCTTAACCGTTGACCCTTATAATTTGAATCAAATGTTAATCTTACTATTGACTGCCTATAAACGAGTTATTTTTTATAGTAAAAATATAACACCAAAAATTTATAAGAAACTAAAACGGCAGTTTCCACAAGTACACGGGTCAAATTTTAATATAGTTAGTACAATGAAATACTTGGATTCAGAGGATCGTACCCAAAGGAGGATGGAATGAATTATGAATTTTTTTTTACAATAACAAGTCTAAGTTGTTGTAACACCCCTTACCCGTGTCTGATGCCGAAACAGGGTACAAGGCATTACCGGACTTAAACACAATCAACCATTTCAAGCTAAAACATTTTTATATCAATATCTACCTCAACCATCACATTCAGATTTACTTTGCAAACTTAATCATTCATACTATTACTCTATTACTTCAACCCCTATACATACCATATAAATCAACAAGTTGTTTAACAAAATCTACCGGAGTAAATCTGGATAGTGTGATCCTTGATGTAGATCCGATCCTCCAAACATATATTCACATCAATCTACAAGAAACAACAACCACACACAAGTAAGCTTATAGAAAGCTTAGTAAGTTCATAGGCTCATAATAAAATCTCACCAAAATTTCACTAACAATTATAATAAACTAGTATAGTACAACATTTCCTACCAACTACAATCTCAAACAATGAATTTACTCAATCGAGCTCAATATCAGATATCAACTTATATTCCAACATTTAGCTTCAATTGCACTTACAAATACTTGTCAAATTAAGGATCATCTTACGGATTTGAGTACATCGTTTGCCCGGTGCCACCATTTGTTTGAATCCTTTACAATGCTATAAATCAGTCTGGTTTTCTTCACTGAAATACCATACCTACTTTTCACAACTCAGTATGGTTTTCGTTACTGAAATACCATACCTACGATCCAAAACTCAGTATGGTTTTCTTTACTGAATTACCATACCTACATTCCACACTTTCCATGGCTCCACCATGAACTTATTCGTTAATTCATCACTGGTTACTGGATGTACGTACTCAATCCTGCGTATCCCTTAATTTGAACTTACAATTTGATTTTCACATTTTTACAATAATCATAATTCAACAACAATACATGAATTAATACATTAAATCATTCACACATTAACAATTAATCATAAAAGTTTAGCCGTATGAACTTACCCGGGCCAATTTGTAGGAGTTGTAAAAGTTTAGGGACTACTTTGATAATTTCTCTTTTTCACGTTTATCTTCGGATTCCCGATCTATAATATAATTTTTACATTCTTTAGCATCCAATTCAATACTAATTCACTTCGCAATTTATGGCCTTTAATTTTTGAAATTACACTTTTACCTTAAAATTTACAATTTTTACAATTTAGTCCCTACTCAATTAACACTTTAATTAAACTAATTCTTCCTCAAATAACACTTTATCTAATCATTTTAGGCTATTATATAGCCTTTGATATTCAAAATTTCAGTACAAAACCCCAATTCCTAGCCTTTTCACAATTAGGTCCAAAAAATCATTTTCTACTAAAACCACTTAATAAAATCATAATATAATGAAATTAAAGCTTCAAATCTATGATAATTTATCATAAACTTCCAGTACTTTTTCATGGTAACTTACAAAATCACCCATGGAATAAAAAACTAATGAATTCAATAGTTGTAGTTGTAAAAGTCACAAAACATAAAAATTTCAAAGAAAAAGCAAGAATTGAACTCAGATGGTATAAAAAAAATGAGAAACCAGCTTGTTTCAAGCCTCCTATGGCTTTTTTGCTTATGAATTATGAAGAAATCTCTAGATTTTTCAATTTTGTCTTTGTTTTATATGTTTAATTTGCAAAATTTCTAATTTTGCCCTTATTTCTCCTTGTTTTCTTACTGATTTACTTGCCCAAACCGACCAACCCATATAATTTGGGCCTATTTGCCTTTTAAATCCCTCCTTATTAGTCACTTAAGCTATTTAGTAACAATTTAACAAATTTTGCATTGTTCTCAATTTAGTCCTTTTTAATTAATTGACCATCCAAACGTTAGAATTTTCTAACGAAAATTTAATACCAACTCAATGTCACTCTATAAAAATTTATAAAAATATTTATGGTTCGTTTATGAGTTTGAGGTTTCAGGACCTCGTTTTAGACCCAATTTACTTATTAATTTCTTTTTAAATCACAAAATTCACTAATCCAAAATTCTTCTATAATCACACTTGACTCATATGTATTTATTTATTAAATTTTAAAACTCACTGGTTAGATTTAGTGATCTAGAATCGCTATTTCTGGCACCACTAAAAAGTAGGCTGTTACAACCCTCCCCCTTTAGAAAATTTCGTCCTCGAAATTTGTTACCTAAAAATAGGTTCGGATACAGTGATTTCATTGATTCTTCTGTTTCTCAGGTTGCCTCCTCCATACCATGTCGATGCCATAGCACTTTTACCAACGGTGCCCGTTTTTTCCGTAATTTTTTAACCTTTCGAGCTAAAATTTTCACTGGTTCCTCTGAATATGTCATATCTGATTGTATCTATATTTCAGCATGAGGAATCACATGTGAACGGTCTGATCTATACCATTTTAGCATAGATACATGAAACACATTATGGATCTTCTCAAGTTCAGGAGGTAAAGCCAATCTATAAGCTACTAGACCAATTCTTTCAATAATTTCATACGACCCAATAAATCGTGGACTAAGTTTTCCCTTTCTACCAAACCGTAAAACTTTTTTCCACGAAGAAACTTTCAAGAACACACGATCGTCCACATTGAATTCTATATCTCTTCTCTTCAAATTTGTGTACGACTTCTGACGATCGGAAGTAGCTTTCAAACTATCTTGAATAATCTTGACTTTCTCTTCAGTTTCCCGAATCAAATCCACTCCCACTAACTTCGATTCACTTAATTCAGACCAATACAATGGGATTTTACATTTCCTTCCATACAGAGCTTCAAACGGTGCCATTTTGATACTAGTTTGATAGCTATTATTATAAGCAAATTCAGCTAAAGGTAAATACATTTCCCAACTACTACCAAACTCGAGTATACAACATCTTAACATATCTTCTAAAATCTGAATCACTCGCTCTGCCCGTCAGTCTGAGGATGAAAAGTTGTACTAAATTTTAACTTAGTGCCTAAAGCTTCCTGTAATTTACTCTAAAATCTCGAAGTAAACCTCTGATCTCGATATGAAATAATAGACGTCGGCACTCCATGTAGTTTCACAATTTCTGACACATATAATTCAGCTAACTTTTCAAGCAGAAAATTTGTTCTGACTGGAATAAAATGTGCTGACTTAGTCAATCTGTCCACTATCACCCAAATTGAATCTTTCTTTTCCGGAGCCACAGGTAACCCAGGTACAAAATCCATCATCACATGTTCCCACTTCCATTCTGGGATCATTACAGGTTGTAACAAACCCATGGGCACTTGGTGTTCTGCTTTTACCTACTGACAAATCAAACATTTTGCAACGAATTCACATATTTCCCACTTCATACTTGGCCACCAATAAGTCCCTTTCAAATCACAATACATTTTCGTACTGCCCAAGTGAATAGAATACATGTTGTTATGGGCTTCAAAAAGAATATCATTCTTCAAATCTGAATTATTCGGAACACAAATTCTATTGTGATAATACAACATACCTCCATCATCAATACTATATTCTGAACTCAATTTGCCCCCAACCATTTGTTTCTTTAGTACTAAATTTGGGTCATCTTTTTGCAACTTTGAATCTGCTGAAAGAATACAGATTTCACTTTTAACTCTGCTAACACAGAACCATCTTCATTAATAGATAAATGAGTAATCATGGCTCGAAGTGAAAACAAAGACGACTTTTTGCTAAGTGCATCTGCTACCACATTAGCTTTCCCCGGGTGGTAATCAATAACAAGATCATAATCTTTTAACAACTCGAACCACCATCTTTGTCTCAAATTCAACTCCTTCTAAGTCATTAAGTACTTTAGACTTTTATGATCTGTATACACATAGTATTTCTCACCGTATAAATAGCATCTCCAAATTTTCAAAGCAAATACAATTGCAGCCAATTCAAGGTCATGTGTAGGATAATTCTTCTCGTGTAGTTTTAACTGTCAAGAAGCATAAGCTACAACTTTTCCCAACTGCATTAACACACAACCCAAACCATTTAGATATGCGTCACTATATACGACATACAACACACCCAATTCTGGTTGAGTCAGCACTGGAGCTTCTGTTAACATCTTCTTCAACTGGTCAAAACTTTGCTGACACTCATCAGACCAACTAAATTCTATATTCTTCTGCAGTAGTCTAGTCATCGACAAAGCAATCATTGAAAAATTCTTAATAAAATGACGATAATATCCTACTAATCCCAAGAAACTTCGCACTTCTGTTATGTTATTTGGAATTTTCCAATTCACCACTGCAGATTCTTTCCTCGATCTACCCAAATCCCTTCAGCTGACAAAATATGACCCAGAAATTTGACTCATGTAGCCAAAATTCACACTTGCTAAATTTTGCATACAACTGCTTCTCTCTTAAAGTCTGTAACACAATTTTTAAGTGTTGTTCATGATCGAGCTCTGTTTTTGAATAGATTAGTATCTCATTAATAAATACAACCACAAATCTATCCAAATAAGGCTGAAAAATCTGATTCATTATATCCATAAAAGTTGCAGGAGCATTTGTCAACCCAAATGGCATAACCAAAAATTCGTAATGACCATACCGGGTTTTGAAAGTAATTTTTGGCACATCACATTCTTTAACTTTTAATTGATAATACCCAGATCTAAGGTCTATCTTTGAAAACACTGTAGCGCTTGTTCAACTATTTGTAATCTATACACAATCTTAATGAGCCTTTTTTTTACAAACAATACAAGTGCACCCCAAGGAGACATACTTGGTCTGATAAACCCTTTGTCTAATAATTCTTGCAACTGAGTTTTCAACTCTTTTAATTCTTCAAGTGCCATTCTATACGGTGTTATGGATATCGGAGCTGTTCCTAGGATCACATCAATCACAAACTCAACTTCACGATCTAGCGGTAAGTCCGGTAATTCCTCAGGAAACACATCAGCAAATTCATTGACAATTGGCAATTGTTCTAACTTTGATCCAGAACCCCAGGTATTAAGAATATAAGCTAAATATGGTTCATTACCTTTCCGTACCAATTTTTGAGTTGAAAAGGCTAAAATAATTCTGACATCATCTTTTATATTTCCAAACTCAGTTGAAATTACTTCTCCTGCCTGGTTTTTCAAATCAATTTGTTTCTCTCGACAGTTCACTACATCATCTTGTTTTGTCAACCAATCTATTCCCAAAATAGCATCAAATTCCTGAAAAGTTAACAACATCAAATCTGCAGGGAATTCACAACATTGTGTTTTTAGTGGACAATTTCGACATATTAAATTAACTAGTACACTTTGTCCTAATGGGTTTGTAACTTACACATCATAATCAATAAATTCAACAGACAATTTCTTTTCTAATGCTAATGAAGTGCAAACATAAGAATGTGTAGATCCAGGATCAATTAATGCATACACAAAATCATAAAAAAGATAGAAAATACCAACTATCACATCTGGAGCTGCAGCCTCTTCCCTTGCTCGAATGGCATATGTACGTGTAGGTGCCTGAGCTTCTGATGAAATAGCAGAATCTCTCATTCCCGAGCGTGTAGTTCCGGCTGCACTACTTTGAATCGAACGTTTTCCTTTCTGAGAGGTAACTGTTTGTATTTTTTTGTTCTTCTTTTTCTTTTGACAGTTTAGGGCAGTTTCGAATAAAATGATCGGTACCCCCACACCTATAAAAAGCTTCTATTCTGCCCCAAATTTCACCAATATGAAACCTTCCACAATTTTTACATCTAGGCTTGGAAGAATTTTGTACACTACTAACACTAGCCGCAGGTTTAATAGTTACTCTAACTTTCCATTGAGTTGTCTTACTTTTATTCGATCTTTCCGAAGTTGAACTAGGTCGGATAGAATCATCTCTAAACTTTTTAGCTGGAACTGCCGATATTGATCTAGAATAACTCCTCTTTAAAGATTCTTTATTCCGACTCTCTCTTTGCTTCTTTCTATTATATACTTATTCCATCTTCTAGGCTCGATCTGACAGAGTAACGAATTCTCAAATTTCTGTGCCTTCAATCACCATTCTAATCTCATCATTTAACCCTTCTTCAAATCTAATACACATTTCTTATTCAGTTGGTACAATATCTTGAGCATATTTACTGAGGTATACAAATTCTTTTTCATATTCAGCCACCATTCGATTTTCCTGTCGCAAGTCAAGGAATTCTTTCTTCTTGTCTAGATATCTCTTACCGACATATTTCTTTTTGAACTCGTTCTGGAAAAATTCCCAAGTAAACTTCTCTTCAGGCACTACTACTTCCACAGTTTCCCACCAATTATATGATTTTTCTTTTAACAAAGAGACAACACATCTCAGATTATCATCCGGAGAACAAGCCATTTGTTTAAAAACTCTTACTAGACTTTGTAGCCAATACTCAGCTTTTACAGGGTCATCATTCGATCTACCTCGAAATTCTTCAGCTCCAAACTTCCTAAGCTTTTCAATCGGAGAATGCTTACTAGATTCAATTGTCGAAGGAGGTGGAGGAGCAATCGGGGGTGCCACAGGTGGTGCAGTAGGGGGAGGAGGTTGTTGAGTTTGATTTCTTCCTTTCACTAAATCAGTAAACCACTGATTCATCACTCCATATATCATATTTTTAAGATCTTGTTCTTGAATCAAAGAAATTGGAACATTATAGCTTGTTCCTTATTCAGAGGTCTGTACTCTACTATTAACTTCTTCTTGTTCACTACGTTCAGGCATTTCTGACATCTTTACAAGTCGAAGATAATCTATAACAAAAACAAGGATTAGATCAGATCATACACTTTACACTATCACATTTATATGGCATGTATTTCTAAGTACTTTACACATCACACACATTTCGAGAATCGGCTGAACAAGCTCTGATACCACTAAATGTAACTCCCCTTACCCTTGTCAGACACCGAAACAGGGTACGAGGCATTACCAGACTTAAACACAATCAACCATTTCAAGCTAAAACATGTATATTTCAATATCTACCTTAACCATCACATTCAGATTTACTTTGCATACTTAATCATTCATACTATTACTTTATTACTTCAACCCCTATACATACCATATAAATCAACAAGTTGTTTAACAAAATCTACCGGAGTAAATCTGGATAGTGTGATCCTTGATGTAGATCCGATCCTCCAAACATATATTCACATCAATCTACAAGAAACAACAAACACACACAAGTAAGCTTATAGAAAGCTTAGTAAGTTCATAGGCTCATAATAAAATCTCACCAAAATTTCACTAACAATTATAATAAACCAGTATAGTACAACATTTCCTGCCAACTACAATCTCAAACAATGAATTTACTCAATCGAGCTCAATATCAGATATCAACTTATATTCCAACATTTAGCTTCAATTGCACTTACAAATACTTGTCAAATTAAGGATCGTCTTACGGATTTGAGTACATCGTTTGCCCGGTGCCACCATTTGTTTGAATCCTTTACAATGCTATAAATCAGTCTGGTTTTCTTCACTGAAATACCATACCGACTTTTCACAACTCAGTATGGTTTTCATTACTGAAATACCATACCTACGATCCAAAACTCAGTATGGTTTTCTTTACTGAATTACCATACCTACATTCCACACTTTCCATGGCTCCACCATGAACTTATTCGTTAATTCATCACTGGTTACTGAATGTACGTACTCAATCCTGCGTATCCCTTAATTTGAACTTACAATTTGATTTTCACATTTTTACAATAATCATAATTCAACAACAATACACAAATTAATACATTAAATCATTCCCACATTAACAATTAATCATAAAAGTTCAGTCGTATGAACTTACCTGGGCCAATTTGTAGGAGTTGTAAAAGTTCAAGGACTAGTTTGATATTTTCTCTTTTTCGCGTTTATCTTCGAATTCTCGATCATTAATATAAATTTTTCCATCCATTAGCATCTAATTCAATACTAATTCACTTCGCAATTTATGCCCTTTAATTTTCAAAATTACACTTTTACCTCAAATTTTACATTTATTACAATTTAGTCCCTACTCAATTAACACTTTAATTAAACTAATTCCTCCTCAAATGACACTTTATCTAATCATTTTAGGCTATTATACAGCCTTTGATATTCATAATTTTAGTACAAAACCCCAATTCTTAGCTTTTCACAATTAGGTCCTAAAAATCATTTTCTACTAAAATCACTTAATAAAATCATAATATAATGAAATTAAAGCTTAAAATCTATGATAATTCATCATAAACTTCCATCACTTCTTCATGGTAACTTACAAAATCACCCATGGAATAAAAAAACTAATGAATTCAATAGTTGGAGCTAGTTGTAACAGTCACAAAAGCATAAAAATTTCAAAGAAAAAGCAAGAATTTAACTCACATGGTATCAAAATATGAGAAACCAGCTTGTTTCAGGCCCCCTATGGCGTTTTTGCTGATGAATTTTGAAGAAATCTCTAGATTTTTCAATTTTGTCTTTGTTTTATATGTTTAATTTGCAAAATTTCCAATTTTGCCCTTGTTTCTTCTTTTTTTCTTACTGATTTACTTGCCCAAACCGTCCAGCCCATATAATTTGGGCCTATTTTCCTTTTAAATCCCTCCTTATTAGTCATTTAAGCTATTTAATAACAATTTAACAAATTTTGCACTGTTCTCAATTTAGTCCTTTTTAATTAATTGGCCATCCAAACGTTAGAATTTTCTAACGAAAATTTAATACCAACTCAATGTCACTCTATAAATATTTATAAAAATATTTATGGCTCGATTTCTGAGTTCGAGGTTTTGATACCTCTTTTTAGACCCAATTTACTTATTAATTTCTTTTTAAATCACAAAATTCACTAGTCCAAAATTCTTCTATAATCACACTTGACTCATATGTATTTATTTATTAAATTTTAAAACTCATTGTTCTGATTTAGTGATCTCGAATCACTGTTTTCGGCACCACTAAAAATTAGGTTGTTATAGTAGTATTAATTAATTCTTATATTATAATAAATCATAAAATAGATTAATGATATAAAATAAATAAAGAAAATAAATAAATATGAAAATTAAACAAACAATAAAAATCAATAAACCAGTTAGGAAGGTTAACTTGCTTTAAGGTTTGTAACTAACTTTGAATAAGGGTTTTAGGGTTGATTAGCTATCTGTTAACCAATTTTTACCTCCCAGTCTCTAATTAACTAATCAATTGGTTGATACACGCTTATCTCTTGACCTCACTTTCTCAACTAAGATAAATTACGATTTACTCAGTTCGAATGATCTCCCAACCTTGTCTAGTCTATGATAACTTCCTAGGGTTCTCAATCCTAGTGGTTTAAGAACACGTAATTCATACAAACTAACCCCTATTGGGAAACCCTATATCCTCCGTTAATCACATCGTCATCCACTCATTAATCTACCTTAAGGGATTTAACCACTTATGTTATTCATAATCTTAATCTCAATTGAACAAATCATGTGAAGAACACAATTGACTCGAAAGAGAAAAGAATTGAATAATCATGGATTTCATATTGAATGGGAAACAGAGTAGGAAATCGATTGATTGGAATAAATAATTAAATTGAATGCTAAAGAAAATAAAGTGAAATACTTGAATAATATAAATAAACCCTTGGATCAAAACTCATTCCAAGAGGAAAAATAACTAAGTTATGAAAAGCTGAAAGAACATTAATCTACTCGTACTCCTAAACTACTAGGTTTTTTTTTCTGTGTTTAGGACAACTTAGTTACGTCAAACCCCTAATGTCTTATTTATAGAAGTGTTGGCAGCCCAAATTAGGCATTCGACACTTCCCAGGTCTTTATATAAATTTTATTACGGACAAAAATAACCCAAAATACTTGGGTAGCAAGTCGACTTGTGTTGCGCCACACCATGTCTATGGCACGACACAACACACAAATTATGCCTTGTGTGTTCGTTTTGGCCTTTAACATGCCAAGAAGCTTGTGCATCACTCATCCCTTACTTCCACGTAAATTGAACCTTTATATTTTCATCCTACACACTCAATTAAACATATTAGCACAATCTACGGCCTGTGTTGTCCTGTTGGGTCATAACACTTACAAAATGTGTTAAGAAACACTTATTTTATTAATATTTAATCCTAAAGCCTAAATACAGAAAACGTAATATAAAATTCTAAACTTCATAGAAAACAAGCTCCTTAAGTGCGGAATTGTCTTGAATTAACTACTACATTTGACGACAGGTCAAATACCCTCACACTTAAGTCTTTGCTTTTCCTCAAGCAAACTAAACAAGAACACAATAAAAACTGAAAAATAAACTAAAACTAAAAATGAGAAATAAACATGCAAAAAAAGAAAATGTACTTGAGCTAGCTTGATACATGAAATTAGATTGGAGAATCAACACTAGGGAAATTTGCCTAAATATATAACTCTATCTAGAAATATAAACAATTTATAGTTATTTATACCTAAACAGGTTAGTCAATGAATTACAAAGTAAAAAAGCTAAAGAAATTAAATATATACCTCCATCAAAATGTATATACGAATATAGTATTTATTTTTGCAGGGTATAGTTATTTTGAATTTTTTTCCCTAATTGGTTTATTTTTATCCATGTTTTGAACTCTAATGCGGTAATATTTCCCCTTATAATTACTTATGATTTTTTTTTAATTGTGGAAATATGATTGAGACTTTGGTCAAGCAGTTTTTGTAAGGGTTATACTAGTCATACTGTACTGTTTCAATAATCATGGATTTTACTAAGTAGTTTCTTTTTAATTCTAACATCCTATACTTCTACTGATATAATTACCTATCCGTATCTACCTTTATCACTTGACATATTTAATCTCTTTTTCATATTTATAGTTTAATAATATGAACTAATTAGTCTAAATATAAACAATCTAAATTATTTAATTTTAGGCTGAATTTAAAATTTAAACAAACAAGCTACGCATATGCTCCTAACCAATCACTTGCATTTCTATATAAGCTCAAGTAAAGAAAACATGCAATTAAAAAGAAAATTTTAAAATTTAAAACTACTAAAATCAAAAAAAAATTTGAAAAGAAAATTTTTTTAAAAATTTTCCTAAGTCACCTCATGTAAACTCTAAATTATATAGATTTTTTATAACTATTTATATCACCCTTTTACTTAGAATTTATGTTAATCTCGAGTATTTGGATATTTAATTGGGTGATTTTTGTTCATATAAAGAAAATGGGCATAATTTTAGTAAAGTATACAATTTTATAGATTTATGTATTAAAATTTTCATAATTTAACTATCTTATATTACATAGTAATTTCTATGCTTTAATTGTTGTAGTCGGACCATTGAATTAATAAGTGTGGGAGCTTATTTAAATCATTCATGGACATGAGTTATATTTGCTGGAAAATATGTAATTTTTGGAAAATTTGAGGCATATTCTTGATTGGTAAAGGTGGAGAGCTGAATCATAAAATTATGGTTTTATATTCTACTCCATGAGAGCTTTACAATGGTATATCATATGCTCAAAATGGTTGAGTGATGAATGAGAAATCGATGCTCAAATTAAGCTACTTGTGAATTATGTTTAGGAAAACGAAAAGTATTAGTCCCACATTGATTGGGAATCAAGTGTGGAACTTGTATATAAGTGTAAATCAACTTGGTGGTTATTGAATGACTAAAATAATGCTCTCCCTCGTGCACAGAGAGGTGTGAATCCAAATCCACCGGGGTTGGGGGCGCATTCACACAACGTGGGCGACGTGAAATGTCCGAACTGGTCAATCCCTTCTAGGCCAGCGGATATTTTAGCCCAATGCATATTTTATTTTTCTCAACAGATATCATACAGAATATGTTTTAAAAGGACAAATATCTCGATTTTATATTATTCTAATCAGATTGATTTTCAATTTGATTTTATTTTATTCAAATTGATTTAAAGGCTCCTTTAATGCAGGTTTGTATCTTTATTCATGGAAATATCCAAAATTTCTCCATATTGAATGTTTATAAAAGCCTAAAGAATATTGCAAAATTCTTTAGAGACACACAACAAATTTTTCACTCTAAAAAATTCTTTTCTTTTTCCTCTCAAAATTTTCAAAAGTTTCGGTGATAAAAGAAGGTAAGGTTTGTTCATTAATCACTACAAAGGTACTACTGTCGTGATCATTTTCTTGTTGTATCCTGGGAGACAATCGACCAGCATTTCTCCAAGTACCATATAAATAGCGGAATGTTTCCTAAGAAAACTGTGAAAACAGGCCCCAACATGTAGTAAAACTCGATTCTCTTATTCCATTTCTGGTTTTTCAAAATCTTGTTTATTTAATTGTTTCCAAATCTGATGTTTTAAATAAATATAAATATTTATTTAATTTGTTTTGTTTAGATCTGGTGTTTTATATAAATATAAATATTTTTTATATTATTTGTACAGATCTTGTATTTAATATCAATATTTATAATTATATTTGTTCGTTAACGTGTTTTATCCAACAATTTTAAGGCAGATTTTATTATTTTAGAATTCTCTAATCTGAGACGAACGAGACACCAAGGTGAAAAAAAAACGTATTATGTTTGAGAATAAAAATTAAAATTGAATAAAATATGTTTTGAGATTTATTCCTATTGTTCAACAAATTTTATTCCATTTTGATTTTGTTTCCAAACAAGAATTAATTGAATAATTCTATTTCGGGATTTATTCCTACCATTTAATAGATTTTATTCGATGTTGATTTTGTTTCCAAATGAGAATTAATTGAATAATTCTATTTCAGGATTTATTCCCGCTGTTTAACAGATTTTATTCGATTTTAATTTTGTTTCCAAACTAGAATTAATTAAATAATTCTATTTTGGGATTTATTCTCGCTGTTTAACAAATTTTATTTTGATTTTGTTTCCAAACAAGATTTAATTAAATAATTCTATTTTGGGATTTATTCCCGCCGTTTAACAGATTTTATTCGATTTTGATTTTGTTTCTAAACAAGATTTAATTAAATAATTTTTTTCAAGATTTAATCCTGTCGTTTAACAGAATTGATTTTGATTTTGTTTCAGAATTTTAAATCTGCTGTTTAAAAAACTCAAAGGGTAATATAAACTGGAAATTAAATTTTTTGTTTATTGTGACCTTAATTGGGACTTCAAATTGTGAAACCTTAAATTTTAGCTTGAAAATATTGACATCAAAGAAAAAAAATTATCAATGGTGAATTAAAAAGACAATATGAGAGTGCATGTCTAGGATTGGTTCTTTGAAAGACTTGGTATTTAAGCATGCCAAGTGCACCACCTCTATTTCAAGGTTACCTACCTGGTGCATTTTTTTTATTGTGTCTTTTGATTAGTTTGTGTAAAATTTTGTTTCGGGTTTTATGAAATTCTTGCCGTCTAGCAAAAGTTGATAATTTTTCCAATTTTGGTTTCGTTTTTGAAATCTTAACAGAAATTGGAAACTCCCACCAATGTTGTGGAAGATATGGACTTATGTGCTGTGATTTCTGAAGTCAACATGGCTGACTTAAATCCAAGAGAATAGTGGCTTGATACTGGTGCCACACTTCATACCTGTTGTGACAAAGACTCATTTTCTGAGTTAGAGCCTTGTGAAAATGGGGAGAAGCTCTGTATGGGCAATGCTGCGACTTTTAAGATCAAGGGGAAGGGTACTGTGGTCTTAAAGATGACTTCTGGAAAAGAACTCAAGCTTCAAAATGTGTTGTATGTGCCTAACATACGCAAGAACCTTGTTTCTAGGACACTGCTTAGTGTACACAATTTTAAGATGGTGTTTGAATCCCAGAAGCTAGTTTTGTCTTTGTGGGGAATGTTTGTGGGAAGGGGATATGTATTAAATGACATGTGGAAACTTAATGCAATCTCTATAAAAGCAAAAACTATGAATAAGAATGTTTCTTCTTCTTCTATTTATATGCTTGAGTCATTTAATTTAAAGCATGGTAGGCTCAGACATGTTAATTATGATACTTTACGTAGATTAATTAATTTAGAGCACATTCCTTCATTTCACATTAATTATAAACATCAATGGGAAACTTGTGTTGAGGCAAAATTAACAAGGTATTCATTTCAAACTGTTGAAAGAAGCACAGAACCAGTTGGTCTAAAACATAGCGATGTTTGTAACTTAAAGTTTGTTCAAATGAGAGGAGGGAATAAATATTTTGTTGCCTTCATTGATAATAGCATAAAATATTGCTACGTATATTTTCTTAAGAGCAAATACGAAGCTATAGAGAAATTTATTCTCTATAAGCAGGAAATTGAAAACCAACTTCATAAAAAGATTAAGATGGTGAGAAGTGATTGTGGTGGTGAATATGTTGAACTATTTGATGAATATTGTACAGAACATGACATTATTCATGAAGTAACACCACCATACTCTCTTCAATCAAATGGAGTAGTCGAACGGAAAAATTGGACTTTAAAGGAAATGATGAACGCCATGCTAGAAAACTCTAGGTTATCACAGAAAATGTGGGGGGAAGTTTTTCTATCAACTAATTACATTTTAAATAATGTGCCTTGCAAGAAAAGGGACAAGACATCATATGAGTTATGAAAAGGTAGAAAACCATCCTACAACCACTTAAAAGTGCAGGGGTGTCTTGCTAACATAATGTATAATGGTAAGTCGAGACATATGCGTCATCGACACAATATCGTTAAGCAACTAATCTCAAATTGAGTTATCTCTATTGATTTTGTAAAATCAAATGATAACATTGTGGATCCGCTAACTAAAGCCTTAAATCAAGATCATTTTGATAAAACATCGAAAGGAATGAGACTAAAGCCCTTGAAAATAAAAGGCGCTATGTGAAGGAAAACCCTATCTAGCTGACTGGAGATCCCAAGTCTGTTCCTACTTGCATAAACCTGTGACAGCACTATGGGGTTATTATTCTAACTCGATTCCTATAATGTAAACAGTGACTAAAAATGGGATAGGTTAAGCAATGCTTTTAATGATCGTTGTGTGTTTCGATGAGTCGAGCAACATAAGTCACCTATGTGAGAGTGGAGTGGGGCCGCTTCAAGGAGACTATTAAGGCATAGTTCTCTCAAACTCTTGTAGAACTAGGAAGATGATCACGGCTATATGAACATACCTATGAGAACTAAAAACCTTACCAGGGAGGTATTAGTGTGAGGTATATCATTGTTTACACAAACGACAGAACAGTTTAGGGACATCGTGTCTACTGGTCAGCTAGTAAAGTAAATATACTTTCACAACAGAAGGTTCAAGGGTGTATGCCTACCTATGCTATGCAACTATTAATCGTAGATTCTATCACCACATCAAGTCAATGTTTTTCGTTAAAACTATCAATTTTCATTCATGTGGGGGATTGTTGGAAAAAATTTTAATTTTTTGAAACTTTAAGGCATATTATCGATTGGCAAAGGTGGAGAGTTGAATCATAAAATTATGGTTTTATATTCTACTCCATGAGACCTTTACAACAGTATATCATATGCTCAAAATGGTTGAGTGATGAATGAGAAATTGATACTCAAAGTAAGCTACTTGTGAATTATGTTGAGGAAAATGAAAAGCATTAGTCCCACATTGATTGGGAATCAAGTGTGGAACTTGTATATATGTGTAAACCAACTCAGTGTTTACTGAATGACTAAACTAATACTCTCCTTCGCGCGCAAGGGGGTGTGAATCCAAATCCACCGGGGTTGGGGGTGCACCCATACGATGTGGGCGACATGAAATGTCCAGACCGGTCGGGCCATTTTAGGCCTGTGGATATTTTAGCCCAATGCATATTTTATTTTTCTTAGCAAATATTATACAAAATCTATTTTGAAAGAACAAATATCTCGATTTGATTTTATTTCAATCAGATTGATTTTCAATTTGATTTGATTTTATTCAAATTGATTTAAAGGCTCTTTTAATGTAGATTTGTATCTTTATTCATGAAAATTTCCAAAATTCCTCCATATTGAATGCTTATAAAAGCCTAAAGAATATTGTAGAATTCTTTAGAGACACACAACGAATTTTTCACTCTACAAAATTCTTTTCTTTTTCCTCTCCAAGTTCTCAAACTTTTCGATGATAAAAGAAGGCAAGACTTGTTCGTTGATCATTGCAAAGGTACTACTGCCGCGATCATTTTCTTGTTGTATCCTGAGAGACAGTCGACCAACGTTTCTCCAAGAACCATAGGAGCAGCCGAATCTGTCTTAAGGAAACTGTGAAAACAGGCCTCAACATTTAGTAAAACTCAATTCCCTTATTCCATTTCTAGCTTTTCAAAATATTGTTTATTTAATTATTTTCAGATATAATGTTTTAAATAAATATAAATATTTATTTAATTTGTTTTTGTTTAGATTTGGTGTTTTACATAAATATGAATATTTTTTATATTATTTGTTCAGATATTGTATTTAATATAAATATTTATAATTGTATTTGTTCGCTAACGTGTTTTGTCCAACAATATTCCACCTCAGTTGGACGACAAAGACAACAAATTGAGTCAAGAGAAGTCAAATTGATCCAATTGAAGTTGTCTTATTGAGAGGAGTAAGTCTAATAGTTATTTGGGTTACAAAAACGCCCAAATAAGGGGAAAGTAGTCTAATCCGGCTAAGCATCAAGAGCAGTCTAAATTAGCTTTGGGATAATTAATTTGGAGATCCTTCTACTTGTGAAAAAAATTAGAAATCAACCCCTAACTAATACCCCAAGAAACCGTCTAATCCCTTGCATGATTCATGGATGAATCAAGCAACCACCAACCTCGTCCTCCACATTTCATGGCCAACCAAGAAAAGGATAAAACCACTGGATATCCAAGCTATTTTTAGCAAACTCCCATGCCATCCCTCTACTATAAATACCACCCATCACTTCTCATCCATTCATCAGTCACTTATCCCTCATTCATCTCTCAATTCACATTTCTCTCATCTTTTCTTCCCTCTCTTCCATGCATAAGCCATCCACCTTGAGTAGTATTTTGCAAAAGATCAATCACAAGAACTGAAGGAAGCCACCACGACAAGTTGAACCATCTAATAGTTTGGAGAATTTTTTGAAGGTGTACATAGCAAAGAATGACACCTTCATCCAAAGTCAAGCGACAACAATGAAAAATTTGGAGAACCAAGTGGTTTAGTTAGCTACAGAGCTTTGTAATAGACCGCAAGGAGCCTTGCCAAGTGACACAGAAAATCCAAGGAATATGGGTAAGAAACATTGCAAAGCAGTTGCTTTACGAAGTGGAAGGACTTTAGAACCCAAAGAAGTTGAGGTTGAAGATGAACATGCTAAAGAAAAGGAAAATTAACCAACAGTTGAAATTCCTACACCAGAAAAACCAAATGCTACAAATTCCAAAGAGGTAAAATCTAAACTTGTAAAGTATGATAATCTAAAATCTATGTCCAATGCAAAGACATTACCTCGGAAGAGCTATCCAATCCAAACCAAAGTTTCACAACCTCCATATCCTCAAAGACTCCAGCAACATAAGTAATAGCATGATACTCAATTTAGGAGAATTTTGGATGTATTAAAACAACTACTTATCAACATTTCGTTGGTAAAAGCTTTGGAGCAAATGACGAACTATGCAAAAGCTATAAAGGAATTTCTATCTCAGAAGAGAAGGTTTTGGGAATTCAAAACTGTAGTCTTGACTACAGAATGAAGCTTATTTTTTTAGAACAGGTTGCCTCCTAAGTTGAAGGATCTAGGAAGTTTCATCTACCTTGTAATATTGGAGAATCTTATTGTGGTAAGGCTTCGTGCGATTTGGGATCGAGTATCAACCTGATGCCTACGTCTGTGTTGAGACAGTTAGGTATTGGTAAGGCCAGATGGCTACAGTTACACTCCAACTAGTAGACAAATCCTTAGTGCATCCGGAAGGAAAAATTGAGGATGTCTTGGTATATGTTAATAAATTCATAGTTCCTGCTGACTTTATTATCTTAGATTTTCAAGTATAAAAAGAAGTATCAATCATCCTAAGAAGGCCTTTCTTGGTAACCAGCAAGATGATAATCGATGTACAAAAAGGTGAACTAACCATGCGAGTTCAAGATGAACAAGTGACCTTTAATAAACAAGTGGCCTTTAAATTATATAGATTTTCTATAGATGTTTATATCACATTTTTACTTAGAATTTATGTTAATCACGAGTGTTTGGATATTTAACTGGGTGATTTTTGTTCATATTGAGACAATGGGCATTAGTAAAGTATGCAATTTTATGGATTTATGTATTATATTTTGCATAATTTAACTATCTTATGTTACATGGTAATTTCTATGCTTTAATTGTTGCAATGGGACCATTGAATTAATAAGGGTGAGAGATTATTTAAATCATACATGGACATGAGTTATACTCCACCTCAATTGGACGACAAAGACAACAAATTGAGTCAAGAGAAGTCAATCTGATCCAGTTGGATTTGTCTTGTTGAGAAGAGTAAGTTTGATAGTTATTTGGGTCACAAAATTGTCCAAGTAGGGGGAAAGTGGTCCAGTCTGGGTAAGGCATCAATAGCAGCCCGAATTAGCTTTGGGATAATTAATTTGGCGGTCCCTACACTTGTAAAAAATAAAAAATCTACCCCCAACTAAAACTCAAGAAACCATCTAACCCCTTGTATGATTCATGCATGAAATCAAGCATAAATCAAGCAACCACCTACCTCTTCCCCCACATTTTAAAGTAGACCAAGTAAAGTAGAAAACTAAGGGTTCCCCAAGCTATTTTTAGCAAACTCCCATGCCCTCCCTCTACTATAAATATCACCCATCACTTCTCATCATTCATCATTCACTTAACCCTCATTCATCTTTCAATTCACATTCCTCTCATCTTTTCTTCCCTCTCTTCCACGCATAAGCCATCCATTTCTCCACCTCCCTTAGGTAGCATTTCCTTAAGGAAAACCACTCTTGGTCGACCATCTTGAGGAGCATTTGGTGAAGGAGCAATCACAAGAATTGAAGGAAGCCAACACGATCGATCTTCGGAGAATCACTGAAATCATCAAGAGTTTTTTTTCTTTTCTATTCTTTAATTTTTTTCTTAGTTATTCAACATGTTTGCAAATTGTTCTGATGTTTTTCAATTGATAATGATGACTTAATTTTGTTTAGCTAGAAGAATTACAATGACTAGATAAAATTCATTTAATTCATGTTTATATTGTTTTGTGCCTCAGTTGTTCATGCTTCTAATTAAAACATTATGTATTTCATGCATTAAAATATGTTTGAATGCATTAGAATTAGTTAGTCAATCCTAATAAGATGAAAACTAATGGACACGATAATTGGAAGGTGCATGCTTAATTTATATCCTAATCAGACTAAATTAAAGGTTTGTAATAGAATAAGAGAACTTATTACCTTGCATAACTTAAGTTTTATGTAATTAAATTGTTTCAAACCTAATCCATCCCCGTTACTTCACATAAATTCTAAGGAATCCTTAGTTAAATTATGACATTGGTTTATGCATTTTTCTAACTATAAGATTCGATTGAACTTATTTGAGTTTCCCAGTTAATGAACAATTGAGTTGCGATCGAATATTTTCCAAACATTGTTAAATATGATGAAAATGAATTGAGTCAAGTGTTGTAATTGTTCTACCTTATTCATGTTATGGTTGTTGAACTTGTGAAATTGCTGCTAAACCATCACCCTACATTTTATTTCATCTCATCTGCATTTAGGTTACTTTGCATTTAGTTAATTAATTTAATTTTAACATCTATCAATTCAAAATTATTGTGTTTTCTTTACCAAATTGTAAATCCATGATTTTGCAATTATTCTATTAACAGATACAATCCCTGTGGAGACGATAAATCTTTTACTTACTTATTACTTGATAACAATTGTTTACACTTGCACAAACCTACGTGTTACACCCCACACTTTACTCGGCACATTGTCCCTGATATGCAATTAAAAATGTAAAGGAAAGAGGTTACTCGATCAACATGATACATGCAACCCACTGATTACTCCTCCTTTCAGGTTTGGTTCATAATGGTAGTGCCATAAAAAATTGTGGGGTTCCTAGAAAGAAAAATTAAAACACAAAAAATATATATAAAATTCTAAATCCTAACTAATTAAAACTAAAGAAAAAATTAAAATCATCTCAATAAAAATAAAGTAAAAAAATCCCAAATTTAAATGTAAAAATGTTCAGAATTAGTCGGACTCAGATACCGACTCCTCCATCATCTGAGCCTTACCCCTATCGTACCCTGTCAATGCTTTCGTAGCCCACCTTTTTAAACTCTAGGTCAGGTTGTGCTGGCTCGAGTCGTGGATCACTATGCCCTTTTCCATTGAGTAGCTTGATCTAAATAGTCATTCATAGTCCAGCAACACAACCAGGGTTTCCTCATCATCATCATCGTCGTCGTTGCCCTCCTCGCCTGGCGATGGGAACCTTTCAAACATGTCTGGGAGTGGTGCAGGTTTGGGCCACCCATTCTATTCCGCAATGCGGATCAAAATACCTCTCACATCCTGCATCCATTGGGTCTACCACTCTGATATCAGCATGTCTATGAGACTCGTTATTTTTGACACGTATGTTTTACCCTTCCTCTTCAACCATCCCTGGGTGTCACTTCTCTATTTTGTTCTTTGCTCCTTGTCATGATTTTGCTTGTTTTAGAGCTCAAGGAACAGGTCGTACAAGTTATCCTTAATCATGCTTCTCATGGGTCTCGTGAATGGCTCGATAGAAGAGACATAGGGTGGTAATCAAATGTAGGAAGTACATACTTTGCTTCCGGTGTCTCATGCGCTTCAGCATCTCCTCATAAATTCAGTGGTCGATGCAACTTTACTCTTTTTGCAATATGGAACAAAGCATTTATAATCGCTCCATAAGTGGTAACATTAAAAGCATTACGAGTAGGCGTCAGGTGGGTGAAAATAAATTGCACCCACATCTTGGCCGTTGGGAACATGATGGCTGAGTTGAATTTTAGTGGCACCTTGGAGTTGGATTTGCGAGTTTAGTTGCCACGCCCCTCTATCAAATAATTGATTATACCCTCCATATCAAAATATTTAAATGTGAATAAATCTAACAGTTCCAAATGGTCATGAGTATAATATGGGGTATCGTAATATTGGCTAATTGCACGAGGTGAAAAAGACACCTCTTTTCCCTAAAAAATCACGTGAGTGAGCATCTTGCCTCATTATTTGCGATTCTCCCTATCTTTTAGGGAGGCATAGAATTTGTAAACTACTGCGTTAACCGTCAGTTGGGTCGGGTTACGTAAAATATGTTCTATCGATGGAATTGTACCAACTCTCATATTTTGTAACAAGCAGACATGGTAGGATTGAACTCACACTCTCTATGAACGAAATTCCACCCATCTGAAGGAAAAATTGTTCGACTTCTGTATTGTCAAAGAGATTGGCATCGAGGTTACTTGGTGCTCGAGTGGAGCATTTTTGTTTTTGTGGTGTCATTTTTTAAATTAAAGTAAAATAATGAAAAACCAAAACAATAGAAATGATAAAGATCAGATTTAGAACACATTACCTCGAGTAGTTGTCAATGGAATTTGGCTCTCATTTGATGTGGAATGTAACCAAATAAAAGATGAAAATTGAAATGAAAAGAGAAGAAGAACACTTACTTATGTGGACTGGAGGTTGGAAATACTGAAAATCGAAGCTCGATTGCTAGGAAGACTTGTGATAGCTTAATGAGGGTTTTTCTCTCTTTTGGGGTGTTTTAGATGTGTGTTTTTTATGCCTAAAACCGGTGACTATAAATAGAACTTTGATAGGCTTTCTACCTAAAACGACCTCATTTTGGCTGAAAACATAAGCATGGCGTGCCACAGGCTATGCGTGGCACTACACAACACCCTAAAATTCTCACATTTAGCTTCGAAGTGGCGCGACATCCCTGATCATTTTATGCTTCCTCGCACCACATCTAATGTAAGTGGAGCATACTCGTGCGACATCCACTGAGCAATTGGGACTTCTTCCCTGTGATTACCTTATTGCTCTCATAGATCCTCAAATAACGAATTCCCCGTGGTAACTTAATCACCTTCATATTGTTTAGTTGGAGTGTTAGAGCTTCGAGTCATAAAAATAAAAAAAATTAAAATCATATCTATAGGTTCTAGTTCCTACTTATGTTATTAATTGTAAAAAAAATTATTTTCACAATTTATTGTTGAAACCTCCCTAGTAACGATGCCAACAATTTGACCGTCTATAAATAAGTTATTGTTTATAGTAAAAATATAACACCAAAAATATATAATAAATTAGAACGGCGGTGTTTGCAAGTATCCTGAAGATCGTACCCAAGGAAGGATGGAATAAATTATGAAAACTTTTTTTATAATAACAAGTCTATGTAGTAGTAATTAATTCCTATATTATGATAAATCATTAATCTAATAAATAATGAAAATAAATAAATACGAAAAATAAAAAAATGATAAAAATCAATAAACCAATCAGGAAGATTAACTCATTTCAAGGTTTGTAACTAACTTTGAACCAAGGTTTTAGGTTTGTTTAGCTATTGATTAACCAATTATTACCTCCTGACCTCTAATTAACTAATTTATTGGTTGATACTTGCTTATCTCCCAAACTCAGTTTTTCAACCAGGATAAAATATGATTTACTTGGTTTGACTTATCTCCCAACCTCGTCTAGCCTATGATAACTTATTTGGGTTGTCACTCCTAACAATTTAAGAACACACAGTTTATATCAACTAATTCCTCTTGGGAAACCCTAAATCTTCTATTAATCACATCCTCATCCACTCATTAATCTCCTCTAAGGGATTTAGCCACTCATGTTATTCATAATCTTAATCTCAATTGAACAAATCATGTGAAGAACACAATTGATTCGAAAAAGAGAAAAGAATTGACTAAATGTGGATTTGATCTTGAATAGGGAATAGAGTAGCAAATCGATTTATTGGAATAAAGAATTAAATTGAATACAAAAGAAAATAAATTGAAATACCTAAATTGTATAAATAAACCCTTAGATCAAAACTAATTCCAAGAGGAAAAACAACTAAGTTATGAAAAACTGAAAGAAAATTAATCTAATCCTAGTCCTAAGCTACTAGGATTTTTTAGTACGTCTAGGATGACTTAGTTACATCAAAGCCCTAATTTCTTATTTATATAGGTGTTGGTAGCCCAAACTAGGTATTTGACACTTCTTAGGTATTTGTATATAGTTGATTGCGTGGATGAAAATAACCCCAAATTACTTGGGCAATACGTCAACCTATGTCACAAGACACCATGTCTATGGCGCAACATGGCACACAATGTCACACCCCAAATCTGGCAAGTCCAAGGTTAAGGCATGTTGTAATGGAATAATCTGGTTGGTGAGGTGTAATCCGCCAGATTACTTCTTTTGGTGAAGACGAGTAGACGTATAGTAACCGTTGTGACAATACGTAAAGATTCTGTTTCAGGTTATTCTTCTATGTAAAGAGAAATATATTGTTAAAGTATAAAGATAATTAAGGTATAGGTTATGGCCTAAGGTATAATACGCCTTTTTTTTGTCTAAAGTACTGTGCTAGTTTGGTTTTAAGGTGAATTGGTTAGGGACCAATAGGTTGACTGGTCAAATATCATTATTTCAGGATTCTCATTTATGTTTCTCTCAAAATAGGTAGGTCGTTAGGAGAGAAAAATTATGGATTTAGGTGACACTCATTAAGTTCCAATAAGTTAAGTGAGTTATATATATGGGTGAGAATGATTTGGAGGAAAGTTCTTCTTCCTTCAATATTGATCTCTGTTCATTTTCTAAATCTAAATGTGATATTCTCTTTTCTAGCTAGAAGCAAAGAGTTTTGGATTAATCAGTCGTTGTTCCATCTCCCGATAAGTATTACAAATTTTTCATGTTAAGTTTTTGAAAGAGTACATTTGAAAGAGGTGTACGAATAGTAAGTTATAAGTACAAGGTTTTTCATGGGGGTTACTAGTGATTGAAATTATAGTAATTTGTATGTAATAGAGTTTTAATGGTAATCCTATGTTCTTTAAGCAGTTGTTGTTACTGGTTCGTGAAAGATGTTTGAGTCTGAAACTTCGAACTACAGTGAGTAAGTATCAAGTGAGTCTCTATCTTGAATTTTATATTTGGACTGTTCAAGTAGAAGTATATATATAAAGGATGATGATATCTATAATACTTTGTAAATGTATGAGTAAAGTAAAGATGATATATGTGATATATGTATAAAGTTTTATTGAAAACAGTGTTGATTGGTAATCATGCAGGTAAAGTTTAATAGACGTAAAGTATGAATTAGTTAGGGATGTGAACAATTCTGGGTAAGTGAATGTTGAGCAATAACCCTCTGTGTAGCCTCTGGTAGGGCAGTTATATCGCTAACCAAATTGGCAGATCATGATATGAAAACAAGTGTAAGACCATGTGGCTGAGACCCGTGATATCTTATTATGATATGAAAACACTCATGGTGTAGCCTCCAGTAAGATAAAGTCTGGACTGGCAAATCAAAGTACATGAATGTGAGTAAGACCATGTGGTTGGGACCTATAGCAAGATATATATATGTATGTTCATGGTGTAGCCTTCGATATGGTATGGATCAAATTGGCAGATCATGATACATGAAATATATGTATAAGTCCATGAAGGAGAAACCCATGACACCTTCTGTTGAAGTCCGTCGTGACAATAAAAATGTGATTCTGTATGATGCCTTTATGGCAGATTTTGTTTGGCCCTAGGGGTGTACTGTCCTAAGTCTATATGGTAAAATATGCTTATCCCCCCTTATGGTAAATTCTGGACAAATTCTAATTATTCTGTAATAGGTTTTTCTAAGATAAGGTTATGATATGTACTAGGTTAATTTTGTTGAAAAGAAGTAGTCTTGATAAGATCTGTGAAGTAATTGAACAATCCTTAAGGAAAAGTCTTGAAAAGAAGTGTGTACTTGTATGTTCAGATAGGGTATACACCATGATAATCTGTTAGTTTGGGATTTAGGTGTGTTCCCAGATATGATTGAGATAACTATCCATTAGTTTAAGTTTCACTGTATCACGTTAGGTTGGATCCAAGTTATCTGAAATCTGTCATATCTGAGTTGTATTATATCTTCTTATGAAATCATATGGAATTTGAGTTGTGGTTATCCTAAGTATCTAGGGTTTAGTAGTAAAATGGTGTGGATTTCACTTGAATGATATGTATAGTTCATTATCAGAGTGAGATGGTAGGGTATCGAACAAGAATTTGATTTAATTTGTAAATTGATGGTATTCAAATTTCAATATGTATCTACCAAACATGTATCTATCAGTGATTAGTATCAATGAAAACCATTCTAGAATAAGTGTATGTGTGAAAAGATGGTTTGTATGAGGTAAAATTTGAAGATGTATATTCTTTGAAGAAACTTTTTTGGGTTTACGAAAAAAAAGAGATTAATGTATTGTCTAAAAGGATCTTAAATAAGTTAGGTAGTTAAGAATGAATTTGCATGTTAATAGTATGGTAATTGAAGCGTAAGGGTAAGCCTAAAACTGTGAAAGTATCCGCCCAAAACAGAAGTAAGTTGTTAAGAAGAATACTTGGCATACTAGAGTCCTTCATATATTGTAAAAGTATCTGCCACGAGAATTTTAAGGTTAATGCTCACTAAGTTCTCCTGAACTTATAAGTGTTCTGTTATTGTTTCAGGTATTGATGATAATAGTCTATGCTAGGAGGGACGATGCTAGGAGTACACCAAGGTAGCAGTGAAGTAGGCTAGTATGCATACAATAGAAAAGTGGTGCATTGTAATATTACACCCTAAGAGTCAATTCTTAGTAAACGTTTTTGTTATAGTGAACTGTATTTAGTCAGATGTAATATTTTATTTCTAGATACTATCTTTTGTTTCTTTTATAATGAATCTTGAAATGAAATAGTAAGAAAATGTTTTAAGTAAAGAATGTTGGTCAACTGTGTTTAAATTTTGTTTGGTATTATTTGTAGCAAATCCCGATATTTGAACCCAATAAATCGGGTCGGTCAAGGGTGTTACATGTTGGTATTAGAGCTATTGGTTTAGTCAATCCTCTGGCAAATAAGTGAGTTAGCCCCATATACATAATACACCAAGCTTGGCTTAGTCCTTTAGGTATGTGAAACTTATGTTTGTGTAAAGGATGTTTGTTATGTTAGTAAGTTAAGTTGTAATAAGTAAGATAGTGGGGGGAAATAAAGGATAGATTCGTTGATAAAGTCTAGAAAAATAGTACATTGTAACATAAAGAAAGATACAAGATAGAAACAACAAGAAAGTTTTAAATTCCTCCCTCAGCATAATGGTCAATGGGTTCAATAGGGACCTCATCTATTAGAGGGACAATCCTCTAGAGTCTTTTCTAAGTCAATAGAACCTTCTGAATTTTCTTTTTCATTCTCTACTTTAGGCATATTGGGGAAGAAAAAACCAGTAGTTTGTTTCCACTTCCTTTGAAAGTCTTCACAATCTTTGCCTTTGGGATGGTAGACATTAAAGTTTAAAGATTTAGTAGAGATATCTTGAAAAAAATTAAAGTCTACCTGACTTAGATTCATTGGGCCAGCAGCCACTAGAGTTTGAAAAACCAAATTAGACCTTAACTCGAGCAGGGCCTTAGTCAAGTTCCTTGTGGTATCTTCCCGATATTTCCTAAAGGCTTCCTCATTGAAATGGCGTAGACCATCCAATTCAGACTTGTGGCATAGTTCTTGAGCCAAGAGCTGCCCCTTTAGAGAGGTTTCGCTTTCCTTTAGTGATTTGGCTTCCCCTTCTAGCTGGGTGCACTTAATATGCATATCATTGGACTTAGTCTTCCACGCCATGATACAAGAATTGAGATGTTGAATCTTGTTCCTATAAATCTGACCAAATCGGCGTAGTCTGACTATAGTCTATTCACCAACTTTGATTGCCTCCTCTAAGCTCGTAACCTTGGCTTTATGGTAATTATTTGTTTCATGGAGGAGCCCAATCCAAAGCCCATACTCCACAGACAGAGCCTATGATGACTTTGCCATTAAGGAAAGAGGATGCAATTCTGGATTGGAGGAAAGATAGGAGAGGAGAGACTCTTTCATCTAAGGTGGTATCATGTTGTTCTGACTTTAGAAGATAGAGCTTAGAGAAATAGATTATGAACCTGATTTTAATAAGTCACGCCATGGTAAAAACTCATTGGTTTCTTCAGAACTAGCCTGTCGGGGCTGAGAACTTCTAGTAACCACTAGCTACTCTTAGCATAATACTTCTATTGGGACCTCAGCCAGGGTAGGATCAACACTGTGAACTGGGGAGTCTATAGAATGGGCGGACTCCACTGGTATTGTAGGTACTGCAGGAAGTGCATGAACTGGAGAAGTAGAAGTTACAGGAGTAGGGAGCCCCTTTCAAAGTCTACGCCGCTTTAGTTGTGGACGACCACTCTCTCTTTTTCTTTTTTTTGAGTACTCTCTTCTATCCTGGGATTCTTTTTATTTTTTTCGCTGTTGATTTCTTCGAAGGAGAATTAGTAGCTATCTCTTTTGCACGAACCTCCCTCAAAAGAGTTGTGATATCCATATTTGATACTTAATTAGGCATAGTGTGAGGGTTTGAAGAAGATCCTACACCATTAATAGGAGAATTAGCCCGACTTGAAGAAGAAGAAGAAGAAGAAGAAGAAGAAGAAGAGGAAAGAGTATCAGGAGGTGTGATAAGCCAATTACAAGAAGAAATTCCACAAAATTCATAGAAAAATAAAAGAGGTTCCCTTATACGTCGAATTAGGACTTGTGCTAAGTTGCTTGTAGCATTAAAAGGCCAAGCCTCGAAAGCTAAAAACACATTGTAATCATCTAACCAACTAATGGGGTCAGTTTTCCAATGACTGTTTGTGCTTAGATTCTATAAATATATTAGAAGACATTTCTAACTGTAACGAAAGGATAAAACCAGCCACCAATAGAACCAACAAAAGAATAAAACCTAGGGTGTCGTTACTCAGGCGATACCTTGGTGGGCATCTGAGTTCATAAGCAAATTTGGGTGGAGAATTCCCCAAGTTCCCAAATACCTACATAATATTTCAAGAAAACACCCAAAAATCTCATTGAAATCATCATCTTCCTCACATGTGAATTTTCTAGGTTTTTGATAAAAGTCTATTTTTCCTCCATTAAAGGTAACTAATTATCGACCCATTAGTTTTTAATGTTATTATCCCTTTGAAACTGAATTTTTAGCCGCTAAATCGAATGTTTTGATTAGAAGTCGAAAATAGGGTTGTTAATGGTGAATTCTAGATTTTCAAGTAAAAATGTGATTTCAATGTGTTAATTAGTAGGTTTTGACATGATTAAGACGTTCCTATTTTTTTTTTTGAAGTTTCATTAAAGGTTTCTTAAGTTTTAATGAATTTTCGTGAAAATAGTCAAAACTTGTTGAAAAATGTTGATACCATGAATTATATAGTTTTGTATATTTTAAAGGTTGAAAAATAGTCGTAGGCAAATTATACGATGAATAGAATTGGTTTTAGGCAAAAATATTGGGTATAGACCGAGATATTCGAATTTAAAGTTTGATATGTTAAAGGTTTTGGTTACATAGGGACATAGCTTAGGCTTTTTTTTTTTTGTGTGTATGGTGAGTCCTTAACTAATTTCTAAATGTGTAGTTATTGTGTGAATTGTTGTGTTGAAGTTCTGGAATCGCGAGGACCATCTACGAGCTAAGAAAAGCTAGTTTGAGCTTTCGGCATTTTGGCGAAAGTGAATTGGTGAGTGTTTAGATTAACTGCTTGTGGACACGATTAAATGTGTTGTTAGGGAATTTAGTTGTAGCCTAAACCCCTACTCTAAATTCCGAGTGTAAGTTCTCTTGTGCTCATGTTTAACTTGTGTATTATGTGCTCGTTAAATTGTGAAAATGTGTATTAAAATGATATGACATTACATGTGTTATGTGCTCGTGATTAATATTGTGGAATTATATATGTGAACATGTCAAACAAGCTAAGTGTTAGTAATAATGTTGTGCTTATGATGCAAATGTGCAGTGGAAGTGATCAAAAATTGGTAAGTAAGATGTGTGTTTAAATATGGATATTTTGGTCTTGTCACACTTGAGACCATTGAATATAGTAGGCATGCCATAGGATTGTGAGTACTCACCTATATGTACAGTGATTTTGGGCGTTGAGTGCCCTGAGACTTGTTAAAGGGATAAGGGAATGTGGCTAAGCTCCATTCAACGGGACATGTGAGGGAAAATAAGGAGAGTGTTAGTTATATGTTTCACTTATGGGACATGTTTGACACTATGAGTCTATGTGCACTATACCAAAACAGGGTTTTAGCGGCGTTTTTTTAGGCCTTTAGCAGCACTTTTTAGCGCAGCTAAAAGTATTTGAGGCGCTTCAACAAGCGCCGCAAAAAATGCCGCTATTGACAATGCCGCTAACATTTGCGGCGTTTTTAGAAATAAACACTGCTAAAGGTCATGACCTTTAGCGGCGCTTTACTCACAAACGCCGCTAAAGATCATGACCTTTAGTGGCGTTTAGATAAAAACGTCACTAAAGGTCATGTCACAAACGCCGCTAAAAGTACCGTTCTTTAGCAGTGTTTTACATAAAAACGCCACTAACTTTTAAAAACATTTAAAAATATTAAATATTAAATATTAAAATTAAACATTATTAATATCAAAAATTAATTATTATTAAATATATACTTTTAGTCAAAAAGATAGTATTTAATCATATAATAAATTAATA
This sequence comes from Gossypium hirsutum, assembly GCF_007990345.1. Classification (NCBI taxonomy): domain Eukaryota; kingdom Viridiplantae; phylum Streptophyta; class Magnoliopsida; order Malvales; family Malvaceae; genus Gossypium; species Gossypium hirsutum. The sequence continues at coordinate 44,164,310 of NC_053438.1, read as the reverse complement.
TTTTTTAGTCAAAATATTGAAAAATCATGTTAATATTTAAATAGTAAAATTACAAGTTCAAATAGTGCAACTAATTGATTGCAAAAAAAAAATGCACAAGTTCAATATGTACAGTAATAAACTTGAAAATTTATAAACTAAATTGGAAATTCAAAAACCCTTTGAACTTAGACTAAAATGGGTTTACTACATTCACTGTTTACTACATGGGTTTATTGCTTCTATAAACTAAAATTAGACATTGTTGAGGAAATATAGCACATTCTGATAAAGTAATAGGCTAATTGATATTTTACTTCTGAGTAGTGACTTAATTGATTTAATTCACTCACTGCCACTGAAGGTGGTCTCTCCTCTTCAACATGTCTGCCTGTATAAGTGCAAACAGGGCAGGAAATCAGTCCTAATTAAATCAAGCTCTGAACCAGTTGCAAGCAGTTCAGGAGAATTCATGCTTACAAACTTGATTCTATGTTCAGAATAAATGCATGCAAGCAGACATACCTTGCCAGGGTGATCATACAAAGGAGAAAGATCTGAGAATAAAGATGGAACCCCCTGGGAGCACAGAGAAAATATATCATTATTTCACCCCAGAAAATATAACCAGTAAAACTAGCACCATAAAAATTTATACATCGTTTGCATATATACCTTCGTTAGAAGAGGCTTAATATAACTAACTGCAGCTTCACGGAACTTGTCTCCTTGCAGAAAATCAAGTGGTATCCTCTATATTTTGAGAAAACAAAATTCCAATATAAGTCTTGGAAAATTCATCATACATCATAAAGAAAATAGGCATTCATTGACAATGATGCACACAGTAACAGCAATAAGTACAATTCTCATGAGTGAGTATATAACAAAAAGGGGTATGGGATGAAAACAATTTAATTGTCCTTACTACAAGAATCAAAATTCTAAAATCTCTACAGCTAGAAACTTTATTTCAACTAGTCTCTTTTCAACTCATGGTCAAGTACCCACCCCAAAAGGTTGATTTAGGATAATATATTGCAGCTTAACAGAAAGAATGAGGCAAAGATAGTCGTTAGTAAAAGTTGGAGCATATGAAAGTAGAACTTTAACCACCTAAAGTTCTTACAGTTTGTCACATCAAAACATCAATTAAATATTGATTAAATCTGAATATATTGCAGCAATGATGCACATTTAAATCTGAATCTACTGGCTGTAATTTCAAGGAATAAATAAGTTTTACAATATAACTGCAAATGGCGTCATTTTGGGTTAAATGAGGAAAGTGAAACCATCCCTTTGATTTGTCTCTGCATTCATGAAAATACCGGCGCAAACTAATAAACTCAGATGAGACATCATTTCGGAGCAAGGCCAAGAAATTATCAATCATCTTTCTGACGCAAAACACTAGGCATGCTATTATTACCATTGAGTGTAGCAAGATAAATTCGCTTCTCAGCCAGTCCAATATCCGATAGTATCAAATTACCCTGCCGGCAGAAAAATCAAACAGAAAGTAAAAACTCATTTTTAACATCAATTACAATCAAGTAATACAATAAGACTAGATGGTTTTTCTTATGCATATCAGCGACTACTTGGCACAAGAAAATTCGTATGGTGCCTCAGGCTAGTGCTTCAGAATTCTAGAATAATCAAAACATGGTATCTGCTAACTGTTAAGAGAGATTTTTTGGAAGGCCCTAGCTTAGCTTTTACTATAGCAGGTATCTAAGAGGTTCCTACAAACAACATGACCACATTTTGTATCTTTTGAGAAGACAATTTGATCGCATATTAGTACCTCACTGGCCATTAATCTTCGGACGTTATTAGCATATAGTTTTGGATCATCCTTCTCTAGTTGCGAGGGGTAGTAGACAGGTAACCATGTGACCAACATGTGATTAACAAATTGACACAGAAGAAAAACCACATGACGCACCTATGGACGAGGGAAGGGAGGAGTTGCTGTTTCTTAAACTGTATGATTTATAAGTTTAACTTCAAAGGTTACAAGTAGAAAGAACCTATCTGCTAAATTAACTTCAAGTAACGCTTTAAATTTCTCAGAATGCACATAAGACAAAGCACATATTTAGAAAAGTAAGGAAATCTTATATTTGAAGTGCCTTACAACCTCAAATGACAAGAACAAAAGAAATTTTCTTCAAAATGCAAGATAAATATGAACAGATCCATCTGCAGCTAGGTATGCATTACTCCAGCTTAGGCAATAAAGAAGGGCAAGTGACTCACTTCCATCGTGATTTAACTTAAATGTATCAACTGAAAATGCCTTTAACTACAAATTCCAGGTTTCTTGCCAACCTCACTTTGTCCTCGTGGGCAGCAGAGAAAAAAATGAGGACAAAGCAGATACCATATTTTAAAAAGAAAGAAGATTTTAAAAGCAATAGAACAAAACTAGCCCCAAGGTTCATTAACAGAACAGTGTATGACAACATGCACAACAACCTCACCAAAGCTGCTTCACCTACTTTTGAGTATTAAAACTTAAACATAAAGGATGGGAAAAGGAGTGCATACATGTATGCAAGCATCAAAAGGAATTAATCCACAATGAATAAAACAAAGTTTCTGGACTTGTAAAAAAATATATAAAGATTTAAAGGAAACATGTTGGAAAAATGGAACAAATGTACTTGACTGGAGTACTTAATAAGGAACCGGAAAAGAAATTTGCGAGACGTAGCGCAAATATTGCCACGAGAAAAGAAAGCTTTTGACATAAACAAAGTAACTGACCTAAAATGAGGCCACGGATTAAAGTGGAATCATTTCAGCTGATATCAGTTCCAGGCCCCCCAAAACGAGAGCCTCTTGATGTCCTGCTTTAAGAAAACATGAGTTTATATAAGTTTTTGCATGTTTTAACTTTTAATATAAGTAAAAGCATCCAAGTTTACATAGGCAAACTGGAAGGAAACGACTTTGTATAAATTCCGCCATATCTTTAAGTGCATTACTGAAAGAACTTGAATTTTAAGAAGACTGTAACAGATCCACCTCAGAAAATTAAAACCAATAAACAAAAACACAATAACCAACTAGCAGTCAACTTGTCAAGTCAAAGCACTCACGCATAAATCATTGCAAATAAAAACTATACACAACCAAACAAACTTCATAAGGCAATCAAGATAAAGTATAACTTGAAATAAACCATTTTAGAATGATTGACAACTCCAAAACAACTTCACCGTATCAAGAATCAATAATATCAAATGCCAGAAGCTCAAATCAAAATAAATAATAAAAATACAAAAACATAAATATTTCATAACCCAAAGCTACTGATACTAAAATAAACTAAGCATCTAGAAGCTAAACCTAACCTTCTTACATACTAAGTAGCAAAGTTGATCCTAATCCTCTATTACTGAATAAAATAACCAAAGAATCTTAAACATCTTAAATATATATAAAAAAAAAACTGCCAAACCCCTAAAATATTGGAAAGAAGCAAAATCTTTAGATAATTAAATTCCTTGAGCACTTTTTTTACACCCTACATAAAACATAATGCTGGACTCAACTATAAGCACCAAATCTTCTCAGTATTTTCCATCATTCTGCCATTAAAAAAAAATCCTATTATTAACCCCTCTATTTTCTTTCACATATTCCAGGCTTCAGATGCATAGCTGCCTCAATTGTAGCTTTCAACTTATTGCCTTTATTTATCTCTTCTCTAGAAGTTCTAGGAGCAGACTGATCAGCACCAGATGCCTGACAGACTGAGCAATATTCAGCTGTATGACCCATTCCTTTGCATGTTAGACATGGAACTCTTTTAGAGGATCGACTAACACTACTCTTTCAGTTTTATTTTTGTATGTGAAAAAATCAAGAAAAAAAAAGGGTAAAAACAAAAATAGACAATGCAAATTTAAAGAAATATAAAAACTTTAGAACAATATATAAAAAAATATCACTGGCCCTAATTTACTTACTGTAATTGTATTTAAACTTAATAGTTAAAGCATAAAGTATAAACTAAGTTAAAAATTTAAACAAACAAACATAAACCTTTGGCACATGAAAGGAATATGAAAGATAAGCTTTTTTACACAATACTAAAGATAAACAAATTAGAATGACATTGATAAATTAAAAAATAAGAGATATGCAATTAGAATGACAGATATGAAATAAATTTAACTGCTTTTTTTTAATTCAAAACGTAGATGCCAAATGATAAAAGAAAGAGATAATTAAGATATTGAAACCTTTACGGTAGGAGTATTAAACTGGATATGCCGCGACTTCGACGGCAACTACAGCTGGAAAAGATAAGGTGACAAAATAGAGTTTACTTAATTATGTAAAAGTGCCAAGCAAAACCATAGGTCATATTCAGTTTCTGAAACAACAGAACAAACAAGTACAATAAATAAATAAATAAATAAGCCTTGAAAATGACCAGGCTGCAAAAGAACAAGTACAATAAATAAATAAAGGCCTTTTGAAAATTGACGAACTATAACTATTTAAATTTGCAGCAATGTTACCTGAACTTCAATGAAATACACTATAGTATATTAAATGGCTATATGATGTATAATGAACAATGGAAGGGAGAAGCAGAGCAACAGATTGCAATAAACCTCATTTTTGACATGCAACCGTACAAGGACATAATATACTTCGGCATTTAGCCATTTGTTCTTTGTTGGATGCATTGATAAGAAATGTAATGAACATGTAATGTTTACGGGAAAGTTACAAAAGAATACAGCATTTATGACTTATGAGAATGAGTGCTTTCCACTTTGAAACCAATCCTTATAGCCTTGTTGTATATAATAGGTTCTGAATGTTAGAGGTTTTTTTAAAACAGTGGCAGTGATTTTCTAAATAAAACTTACAACAGTGTTCTAAGAGCAAAACTAATAAAATATCAAGACTAAATGAGCCATTTGCAAAGAAAGGAGAGTAGCCCATTTATGACACTTGCACTAGACAAAGCAAAGAAGAAAACCTTGATAGCTCCACCATAAACCATAAGACTTGGCCGATTGAGCCTCCCCATTGCAATAAGTGTACCTGGCATCTAAAGAACTGATAACACTCTAGAATAACTTATTTTTATATATTAATTATGTATTTATTCTGAGTATGATCCTGCTAATTTGAGCTATTTATGATCTTTTATCTCATAGGGACTAAATTTGAGGCAAAAGTAAAATTAAGGGTCAAAAGCGTGAATTTAGAGAGATAAAATGGGCCAATGTGCGACATAAGGAAAAGTTGGTGCCAAAAGTGAAAGCATGGAGGACACAAGGGTTGAAATGCAAAAAAAAAAGATTTTATTCTATTAAACTCTAATTTAATTATATTAAGATAATTAATATTGAGATAATTATTAAGGATTATTTTTAGGATTTTATTTTATCTTTATTTATCTTCAATTAAATGTATTTATCTTTTAGGAATTTAAGTAGGATTAGAATATCTCCCCTAACACTATAAATAGAGGGTGAAGTGACTCAAAAGGGGATCCCATATCTTTTTCTGTAAACACTCTCTCCTCAAAAGTCTAGGCTTTTGTTCTTTTTATATTTCTTTTCAATAAAATCTTTATTTTTATTTTATTTATTTTCTTTTCTACCATAACTATGAGCTACTAAACTCATCTAGCCGAAGGTTGTCAAAAATCCCCAAAAGAGTTCATGAGGCTTAGAATTCGTACTTAGCCTCCTCGTTGAGTATTCATCGTTTCTCCGCACTACAGGGCTGATGCTTCCGTCCATGTCCCTTAAGAAGTAAGTTTTTCAACGTATGCAAAGGCGGTCGCTTTGTATGTTTTGGGAAGGTTGCACAGTTGGTTCGTTAGCTTACTGCGTCAGAGGTTGGCGAGCTCAAGAGACAAAATGGCGTGGGATTCGCCATTGAGAAGCGTTGATCTAGCATAAGACGATCCCACAGAAGCGATTGTTATCTAGAGTCAGGTTCCACTAAATCGTAAGTCTAAATCCTTGGAGCTGGTGATCGTAGGCGTCCTCTTCCACTATAACTGGCTTATTCGGTTTGGGAAGGATCATCTAAAAGCCGAGGATTGAACCCAAGGCGGAACGAGACAACCGGAGGCTAGAATCTCCCTTAAGAATTTCCTTTCTCTCAACTCTATTTTTAATTTCTCAAATTTTCGATTCAATATTCTTAATTCTGTTTTTATTTTATTTTTCGTTTTCAGATCCAAACATTTAATTCTGTTATTTTTTTATTTTATTTTTTTCAGGCACCCAAGTTTTCTTGGGCAAGACTCTGCCTAGGATTTCACGAAACAAGATATTTTACAAGTCTAGTCCCTGAGGATTTGACCCTACTTCCCTTTTACTATTCTTTTTTCATTACTTTTTAGGGATAAGATATTTTTAGTGCTTTCAACGACCATAGGATATTTTTAGTGCTTTCAACGATCGCATCAAGAACTAGCTAGCATTGTTTTAATAGAATGCACCATTGAGAAAGAAAACCTATATCAGACCATAGTTTATGATTGTTGAACTTTAATGAACCACAACTGCATTAACACATAAACTACTTCTACAGCTCTACCAAAGTCCAAACAATCAGAGCCCATGGGAAAATGTCTAAACATTAAATTAATTTGATCACTTCAAATCAATTTTATTTTTTCAATCAAACCAGATGAAGAACACTCTTGAGTTAAATGCAGTTTACATCCTTTTCTTTCCACTTCTCTTTCTCACAATTAAAAGCGATGAGCATATAAATAAATCACATTTATCTTTTTGTTTTTTTTTTCCTTTCACAGTAAGGCAAGTTCATATATAGCGTCAAATCAGGAAAAATAAAACACAAAATGCTTACAAAAGTATTAAAAAGAAAAGGAGAAGCAAAGTTAGAAATAAAGAGCTTACATTTTTATCACAACCGGGAATAGAGATATTGCCATCATACCACTGAACACCCATAATCGTTTCAATACTATCAGCAATCAAATCCCTTGACTGCCAACTGAAGCTCATTCCCCTCGTCCCCATCGAAATCGCATCGCTTACTCCGACCGTATTGAATCTAAACCCAACCATCCCAGCGTCCTCAACACCCCGTTTCACCTCGTTCGACAGCTTCAACAAATGCATGTTGCACAGGTTCCCCTCGTACCACACCGACGAAATTCCCACTTGGGGTTTCAACATGTCGTCTTCTGATAATCCTACCCCGTATAGCATCGCCTAGGACCCGCCTTGTGACTTCGGTTCTGTTACTGTTGAACTATATTTGTTAAGATTTACTGTGGGTGGAGAGGGAGGGTTGGCTGTTACAGCTGCCTGGGATTGAGCCGGTGTGTCAACATCGTCGACTTCCATAGCTGAACCTTGGTCGTCTGGGTCCGTCACGAATTCCATCGGCATCGGCATCGGCATCGGCCTCATCTTTCCCCCCTTTTCTTTAGGCTTCTAGGGATTTCTTTCGATGGTTTAACTTTAATTATTTTTGTTGAAATATCACGCTGAAGTTTTATAGTGTCAAACAAGTCTGTCCAATTGATTATGGATTTTGCGGCAATTAATTTTTTGTAGTGAAACTGTACCGTTTTGAAAAATTTTAATACACAGTTATAGTATTTTTTGTCCAAATGCCTTTATTGCTTATATTTTGCAACATTTATTAGAAAAACACCGCTAATGATTTATTTTTTATATTTAATTATTATATAATTCATATTAATTTTAAATAAATTATTTTTGAAAATTTAAATAATATTTAAAATAATTAGATAAATTTTAAAATTTTTATATAATTTTTTATGTAACAAAACAAAAACAAAAATAAAAAAATTTAAAATATGAAAAAAAACTTTAAAAAACTATAATGATAATTTTAATAAATTAAAATTCATATTATCTCTTTTACAATTATATAATAAATTATTTAACATATAAATTAAAACCCTAATCAGTCATATACCCAAAACACTTTAAAATTATTTTAAATAATAGTATTTTTTCATTTTTAACATATATTTTTCTATGTTTTTACTTTCAATTTTTTTTTACGTGTCATTACTTGTTTTGAAATTTTAAATATTAAATTAAAAATAAATTATATTTTAATTAATACATAGAAACTAGTTAAATAATAAATAGAAGAGGATGAAAGAGTGCATGAGTTGTCGGAAAGAATCCATGATGCCACTTGGATGATGGGTGAGAATATAGGGAACAAACCTTAAATCATAAAACATTAATTGATTAAATATTTTTAAATATAAAAACATTAATTGATTGTATAAAATTTTGCCATTTAACAAATATTAAGTAAACCTTAAATCCTAAACCATTTAATATATATAAAATTTTTCTATTATCTCTTAAATAATTTAAACTATAATCATAATTTTAATATATTAAAATTAATATTATCTCTTTTACAATTATATAAGAAATTATTTAATATATAAATTAAAAAAATACTAATTAATCTAAACTCTAAACCTCTAACTCTTATCCTCTAAACCCTAAATCATAAAAGCTTGCAAAGCTTAGATTTATATTTTTTAACCTTAGGCTAGCCGAACCTGGCCTGTTTTACCATTTAAAATAATAAAAATATAAACAGGTTATATTGACATTATTTTTAATAATTAAATTTAAATATAAAATAATTTTTATTGTTTTTAAACAATCACAGCTGGGACAAGACAAAATAGAAAAAACTCACATTAGGTTTAAAGATAATCAGGCTCGAACTAATACTTCTGTCACGTCAAGGTGACACTTTACCGCTAAGTTATATCCCTTCCCTGCCCCCATCAAGAAATGGAACTTACTAATCCTAAGCCAAAGGATCGGGAAACTCAACAATGCAAACTCTTATTTAAAAAAAGGTATCCCTAAAGCAAAATGAAAATGAAAATTAACCCTGTACTTATTAAAACGTTATGAAACTATTTAATGTCAAATTCTTTGAAAATATTTAAAAAATCAGTATTACTGTTTTCTTATTCCCTCAACAAATATAATGCAACTTTAACAGTTTTAAATACACTGAAACGATTTTAAAGAACCAAATCTTCACACGATTTTGAAGAACCAAATTAATATTATCTCTTTTACAATTATATAAGAAATTAATTAATATATAAATTAGAAAACACTAGTTAATCTATAACCTAAACCTTAAAACCCTAAAACCCTAAACCCTTAACACATAACCTCTAAACCTTAAACCCAAGCCTTTAAATCATAAACCATAAATCATAACCCTTAAACCCATAATCCATAAACCTTAAAATAGTAACTCCTAAATCTTAAACTCTAAACCATATACCCTAAACCAAAAACCTTAAGCTATAGTGATAATTAATTCAATACTTTAAAATTAATACTATCTCTTTTACGATTATATAAGAAATTATTTAATATATAAATTAAAAAACACTCAGTAATGTACCCAAAAAACTTTAAAATTATTTTAAATAATAGTATTTTAATTTTTCCATTTTTAACAAATATTTTTCTATGTTTTTTTTTGCAAATTATTTCAATGTGCCATTATTTTTTTGAAGATTTTGAATATTAAATTAAAATAATTTTAATTTTAATTAATATAAATAAACCAATTAAATAATAAATAGACAGATAAAATGTTTTTTGCGGCGCTTTTCTAAAAATACCGCTAAAACCCCGAGCATTAACGACGCTTTTTCAAAAACGCCGCTAAAACCCCGAGCATTAGCGGCACTTCTTCAAAAACACCGCTAAAACCTTCGAGCATTAGCGGTGCTTTTTCAAAATCGCCGCTAAAGCCCCATGCATTAGCAACGCTTTTTTAAAAACACCACTAAAACCCCGAGCATTAGCGGCGCTTCTTCAAAAACGCCGTTAAAGCCCCATACATTAGCGACGCTTTTTCAAAAACGCTGCTAAAACCCCGAAAACACGTTGGGCTTAGGTTTTTTGTAGCGCTTTTAGGAAAACGCCGCTAATGCTTAATTTTTAGCGACGTTTTTTATCCAATCACCGCTAAAAAGCCTATTTTGGTGTAGTGGTGGTGTGCTGGAGATCCGTGTATCCGATGAGTGGTGATAGTGCCCACTTTTATGTTTCATAGCCCAAGTGCAAAATTACCCTAAATTATAAATATGTTTGTATGTATTGTAATGTATGTATGAATGTGAATATATTTACTTTGTAAATAGGCTATTAAATATGCAAAAGATGTAAAATGTGTCAACTAAGTTGAGGATGTTATAATTATGCTACTTATATGTTTCACTAATGCTTGATGAACTATTTACATGGTAGTTGTTTTAGGCATTCATGAGCTTGTTAAGCTCACCCAATCCTTTCTTAAACCATTGTAGATTAGTTGTGTGCCAGTGTGAGCGATGTGGTTTTTAAGGGGTAATCTAAGCTAAATCTCTAGTAGTTATTCGTAGGTGTTTATTTGCTTATTTGTGTTTTGGGAACTAAAGGCAATGTGGTAGACTATATGCTAGTTTTTACTATGATTTTTAAGTTGTTTACATGGTTATTTTGCTTAGGACTTATGGACTTTCCATTTGAATAATTGGTTTCTTCCTCGGTCATGAGTATGATGTTTTGGACTATTACTTTGGACATTTTAGTGACCATTTGATGAAGTGAATGATACATGATGATTAAACATTAGTTGGTATGAATTATATGCTTGTAATTGCTGTATTTTTTATGGCTGGAGAAAAAGTATTGATATTTGTGTTTTAATATTGATACCTCTATGTTTTTGAAAGTGTAAGAAGTTGGTAACGTAATTTGGTATTGATACCTTATCACAAGTATCGATACTCGGGGTAAAATAATCGATACTTTTCAAAAGGTACTGATAATTTCTGAGACTTTGGCTTTTTTGTGAGAAACAGAATACAAGTTTGGTATCGATTTTCCAATAGGTATCAATACCACTTAAGAAAAATATCGATACCTCACCATAAGTATCGATACCTACGTGACAGTTTTAGAATTTTTTCTGAATGGTACCAATGCATGATTAACTAATATTATTGGACTATTTGATGTATGAATAGCATGTAACAATGAAAATTAAAGAGTATAGTTGTCTTAAACCCATATGAATTATAATATGAAAGACGTTTTTTTCTATAATGACCATTGACTAGTTGTGTCTGACATGAGGCGGTGGTGTGGCATCCTGATATACGGGCTCAGCAACCAGGCCAGGTATAAGGTGTTATAGAGCGAATACCCTCTGTGAAGCCTTTTGTAGGGCAGTTATATTACTAACCAGATTGGAAAATCATGATATGAAAACAAGTGTAAGACCATGTGATTGAGACCCATTGCATCTTATTATGATATGAAAACACTTACAGTGTAGCCTCCGATAAGATGAAGATTTGACTGGCAGATCACGACACATGAATGTGAGTAAGACCATGTGGTTGAGACCTATAGCAAGATATATTTGTATGTATGTTCAAGGTTTTAGCCTTCGATATGGTATGGATCGCGATACATGAAATTTATGTATAAGTCCATAAGGGGGAAACCCATGGAAACTTATGTAAAAGTCTGTCAGGACAGTAAAAACATGGTTTTGTATGATGCCTTTATGATGTATTTTGTTTGGCCCTGGGGGTGTACTCTGCTAAGTATGTTTGGTAAAATACATTATGGTAAATTCAGGACAAATTCTAATTATTCTGTAATAGGTGTTGCTAAGATAAGGTTATGATATGTCCGAGGTTAATTTGGTTGAATTAGATTTCTGAAGTATTTGAATAAGCCTTAAGGAGAAGTCTTGAAAAGAAGTGTGTACTTTTATGTTTAGAGAGGGTATACGCTATGATAATCTATTAGTTTGGGATTTGGGCGTGCTCCCAGATATGATTGAGATACTTATCCATTAGTTTAAGTTTGATTGTATCATGTAAGGTTCAATCTGAGTTATCTGGAATTTTCCATATATGAGTTGTATTATATCTTCTTCTGAAATCATATGGAATTTAGTTATGGTTATCTTGAGTATCTGGGGTTCGATAGTAAAGTGGTATGGATTTCACTTGAATGATTTGTATTGTTCAATATTAGAGTGTAGTGGTAGGGTATCGAACAAGAATTTGATTTAATTTGTAAACTGATGGTATTTAAATTTGTGTAAGTATCCACTAGTGATTAGTATTAGTGAAAACCATTCTGGAATAAGTGTATGTGTGAAAAAGATGGTCTTTATGAGGTAAACTCTGAAGATATATATTCTTTGAAGAATACTTTTTTGGTTTTACGAAAAAAAGAGATTAATGTATTGTCTGGAAGGATCTTAAATAAGTCAGGTAGTTAAGAAAGATTTTGAAGGTTAATAGTATGGTAATTGATGCGTAAGGGTAAGCCTAAAACTGAAAATGTATCCACCCAAAACAAAAGTAAGTTGTTAAGAAGAATAGCTAGTGTACTAGAGTCCTTCATATATTATAAAAGTATATGCCAACGAAAATTTTAGGCTAACTCTCACTAAGTCCTCCTAAATTTACAAGTGTTATGTTATTGCTTCAAGTAATGATGATAAGAGTCTGGGCCAAGAAGGATGATGTTAGGAGTAGGCCGAGGTAGCGGCGAACTGGGTTATTACGCATACAATGGAAAAGTGGTGCATTGTAACATTACACCCTAATAGTCAATTCTTAGTAAATGTTTTTGTTGAAATGAACTGTATTTGGTCAAATGTAATATTTTATTTCTAAACACTATCTTTTGTTTCTTTAATAATGAATCTTTAAATGAAATAGTAAGAAATATGTTTTAAGTAAAAAGTGTTGCTCAACTGTGTGTAAATTTTCTTTGGTATTATATGTAGCAATTCCTGAGATCTGGACTCGATGAATCGGGTCGGGTAAAGGGTGCTACACGTAAATTTTGCATTGTGTGTTTATTTTGTGCTTTGACATCCCAAGAAACTTGTGCATCCCTCGTCACTTGCTTCCACATCAATTGGGCCATTATATCTTCATCCTACACACTTAATTAAACATATCAGTGCAACCTAAGGCTCGTGTCAACCTATAGATCACAACACTTAAAAAATGTGTTAAAAACACTTATTTTATTAATATTTAATCCTAAAGCCTAAATACCAAAAACATAATATAAAATCCAAAATTGCATAGAAAACAAGCTCCTTAAATGTGGAATTGACTCGAATTAACTACTATATTTGATGGCAGGTCAACTATCCTACCCAATATTTGTTTACTTGCCAATCACTAGAGGACTAATCCATTTGAACAAATAAATACCTCCAAGGCAATATCCCTTCCATTACAGTTGTTGCATTGAACCCGTTTATACCAATTCCGTAACGCCCTCAACCTAACCCAATTTACCAAGTCTGAATCTTTGGTGTTACTAGGCGATGCAAAACATTTAGTAAAAAAGTTTATCATTTCTTCTTTAAGTTTGTTATTTGAAATACAAAAGAAAATCTCAACATCTTAAAATTTTTTAAATGGAGTACATGTTAAACGTCTGATTACAACTCATCTGATTCATGACTCTACAAGTTAGAAAATTATTTAAGATAGACTTGAAAGACAAATTTCAAAGTTGTGCCACTAGTCCTCTATATGCATAATAGCCCAATCAGCCACCAGCTTGGTATACTCATGGCGTTGTCCCTCCAAGCGAAGCTGTTTCTCAACAAACCTGAAAAGAAGTAATAACCTTGTAAGTACAAAAGTACTTAGTGAGCTCATTGACAGTACCTTGGCGTAGTCTTGTAATACTTTAGGACTTTCCATGGACCAACTTCTACTCTGCGCCATATGATACGGCTAATACCTTACGATCTTATAACGCTCATACGCACCAAATATCATACCCTTCTCATTCTTAATCTTTCATATCTTGTTACTAAGGAAATCCTTCTATTCAATTCATGAATATCTTATTTCAAATCAACTGTTTGCTGACATTATCTTAGGTGGATACATAGACACGGTGAATACTTACGCAACATTTCATACATGTGGTTCAATCTCAAACCTACCCTGATCTAATTTTGTGCACATATTCATATTGATAATTTATCGCGTATAACATTTAAATGAACTTTATATCATGCTATACAGAATCTCATAATTCAAAACAAAATTAATTCAGATTCAGAATAATTTTGGAAGATGTGATACCCCTTACTTTTCTTGCTTATAGATCATCATAACAGACACCCTTCTTGACATACAAATATTCATCTTTTTTTCATAAAAATCCCTTAAGACTTCCTTCCACTCTTATTCTAGAGCATATCAATATCTTATCTTGGTTATACACATTACAAATGTTCTAGAACTTACTCATATCTTACCACAAAAACAAACATTCAGACTTGTAACTTACCAGATTTTCCTAACAGTCCATGTCACTTTGACTTAGAAAAATACACCTTACTAGCAATCAGATAGAACACGCCACTAAGGTTATCCATTCATTGTTCGCCACAAGGGCAGCTCTTAAGAGTGCGCCACAAAGGCGTTCCTTACAGATTTTGCCACAAAGGTATTCCTTCCATATTCCACCACAAAGGCTTTCTTTCATATTACGCCACAAAGGCTTTCTTTCCTGATGTGTTTATGACATGGATTTGCCTAAACTCATGTTATGTGAGGTTTGCCCATCATCGTCCTGAGAACTCCATTGGTAAATCACCATCATTTAGTTCCTTTCAAAAAATGCTATGGCCATTGAATTTTCCTTTTAGCGATCATGTTTAAAGCCCTAATGGACCTTTTTAAACTTCACCACGATGAACAGACACATACATAGTTAATTGATTCTTCATTCATTGACACTATTTAAGACTTCACATTTTGATCCGTTAGCAACACCTAAATAACTCACACCTCATCACATACATTCCATTTGTGCTCATACAATCATAATTCATCATCATAATACTTATCACATGCTTAACTTGTCAGATTCCATACGGACTAGCGTACAAGACCTAGTAAACATTCATACAATAGTATAACCTTCTTATTATACTCTTTTATGATAGTTTCATAGTTTATTTGATTTCTACAAAATTATCTAGCATAAATGGTATATGTGTAAGATTCAATTTAGAGACTCACCTAACAACCATTGATAACAGCTAGGACTCCAGATTCATCATCCAATAAGAAACTCAACAACCGCTACTTATAAAACATATGAACACCATTAGAACTCATTCATATAACTTTTACCATCATTCAAAACTCAGATAACGACCATGCAAAGCCTTAGTTCTTTATCTTACTATTCACGCACATAAAAACAAACTTACTCTTTTAGAAGTCAACATGCAAGATCATAATACTTACCTAGGATGTTAAACAACCCTCTACGTGCACTCAGATCCTTTGTTTCAACTCAATCAAGAAAAATCTACACTCAACTCCAAGGCAAATCAACAATGGTGTTTTAAATAGAAGAAACAAGATAACTTTCTTTTCTTCTCAAGCCCTTTTCAATATATATAAATAAAAACTTATGTTCTCTTAGTGGAACTTAACACGTGTCACAAACTTTTGAGGTTGCCTTTGTTAATGGTTTATAGTTGTAGATAAATGTATACAAGAATCCAATATCTTTAAATATATATTTCATCCCTTCGTTTATTCCTGACCATCTCGTTAGAACTTAACTAGCACAATAACTAAACAAACTTGGTGTACTATACCTTTAGCGATACCGATTTTACCCCAAAATCCCTTAATACTCATTTCAATCTTTTCTTCTTTACATCTCCACAAATTCAGAGAACAATCCTTACCTGATACTCTAACATTAACTATGCGTCTGATGTATACGCCAAGAGCATTAATTGGGCGAATCAGATTGCACCACATAGACTACTTTCAGGTTACGCACCAAACTAAGGTCCCACCAAAATTAGGTGTTACAAATTCCTTATAACATCGAAATCAGGTGGATTCCCCTAGTTGACATACTTGCATTTCAAACACTTCTACTCGACAATCTTATCCTCGTAATTTGACGGATTCTCTTACTATCTTATTTGTTTGCACTCTCAAATGTTTCATGAACATTCTATAATATTTCTCGTCATACGAGTCAATCTGTGATTTCCACTTTTTATTCCCTGATGGCTTCCTAGCCTATCATCCTAACAGTCTCCATATGTTGCCATGTTTACTATCCTAACGAACTTCATATGTTGTCATAGCCCCAGCTATGGTCTTACACACTATGATCCCATGTTTATTGTCCTAGTGGACTTCCAATTATGATGAATCAATCAACCTCTTCCGAGGTGTTGCCCCAAAGAACTAGTCGATAACCACCTTTGTAGTGCTGCCCCAAAGAATCGATAGACCATCGTCATAGTGTCGCTCTAGTGAGCTAGTCAATATCATTCCACAATGTCACCAAACTCCCTTCAATCCTCTTATCAATCCGCCCATTCCTCCGTATTCGCCAATTATTCCTATCTCCGTCTATCTCGTCAAGGTAAATTCCCTTCGCACTCCGCATGCAATTTAAACATGTATTTCATAGAATTTATTGTACTAGTTACTGTTGTAACGCCCTGACTTCTTAATTTTGTTTTTACAGATTCTATCATAAGTTAATACATGCTTTAGTGGTTAAGGGTCTTGGGCGTTAGGGGTGAGTCGTGGGTTCGAGTTCTTGGGGAGAGCTTTGTGCTCATTAATAGTTGTTTTTTTATTGTTGTTTAGTGGAATTTGAATTTAAGTTGACTTTTAATGGGATGAGAGTGTGGGGAGTTATAGGGATGAGAGTGTGGGGAGTTATAGTTGGTTTTAATTTTTAATTTTAATTTATTTAAAAAATAAACAAAACAACTCTTTCCCTCAATCCCACGTTCCTTTTTCTTTCTTTTCCAGTTTTAATATTTTCTTTTCATTTACTCTCTTCTTGCGCCATCGTCAGTTTGGAATTTGGGAATTTTTTTAATGTTTTTTTTGTTACTCTATGTTATTTGATTTCTTGCAATTGTAAGGCTGCTCATTTGGCTTCTCCAGCTTCATGTGTCTTAGGTGATGTAAACGGTCCTTTAATCGTTTAATTTTAGAGTTATGGGATGCTATAGGTGGTGTTATTTTATAGTCATTAATTAATTAATTCTGTATTTAGGTGAAGTTCGTGAGACGTTGGGTGCTCCTTCAACATCATAATTTTGTGTGGTTACGGTTTGAATAAAAATAAGATTATGGAAAAGTTTTTGGTGATTAGAAGGTTTCGATTCTTGTTCAACTCATGCCTCGTTACCATTTTAATCATTTTTTGTCATGTTTAGGCCTCGGGGGTATTGTGGTTGCATTTCTGTCAGAATCAAATCAGGTGTGCAACACGAAACTCGAAAAACGATGATCGACGAAAGCAAAAAATTGGGCCTGTATAATTCTGATTTTGTAAAAGGATTTTGCATGTTTGTATCTATATAATTCTGATTCTGTAAAAGGTTTTACCTCTGTATCTGTTCTCTATGAGATTGAATCTGAATTTCTTTTTATATACACGTTACACACTGAGTTTCAAAACTCACTCTTTATTTGTTTGTTCTATTCAGGTAACCTTCAGATTTAGACGGGTTAGTGCGACGGAAGCTCTGTGGTAACCACATTTCCATAAAATTTCATCCTTTTAAAATTAGTTTAAACTTTTCTAGTTTTTGAGAGTTTTGTAATTTTGGGACTTTTTGGGACTGCTTTTGGTTTTGGATTTTATTTTGGTTTTCTAAGCATCACAATGGATAAAATAATTTTTCTGAAAATGACAACTTTTCTGAAATAACAATTTTCAAGAACAATTTGATTTGCCAAAATGTGATATTTTAAAGAAACTCCACTGCAAAACATTCAATTTAATATAAAGGTGTAACGAGCAACGATTTTAAATCAAATAAGTCTTTCAATAAGTTTTCCAAACAAATTGGATCTACTAAGTAACAACAGCTATGATGATTTGTGAGTGATAAAGAAGTTGTTTTTAAATTCTCTTCGTAATAGTTCTAGATTCGACCATAACATCTAGGTTACGTTTGAGGTGTTACATTTAGTGGTATCAGAGTCGAGTTGTAAAACTTGGGCTGTAAAATTTTGGGTTCAAAATTTTATTTGTAAAAACTAGTTTTCGAGCAAAGTTTATTTTTACAATTTGAAAAGCATGTGGACATCGAGTCTCCGACGCTGATCCTATAAATATTTCTAAACTTAGAAATATTGTATTTAGAAAACTCTGAACTGTTTAAAACTGCATATAGTTAGTAAGAGACTGGAAATTCTAAACTTTCTGAACTTTCTGAAACTATTTTTGATAATTATTTGAAGCATAACATATTGCTAATAAACACTGAAACTGATTCATAAAACTTCATGACCGAATTTGAATTTTGAAGAGGAGCCAGTTCAGATTTTGGATTAGGATATTAAAGTTTTGAAGAAGAAATCTATTCCGTTAGTGAAGGTTTTGTGGTGGAATCATAGCACTGAGAAAACCACGTGGGAACCTGAGGACTCGATCCGTAAGCAGTATCCGTATCTATTTGAGTCAAGTAAATTTCGAGGCTGAAATTTCTTTTAGGATGGTAGAGTTGTAAGGCCCTGACATCTTAATTTTGTTTTTACAAATTTTGTCATATGTTAATATCTATTTCAGTGGTTAAGGGTCTTCAACGTTAGGGGTGAGTCGTGGGTCCGAGTTCTTGGGGAGAGCTTTGTGCTCATTAATACTTGTTTTTTTTGTTGTTTAGTGGAATTTGAATTTAAGTTGACTTTTGAGTGGGGGATGTCTGTTGCTTAATTATAGGGTTGGGAGTATGAGGATTTATAGTTCGTTTTAATTTTTAATTTTAATTTATTTTAAAAAAACAACTCTTTCCCTCAATCTCACGTTCTTTTTTCTTTCTTTTCCAGTTTTAACATTTTTTTTCATTTGCTCTCTTCTTGCGCCATCGTCAGTTTGGAATTTGGAAAAAAAATTTTAATCTTTCTTTTGTTACTCTATGTTATTTGATTTCTTGCAATTGTGAGGCTGCTCATTTGGCTTCTCCAGTTTTGTGCGTCTTAGGTGATGTTAACGGTCTTTTAATCGTTTAATTTTGGAGTTATTGGATGCTAAATGTGGTTTTATTTTGTAGTTGTTAATTAATTAGTTCTGCGTTTAGGTGAAGGTCGTGCGACGTTGGGCGCTCCTTCAACATCATGATTTTGTATGGTTGTGGTTTGAATAACGGTAAGACTATAGAAGAGTTTTTGGTGATTGGAAGGTTTCAATTCTTGTTCAACTCGTGCCTCGTTACCGTTTTAATCATTTTTTTTGTCGTGTTTAGGTCTCGGGGGTATTGTGGTTGCGTTACTATCAGAATCGTATCAGGTGTGTAACGAGAAACTTGAAAAATAATGATCGAAAAAAGCCAAAAATTAGGCCTGTCGATGCCACACGGCCGTGTTTGAGACGCAGTTGTATGAGAGGTGTGTGTGACACACAAACTAGGCCATTTTAGGCCGTGTCGGTCGTGTACCAAGCCATGTGGCCCACACGGGCAAGCTACACAGGCATGTGGGCCCAAATTTCAAAATTTTTCCCAAGGGACGTACATGTCATCTTGATTGACTATGGGGCTTCCGTAGGGACGGTATGTGTGGTATAAGAATTAAAGCATGAAAGTTGCTACTTTATTAGATTGAAATTGAAGTAAATAACATTAATATGAGTATTATGAAATACAGTGTGTATGATTTATTCTATTATGCATAAGCATGTTTAGTATCTCTTATATGGGCATGCATGATATGTTAATTCTGATATATGGTAATCTATTTTATCTGATATTCTGTCTGTATCTGGCTATGAGGCGGGATTTGTATTATGAGGAGGAAGTGTTCTGTGTGAGGCGATATCTCGGCATTATACTGGCAGCATTGCTGCAATTATTTCTAAAAAGTGTTGTATAGACACTATGCGGTGTGTAGGGTTGGGTGGGTGTTTTTTGTACCCCATGTGGTGTTATAGGATGGTCGGAGTTGGTGTGTAGAGCATGGGGGTAGGATTTTGCATATTTGTATCTGTATAATTTTGATTTTGTAAAAGGTTTTACATTATATCTGTTCTGCATGAGATTGAATCTAAATTTCTGTTTGTATACACATTACACACTAAGTTTCAAAACTCACTCTCTGTTTGTTTGTTCTGTTCAGGTAACCTTTATACTTAGATGGGTTGGTGCGACAGAAGCTCTGTGGTGACCACATTTCTGTAAAATTTCATTCTTTTAAAATTAGTTTAAATTTTTCTGGTTTTTGAGAGTTTTGTAATTTTCGGACTCTCTGGACTTTTTGGGACTATTTTTGGTTTTGGATTTTATTTTGGCTTTCTAAGCGTAACAACTGATAAAATGGTTTTTCTGAAATTGACCACTTTTCTGAAATAATGGTTTTCAAGAAACAATTTGATTTGCCAAAATATGACATTTTAAAGAAACTCTGCTACAAAATATTCGGTTTAATAGAAAGGCGTAAACGAACAATGATTTTAAATCAAATAAGTATATCAATAAGTTTTCCATACAAATCAACCTACTAAGTAACAACGGCTACGATGATTTGTAAGTAATAAAGAAGTTGTTTTTAAATTCTCTTCGTAACATTTCCAGATTCGGCTATAATATCTAGGCCAGGTTTGAGGATTACAACTGTAGCATACAGTACGCCATTCATTTATTCATCAAATCACAAGTTTTAAACACAACTCAGAGCAAACATGGATATAGATCAAGCAAATAACACAATATCACCTATCACTCAAAGTAAATATAGAACCTAACCTTACTTCATTTATCCTCGCCGGCTTAGCTTGTCTAAATGCCAGAGCCTCTTCCATCCTAGCAGCTAAGCATGACAACCATTTATCGGTTAAATCGAAGGTATTCAAACCTTGAAAAATCCAGAATTCATAATTATACAAAAACTTTTCGAGATTTCTTACTTTTCTTTCCTTTAATCCACGAGCACAGAGAGGCTTAGGGCCTTACCAGCTTATCAAATTCTCGGCTTCCCAAACTCGAATATCACATTTACGACCTCATGCGAAACTTTCTTGAACTTCTTATTCTTCTTCAGAAAAATTGAAGAATACGTTGTAAACGAGAAGAAGATTACTAGTTAATTCAAGAGAATTCTTTTCTCTCCACCCATATATATATCATAATTTGCACAGTCTCTGGAATGACAGAAATGTGCAAGTGTACACAATCGCAACAAGTAATAAAGTGACAAGTAAATGTCGAGTTATCGTACCCACAGGGACTGTGAAAATAATTATTTATGAATGCTAATTAAAACACTTTGGTGAAGAAAAATACTTTGTTTGAAGAGGGTGAGTAAAAACTAAGATTTTAAACTAAGTAAACTAAATAAATAAATCTCAAATGCACGATTTCAAAATACGATTTTAATCAAGATGACATAATTATGTTAGATTAATTACATTTCTTAACTTAGAATTATTAAACTCATGTTTATATTGTTACGAATAAGTTCACGGCAACTCGGTAATTTGCTAACTTATGAACATACTCACCTACCAAAATCCATTTATCTCTTGACTATATCCATATGTCAATTCAACCGATTAAACAAATCTTAATAGGCAAATATGTTATTGAACATACATACTTATTAAATTGAAATAATCTCTTGTACATATCCCTATGTCAATTCAAACAATTAACTCGATTTAATAAGCACATAAAAGACTATGTGAGGTAACAAAGTATCCTTACCTCGAAATAGTTTAATCACAATAATCCTGCAAGTTATGCAAGGCAAATGTATCGTCAGATACCGTTGCTAATCTAACCTTCAGCTACCTTAGATGACTAAACATGCACTGATTAAGTACTGTGTCCATTAATTACAATTTCAATCCGTTTAAATAATTAATTCATTAGTTACCTAACAATTGTAATGCAAGAA
Organism: Gossypium hirsutum; assembly: GCF_007990345.1. Taxonomy (NCBI): domain Eukaryota; kingdom Viridiplantae; phylum Streptophyta; class Magnoliopsida; order Malvales; family Malvaceae; genus Gossypium; species Gossypium hirsutum. The sequence continues at coordinate 44,142,328 of NC_053438.1, read as the reverse complement.
TAACTTAGTCATGATTTTACTTAATCAAGCATCTTACCGATGCCTATAACAACATAAACACAATTTCAATAATTTTAACAAATGAAATGCAATCAACCTAACATGAATTAAATTCAAGCTAGATTGATTAAATAAACCATTCCTACAACATAAATATTCATAGATATGTTCAGCATAACAACAACAAAAATTAAAGAGATAGGGAATAAGAATCAAATCCGGTGTTTTTCCGTGGCTTGACTAGTTGCTCCGTTCTTCCTTCTTCGTTGTCCTCGTCAACCAAGGCTGCTATGAACACTTAATTGCTGCTCCAAATAGCTGATGAATTCCCCTTTCCCAAGAGGAGAAATCGACAAGAGAGCAAGGGAATTTTGGAATGGAAAAGAAGAGAGAAAGTGGAGAGAAGAGAGGAAAGATGTAAATGTTTGAGGTGTGTTTTTCAAATGACCAGCCTAAAGGGGTTTTTATAACTGAGGAGGGCTGTTAAAAATAGCTAAAATTATCAGCCAAAGAACCCTCCCTTGGCCAGCCACACATGTGGCAAGGTTGATAGTTTCAACTTTGCTAATTTAGGCTTGGGCCAAATCTATAAAGCAACCAATTGTGGAGGGGTTTGAATGCAACTTGAACAAGTCTTCAATGGCCTGTTTGCAAGCTTAAATAATCAGCTAATAAGCTGATTTGGGCAAGCTCTTGGGATGGTTTTTAGGCTGTCCATTTCTTGGTCGGTTCAGTTCAATTGGACCACTTTTTCATAATTAATTAATAATAATTTATTAACCCAAATTAAATTGGATATAAATTAAAATTAATTATATTATGAATTAATACATATAATTTTGGACCGTCTTAGGCTTAAATTTAGTTCGACTAGATACTTCAAATTGCTTTTTGGTTTTGCGCTTTTGGCAGTGTCTGCCGAGCCATTTTTTGCCCTTTGTGCAAATCAGTCGAAAATAACCAAAATTCATCAAAATTAATTATAAAATTAACTAAAATTCACCATGTTCATATTTTAAGTGCACTTTAATTATTTTGTAAAAATTAATTATTTTTTCGACAAGAATTTTATCGAAAATGTATGATTTTAAGTTAAAAATGGTATTTAAAAATGTGTAAATTTCTGTGTTTCCAGTCTCTTTAGTCCATTGTAGCCATCTATTGCTAATTATTCTATCTCCCACTAAGGAGTCAATCCTTTCCAATCTAACTAAACTAGAATTGAAATTCAACTATTCATAATTCAGCCATTAAAATTTTTAAATTTTCCAATAAATCCCTTCATCTTATCATTCTATTCAAATAACTCCTAACTTTACTTTTGGGACATAAGAGAAAATCGAGTGTGACATAGAAAACATTGAACAAATAACATCATCATGTCTTTCTAGATTTTTTTTCCTAATCTTAAATTAATTCTTTCTTCTAAAGTTGCTAAGTGGTGATTATGATTATCATTGAAGTAACAAACAACCCAAACACCTTTTTCTATCGTAAAATAAATTTTAGCTTGACAACTTGTCCTTGTCTCTAAACGATTAATTTTTTTCACTTTGCCAACATCTTTGTATTCATGATACACAGATTTCGAGCATAAAAATCCACGTTGTCTTATAGGTTCAATCATACTTCGCCTCTTATTCCCTCTTCGAATACTAAACCCCTTACTCAAATAAAATTGATTATAAAGATTATAAGTCTCTTCTTCGGAATGCACTTTCAATTTCACTTTTATTTCTCCAATGGACTTTATCTTTTCTCAACAAGATGAACTATTTCTTCTTGATTTGTCTCCATAAATGAAAATTATAAATTAAAAAAACCTAGGAAGAAATTTTTGATCAAATATCTAATAAAAAATCATTATAATACAAGAAATCGTTAAAAAAATTAAAAAATCAATTAAAATCTAATAAAAAGAAAATCATGTAGATCTTTTTTTTCCCACTAAGCTAAATCATTATTATTAAAAATACAATAGTTTCAAAGATTTTAGATACAACTATATTTCAAATAAATCAAAATCAAGTGGAAATACTTAACATCCCAAACAAACACAGTTCCACACCAAACTAAAAAAGAACATCTCTAGAACATGTACATGATCACTAACTAGAAAATCTCCATGATTTCCAATGGTGTAATGTATATTTAATTTAATCACATATCTAATAAAAAAACAAAACAAAAACTTCAATCAATAGCAGTAGCCAACAACTTTGAATCATTATATCTTCTTATTTTTCATGATTCAATCATCATCATCATTATCGTATCTCCTTAAAGTAATTGTGAAAATAGAAGCTGTTAAAATTAAAACTTACCTTCAAACAACAATTGAATAGCAATAGTCACCAATTGCCAAGAAATCTTGTCCACAAGAAGTTAAAAAAAAAAAAGTTCAGGGCAGTACCGAGAAAAACAACAATTGAATAGCAGTAGCCAACAGTTACAGAGAAGTGCAAAGAAATTTTTAGTTAGGGTTGAGTTGTGGTGGAAATTTTTTAAGTTAATTTTAAGGATTTAAGGTTAAAAAGTTAATAAAATGAGGTGTCAATAACATGAAAATGATACTGACATGTCATTAAATAATTAGAAAGTGATACAAATGACGTGATGCCATTGTTTCATATAAATTTTCCCCTATTTTAAAATAATTTTGACAAATAGTGCAAGTTTAAAAAAATAAAAATTTTAATTTAAGACTAAAATAATTTTTTTATATAAAAATGGAATTCAAAATAAATCATTGTACCTAAAATTAATAATCATCAGCCGTGTTTTCTTTCAATCTTTGAAATGGCAAGGGCATTATGGCAATGAAATTCAGACACAAGTTAGTATTTATTTATTTAATGATAAGTTTAAATTTTAAAATAAAAAATTTAAATTTTCCAAAGAGATATGAAAAAAAATTAAAAAATAATTTTTTAATTTATACAATTAATTACACCAAATATTTCTAAAGAATTAAATTTTCTTTTGGTGAATTAAATAATAAGGTAAAGCTTGAACAACCAACGTAATTGGCGGAACTCGAACCCATGCCATACCTTAGACAATGAACACCTTAACCATCAGGCCATTACATAGGGTTCCTAAAGAATTAGATTTTAAATTAATCTTTAAATTTTACACATTTTCATTTAATCCTATACTAAAAATTGTTTCTATCAGATACTTCCATCTAGGGCTGAGCGTTCGGTCGAATCGAATGAAATTTTTTTTAATTAATTGAGTTGACGAATCATATTTTATCATTCTAACTCAATTTGAAATTTTCTTGAATCGAGTCGAGTGAGATGGAATTTGAATTGAATCGAATCAAATCGAATATATTTTTTCGAGTTAAATTAAAAAAAATTTAGGTCCTTGTAATTACTGTCACCCACCGTAATCAAATTTGTTATTAACTTTTATCCTCTTATAATTTATTTATTAATCTTTTATATACGGGTTAACTTATTTGCTTGCTTAGTTGCTTCAATTATTTTCTAATTCTTGTCACTATGTATTTTGAAATTAAAAAAATATATTAAATGTAAAAAATGTGATTTTTTTAATAAAAATTATCTTAAAGATAAAATGAAAAATTGATACCAACATAAAATTTTAAGATGAATATTTTATGGCATCATCAATAATTCAATTTTAGCAAAAATTTATAAAGATTCAATATGATAAAACAATTCAATAATATAAATAGTACAAAATATGAAATTTAATTTAATAATATAAATAGTAAATATATATAAAATTATTATTATTTAGGTTTAGGAATTTTTTTGGATTATTTTAATTTTTTATTTGGAGGTAAATGGTGAGAAGTAAAAGTTTAGAGAGAAAATAAAATGTTTTGAATGTTGAGCGAGTAAAATTTTGGGGGGAAATAAACGGGAAAAGTAAAATTTTAGGAGAGAAATACTCAAAAAAAATATGGGAATGGGGGAATGGGTTTGGGGTAAAAGGGGGAGGGGATGTGAGATGGGATGGGATGGGAGGAGAGCAAAAGTTATGGGGGAAAAGTGGGAGGGAATAAAAGTTTTGGGAGGAAAGTGAAGAGGTTTAGTAGTTTGGGTAATAATGTAAATTATTATAGTTTAATACTCGGTTTATTCGAATTATTCGAATTTGAAAATTAAACTCGATTCGAACTCGAAATTCGAAAAAAAATTTGAGTTGACTCGAATAACTCGATCCATTTAACTCGAAATTCAAAATATTTTTAATTTTTTCAAGTTGAATCGAGTTTTGCTCACCGCTAGATCTTAACCCCCTAAAAGTTTGGAAATTTTGGATTATGTCTCTAAACGTTTTGATAATTTTAATTAGGTCTTAATTTTTTTTTAATTTTAGTAACTTTTCAAAAAAATTAAAAATTTTAATCAAACCTTTCAAAAATTTTAGAATCCTCTTAAAAATTTTAATTGAATCTCTCAAAATTTTTGAAATTTTTTATTAAACTCCAATTTTGAAAAACCTTAATTAAAATTCTTAAATTTTTTTGAAAATTTTAAACACGACATAAAGACAAAATATGTGGTAATGTATTTTTTTCAAAAGAAAAGAAACTGGTAACGTAACCAAGTCCCCGCCAAATTACCATAACAAATAACAGAACTAAACAAAAGACAAAAAAAAAACATAGAACAAACAATCCCTATCTCGTAGATTTTAATTGCATACGTGGCGTGTTGAACCGGCTCAAAAACCCCAAGAAAAATTCATTGACCAACAGGCAGTTAAGAAAAATAAGAAACCTGCCCCTCGTCGGAGACAAAGCGGGACAAAAAGAAAAATCAAACTCTTTTTTTTCCCTTTAGTTCCTGATTCAAATGAGGGATTTGTAAATTAAAGGAATTTAAAAAAAAAAACCCTCTTAAAATCTCATGATTTTCTCGTTTCGTCAACTTCTAAGATCTCGAATATATGTAGTTTTTTTCCACAGCTGTTGAAATTATTTGTCAAAATTTCAGGTGGTGAAATTTTGGCATTGTAGGTAAAACTTTCACCAGCATTGTCAAGATTGAAGCTTTTTCTGGTAATGTGGAATAATTGCGAAGTTTGTTGTTACATTTTGAAGATAAAGATAACAAATTCTAGGGTTTGAAGTAGAATTTGAGTTATCTTGTTTTTTAGAGTTAGAATTGTTGAATTAATGGGTTAGACAAAAAAAAAAGGGGGAGGAAAATTCAAACCCGTTTTATTTGTGAAACTTTACACAATGGGGTAGCTCTCTGAAGTGGAGGTGTTTTCATGGAGCAAAGTTGGAAAACAATAATATGGGAAGATTGGTGGTCTGATGGCTTCACCTTGAATGGCTGATTTCCAGAAGAATGGTCTCGCCGAGAAGGACATCGACCAGGTTTCTTTATTCCTTTTTCACATATTTTGATTGTATATTTTCTTAGTCTTGGAGACTAATGAAGGTTTTCTCTTTTCTTTTCTTTTTTAATGGATTTATTATACAGGCCATTACTACGCTTAAGAAAGGAGCCTCCTTGCTTAAGTATGGACGCAGAGGAAAACCTAAGTTTTGCCCTTTCCAACTCTCCAATGTATGTTGATACATTTTCCCTTTTGAAGTTTTAAAGGCTGTTGTTTCTATTCTCATGTTCACTTGTGCACTAGTCATTTATTGAGGTTTTATGCTTTTGGCATTGCTAAACATTGAATGGTGAATCTAAAACCTCGAGCTGAGTTATCATTAGTAAGGAAGACAAATTGTCGCTAGAAAATTACTTCATTTTTTTCATTCTTTATGGTCAGATATTTTATTTTGTTTTTTTCAGGATGAGTCTAAATTGATATGGTACTCTAGGAAGAAAGCGAAACATATTAAGCTCAGTGAAGTTTCCAAGATCATTCCTGGACAGCGTACAGTGAGTTTTATACTTTTTACACATTATTTGATTCCCAACAATTTCATAACCATAATGTTTTTTTCTCCTTTTTTTTTTCTTTATTTGGCTTGCAGGCAATTTTTCAACGATATCCTCGGCCTGAAAAAGAGTATCAATCATTTTCACTGATATGCAATGACAGGTCCTTGGATTTGGTGAGTGTTTGTTTATGGATCTTTTTATCATACAGAGTTGTTAAATGTATCAATGCTAGTAAAATGTACTGAAGCTACTATGGTGTCTAAATGCTTTGATTTGATACCATCCTTCATACAAACAGATATGTAAAGATAAGGATGAAGCTGAAGTTTGGTTAATAGGTCTTAAGGCATTGATTTCTCGTGGTACATATCACAAGCGGAGAACTGAAGTAAATGGCAATGCATCAGTAGATAGTTCTCAACCATGCGACCAAAAAGCTTCTCCCAATTCGCCATTGGTATCGTTTTCTACTTAATGAAGCTTGATAACTTTACTTGTTTAGTATTTTTTGTAATTCTTTTCTCATTATTACAGGATCCAGAAGATGCTCAAGGAATTCAAGCACCGTATGAGGCACACAATAGATTGGGAAAGGCATTTGCTGATATAATTACACATACTTCTTTAGTCAAAAGTGTCAGTGAACCAGATTTAGTTGGCTTCGGCTTAGTATCAGCTGGGTCTGTAGATAACTCAAATAGCCGGAGTTCTGGAGGTGATGCAATTAGAATCAGTTTATCTAGTGCTGTAAGTTCATCAAGCCATGGCTCTTCCCGTGAAGACTTTGATGCCTTGGGAGATGTTTTCATTTGGGGACAAGGTATTGGTGATGGAGTATTGGGTGGTGGTACTGATAAAGTTGATGATTCGTTTAACACGAAGTTGGATGCACTTCTGCCAAAAGAATTGGTAACAACAGTGGTTCTAGATGTGAATAATATTGCTTGTGGAGATAGGCATGCAGTTTTGGTCACAAAGCAAGGCGAGATTTTCAGTTGGGGGGAGGAATCAGGAGGCAGGCTTGGGCATGGTGTGGAAGCAGATGTTCCCAAACCTAAGCACATAGATACTCTCAATGGCACGAAATTTGAATCAGTAGCATGTGGGGAGTATCACTCTTGCGCTGTTACAGTCTCTGGGGATCTTTTTACATGGGGTGATGGAACACACAACTCAGGTCTTCTTGGGCATGGAACTGAAGTCAGTCACTGGATCCCCAAAAGGGTTAGCAACATGGAAGGTAAACATGTCTTATATGTATCCTGTGGACCGTGTCATACAGCTCTGGTGACATGTGGCAGCCAGTTGTTCACATTTGGAGATGGATCTTTTGGTGCCCTAGGCCATGGGGATCACAGTAGCTCAAACATTCCCCGGGAAGTAGAGACTTTAAGTGAATTACATACGACAAGGGTTGCCTGTGGTGCTTGGCACACTGCTGCAGTTGTTAAGATTATGTCCGAATCATATGATTCAGGGTCTCCTAGTAGCTCTTCTTCAGCAAAGCTGTATACATGGGGGGACGGAGATAAAGGCCAACTTGGACATGGTGATAACAAACCAAGACTTTTTCCCGAATGCGTTGCTGCTCATTTTGATGAAAAAATCTGTCAGGTTGCCTGTGGATATAATCTCACAGTTGCTCTAACAACCTCTGGGCGAGTATATACAATGGGGAGTTCTGCTTATGGTCAATTGGGGAGTGCTACAGCTGACGGCAAGGTTCCAACTCGGGTTGAAGGTAAAATAGCAGATAATTTTGTGGAAGAGATTGCTTGTGGATCATATCACATTGCTATTTTGACTTCCAAAACAAAGGTTTATACTTGGGGAAAGGGCTCAAATGGGCAATTAGGTCATGGAGATATCAATGACAGAAATACACCAACCCTAGTTGAATTTCTGAAAGACAAGCTAGTCAAGAGTGTAGTTTGTGGTTCAAACTTTACTGCAATTATAAGTCTTCATAAATGGGTATCCGTTGCTGATCATTCTATATGCTCTGGTTGTCGAAATCCATTTGGTTTCAGAAGAAAACGTCACAATTGTTATAATTGTGGGCTAATCTTCTGTAAAGCATGCAGTACTAGAAAATCTCTGAAAACTTCTATGGCTCCGACTACAAACAAACCATATAGAGTGTGTGATGAATGTTTTGTTAAATTGAGAAAATCTGCAAAATCTGTTTCTGTAGTATGGACTTCAAAAGCCAAAAATGGAATTTTGCCTTGTAAATCCATGGATAGAGAACTCTGCAGACTTTCTCTTGACTCAAGCTATCAGGCTGAAAGTAGGAATTTCAAGCATGAATTGAAACTAGAATCACAGGCTCGCCCCCTCTTCCCTGTTCAAAATGGAAATTTTCATCTCGGAGGATTTTTTTCACCAAAGATGTCAATTTGTCCAGTTAGAGATTCCAAGAAAATTTTACCAGCTTCCATTTCAAGTTCCAAAAAGACTTCTCGGGCAACATCTCCTGCTTCAGGGAAGTTGGGCCCAAATCGCTCTTCTGAAGTAACCTTTGATGATTCAAAGAAAATGAATGACAGTCTTAACCGAGAGATCATAAATTTAAGGGCACAGGTAGCCTATTGAGACAACTTTATCACTTATTAAATTCAATGTGAAGCATTGACATTACCAAGCAATGAGCTTGCGTTATTCTTTGCATGGTTTTAAAAACAAAACAGAGAGTGTTTTATTTAGAATCTATTTTTTATATACTTCAACAAAAAGGAAAATGATGCTTTTGCATTAGTTGGAAAATTTTCTGTTAATTGTATGTATTCTATGGGCTTAATCGCAAATTGGAGTAGAGGATAACAACGACAGGATTTGAACCCTGGCCTTTTGGGTGCCAACAGGGGTTTAACCACTGTTTCCTTATGTTGGCTCTCAGGTATTTAATATGAAGAAACTTTGTTTGTCGACTAGGTACTAGGGTAAGAGACTAGTATCTCTCATATTTTGTTTTAATGTAATGAACGAAGTCTAGTTAAAGTAAATGACGGTTGGTTGATTATGCAACAACTTATTCGTACTTATAGGGAAGTGTAGATCTTGATTATGATTACAAATTCATTATAAATATCAATAAAGTTGTTTTAGAGGAAACTTATTCTGCTTACAACATTGGAAGTAATCTAGAGCAGGTAATAAGGATGTTTTTTTGGACAAAAAAAATAAAAATGCTTTATTTCAAGGTTGCTTCACAGGACAACTGTTTCACTAGAAAGATCATGTTCAGTATATTCCCATTCATAGAACAACTCATATACAGAATAGCACCTTTGGAAAGAAAACCTTGAAGGAACAACTTCGCATAACAACTCTTTCAGTGAACAACACTTTCATAGAAAGCACCTCCACTGAGAATTATTCTGAGAAGACTTTTCACCTAATAGTAATTCACCAAAGTAGAAAAAGCTAGAAATAACCTTGAAATATGAAAATTTTCAATATTAGGATTTTATGGTGAGCTTTACTTGATGGATCAAATATAAAAATATTTAAGAGATTTCGCATTTATCTTGAAGTTGCTTCTCACTTCCTTTCATAGCAAATAGTGGTCTTTTTTTCATCATTTTCCGGTACCTTAGTAACTGACATCTTCTCTCTATACCTATTAAATATCCATATTTTGGAACTCTTATTGTAGGACCTGTAAGGGTTTTAGCAACTCATTTAGGGAGTTTTGTCTTTTGGGTAAACTGCCTTTAAAGTTATATAATCTCGATTCTTTCCTTAGCCTTATTTTTTTCCATACTCAAGGTTTGCTCTCAGTCTTCCTCTTTGCCTTTTCCTAACATCCTGTTTCATTTGTTTAGAAGCTTTTCGTTTATTTATTTGCTACCAAAGAACCCTCTACAAGAGGTTAATGTTTGTGATCATGTTTTGGCAAAAACATGAGCTTCCTGATGACAGGAATTTGTTATTTTTGTTGAATCCCATGATCTTGGACTTTCTTTGTTTGCTGATATTTTTGGGCTTTTACTATACTGGGGATTGTTCGTTGTTACTTGAACTCTTAGTTTGTTTATTTTATTTATTGAATGAAACTTCCACTGCTATTGACTTTTGATTAATTTGTTTAATTGTTTCACTTATCTAAACTGATAGGAGGGTAAGAAGATAGATATGCTGGACATTTCTTGCAGGTTAAAGATCTTAGTAGCAAATCCAAACACCTTGAAGCTGAACTTGAAAAGACATCAAATAGATTAAAGGAGATCACTGCAGTAGCAGAAAATGAAGCTAAAAAATGCAAATCAGCAACTGAAGTTATTAGATCTCTTACTGCTCAGGTTGAATATATTTGCTCATGATATTACGGTTAAGAGTTAGGAAAATAGATAAATATATTTTCAATCGTTTGAAGGGAGTATTAGTTTATTTGTTTCAAATTTTATGACATTTAACAAGGACAGATACAACATACAGTCAACGTCCTAAATATTAGTCAACATTGTCAACCGAGTAGTATATATCTTGGTTTTGAAAGGTATGCTGCTAAAAGATGTAAACTGAATTGTCTTTGTTATTGAACCATTGAAGCAACTAGTTAGGCTGTAATCAGACAATTCCAGTAAAATTTTAGATACGGGAAGCGTTCTTGCAGATCTTCTGTAACAAAGAAATATAGAGAAGTAAGATAGGAGTGGGAAAGGAAATCCTACCATCATGCATGCATAAATTTTCTTCTGAACTAGCCACTAAAAGCTTTTTTTTTTTCTTTCAAATAGCATAAGCCGTGTGAGTCATATGGTACTTGTTTTCTAGCTTACCAGTATGTAATATGTTCTTATACTTATTATGTTTAAAATATGAGAAATCATATAACCAGCAGTGTGCCATAAATTCTATCATTTGCATTTTAGCATGTATGATGCTTTCACAAGCTGAAACTAAGACAATGACAAAATGAGAATATACTCAAGTAAAACTCAACTTTGCATCGCAAAAGAACTAGTATGCCTGTACTGTTCTTCATTTCCCTTGAGGGCAGGGGATTGTTGTTGATTCTTGTGCAGTCACATGCTCCATAACTTTCTCTGATATTGTTGTTTATGGTCAACTGATCTTGCAGTTGAAGGAGGTGACTGATAAACTTCCAGCAGGCAAGAGTGCGCTCCACAATTCCAGTTCTATTGCCACAAACACCCAGCGCATGCACTCGGATAATAGCCATGCGACCAGCATAAGGCTTCCACGAAGTGAAGTAAGTTGTAATCTAGACAACATCTCCATGTCTCATGGAACCAAAGGACAAACCGAAAAGTCGGAGACAATAATACAAGATGAACCAGGAGTGTACTTAACTTTGTCACCCTTGCCTAATGGCAATCATGAACTCAAGCGTGTTCGCTTTAGGTATGTTTTTGTGATCCTTTCTTTTAAAGTCAACAATTTGATTGATCAACCAGCGAATCTTGACATTTGCTGATTGCTTTCTATCGGCTTTTACTTCAATAAACTCGCATCCAATCATTGTGTTGTCAATTGCCTATTTTCTCCCTTTTTTGTGATGATTAAGTAATGGGTGGGGACCTGAAAACAAGGTCTCCGTTTTGGAGGTAAGATGTTCTTAGATCTTGCAATGTTACAGTCAGAGTTTGTATCCTAAACTTGCAAAAAGAAGATACTCTGGATTTATTCAAGCCTTTGCCTTTGCATTTACTTGAGTAACTTGAGAAAAAAGAAGGTTGAGTCTAAAAGGATGATATGCTCCTTTTGCAGTCGGAAACATTTCACAGAAGAACAAGCAGAAAACTGGTGGGCTGAACATGGGGATAAAGTATGCGAACGCCATAATATCCGAAATACATGTTAGTCGTGAAGCTTGGACACCATTAGATTTTCTAAGAACACTGGATTGGGTACTGCCATCGCCATTTTACTTGAAGCTTATATCAAACATTTTACTTGTAACTGTTGATTTCTTCTCCAAATTACGTGGAGGAGCTTATATCAAGGATCATGTCAGAAATTATCAGGTAGTGTGAGTTATTGAAGCATATAGGAAGAAAATGAAAGGATACAAGAAATTGCATTTTTAACTTTTGTTGTTTTTTCTTTCTTGGAACCTGAGATTAGTTAACAGATTATTTTCTTCGTTGGAGCAATTTTGTTGCCTTCAGGGTAGCGCAACATATCTTTTTCAATTCAAGAACACTACTCAATTTTAATCTTTGTTTTTTGGCATTCTTAAACATATTTCTCTGATGCTATGCACATGCACAGTACAAACTCATCTTCGAATGCACTAAATTGTTTCAAGGACTGCCAAAATAACATGTCAGTTTAAAATATAAATAATCACAGAGCTGAAAGAATGCCATTATTGTTAACTCAACTAAGCGCCGTTAACTAGGCCTATTTGAGACTTTCCATTTACCATGTAGAGGGAGGAGTTCAAGTCACTTGAGTTTGTTTAAAAAGATTAAACATATTATACAACGAGAGGGGACGAAGATCTTTTCATGATCCGCGCACCCTCCTATTGCATTCAGACTCAACAATTGATGGATGAATGCAAGTGATATTCTTCATGAATTCATTATTACCCTATGCACTAGTTAAACAGTGGTACTTGCAATATAGTCCAGACATACATCACCTTGCCTCGTGGAGCTCATTTGCAAATTCTCATGTTGGATAAGAATATAACACATCAATCTGTTACAACCAGTAGCAGAGAATATGTAATGATCTTGGAATAATTTTGGGGTTAGGGAGGAATCAAACTACCCTCCCTTCAAGCCGAACATACATTGAATTTGTAACTTCTCCTTAAATGGTTTGTGTCAATGCATCTGACGCACTTGGTAACCTTGAACCACTGCCTCGCCTTTCCATGCACTAGCTCCTATCTCCTCTATCATGTATTTCCACCCATCGATCGGTATCCTCCGGCTAAATATGTAAGTCTTAATAAAACTGGCTAGCTGTATGATTCAAGAAAACCAAAAGCAACTTCAACGTTACAAGATCAACAGATCAAAGCACTAGTTACAAAAAGCTCAAAAATAACAAAACAGATCAAATTATTGGAAGAGAATATCTTCTTCCCCTGCCACATCTCCCACAGGTTTCCATCAAGAGCTTTTGATGTTTTTTCGGCTTGTTTTCTAATTCAGTAAAGCTTGGAACTTTTGAATTCTCCGGGTCAGCATCGGTAGAGTAAAAAAACCTTAAAATTATACACGTGTTAAATCCCATAAGTACAACTATAAATGGCTTCTAGAACATATTGTTAGCTGTGATGATATGAAGACGCCAACTTAGTTGTACATTTTTCAAAACTATCATTCAAGTTTCGAGATGTATGGAAAATAACAAAAACCAAAACGCTTGCCAAGATATCTACTAATTCGAATATAGCAAGAAATAAAATGTATAAAAGAAACCATAATCAAAGAAATTGTATCTATCAAATTTCATTCGCAAAATCTTTGACGGATGTTTAATTTATCAAAAATAATATTTGTATATTTAACAAATAAATAAATAGCAATATAAGAAGTAGCGTCGACCCCACAGAAATTGAGATATCTAAAATTGTTATTAGGTTTAATTAGGTTGCGTGCTAGACAACTGTTGCGCCCATAACAATCTATGCAAAAATAAAAAGGAGAAATTAAATTTGATTAAAGTAAAAATAATGAAAATGATTTAAATCGAAATAATAGTAAATATAGACAAAAAAAGGAATTAGATTGAATAAACCGATCTTTAGCAACAAGTTTCTCCTTCAACCGATAAGTTAATTATAATGGTCAAGGATGCCTCATAGCATCAATCCTTCCGCCTGTAAATTATTAATTACAGGAAAGCCTAATAACTAACCCTTACTGAAGAAACAACAACGAAACACGCGTCCATGATGTAGCTCTCTAATGGCCTTGAGAACTAGAAGGGTCCAACTCGAACCAATGGCCTTAATTGCATTAGTTGTTTAAGTTCGATTACTAATCCCCTTGACTAATCCAACTAGCCATTTAATTTAACACACCAATGTGTTGTTTGATAGATCGAATACCACAGTCAATCGTATTGGTTCTTACAATTGTATGTCTATCAACACCAATCAGCAAGTTTTTTTTTACTTGGTGTCAATACAACTTTATGAGACGACGATGTCTATCTCCTAAACTAGAGAAATAACAAATATTGGAAAGAAAATTTTTAAATACGATTTCGAATATCACGACTCTCTTCCGGATTGACTATCAATCTAAAGCTAGATGAAATATTTAGCTATTTAATGGGGGTTTTGACATGTATTTAGTAAAAATAAAATGCAAAAAATAAAACAAAAGTTAAATAAAAGTTGCACGATCTTGCGCAGGAAAAAGAAGGAAACAGAATGGAGAAAGCAATTCCCTATTTGCAATTGAATTTTTCGACTAAATTATTAAAAAACACTGGAAATTAAAAAAAATGTGTTTAAGCCATTTTCTCGAAAAATGATGGGAATAGACCGATTTTATAAAAATGCTTTCACCTAATAGCGTTTTTAGGTGAAAAGTAGAAAAACGCGTTCACGTGGAAGCGTTTTCAACATATGTGCAGGAAAATGCTTCCAACAGAAAGCACTTTTGCCACATAAGTTGAAAACGCTGCTAGGTGCCTCAACAATCAACACCCCAACGACTGCCCCCCAACCCCCAACAGTCATATTTTCCATTTCTATATAACCCCCCTCCCCAAATTCATTTTTCTATTCAGTTCAATATCAACTCTCTCTCACATTCTCAAATCTCTCTTAAATTTCTCTCAATTCCCTCATAATTTCTCACTAAAAATTTATTTCTCTCCCAACTCAATTTTTTTAAATAAATTGTCTTAAGTTTTCCATAAAATATTTTTTATATTTATTTCGTGTTTTCCAAATTTAACAATGGCACCATCTCTAATTCGTTTGGATGAGAAGCACAATTTCGTCGATCTGTTGCAAATGGTAAGAATTTTTTTTATCATATTTAATGTAATTTAATTTAAATATTTTATTGTTATATTGGAATTTAATATTTTGTATTTTTTTATATATAGGTGGAAGATCGAATTTTGGAGACTTATATTCGTAATTTACCCGCTCCTCCATCACCCTTAATCGAACCGTACTAAAAGAGATGTCAGATTTTTGCACATGACCCTTATTGATCGGGGGTGTAAATTGGACCCCACACTTGTAAGCACGTTGGTGGAAATGTGGAGACCCGAGGCGCACACATTCCACCTTCCATTCGGCGAGTGCACTACATTCTAGAGGACGTGCAGTTAAATCTCGGGTTACCGGTGGATGGGCCAGTAGTGATTGGGTCAGTTCACACAGCCAATTGGAGAGATGTATGTGAGCAACTTTTTGGGCGGGTTCCAGAAACCATTTTTGGAGCTCAGATAGATATGAATTGGCTAAGAAGAATTTTTTGTAAGCTCGATGAGGATTCAAATAAAGTCCAAAGAGAACAACACGCCCGAGCGTACATCTTTATAATTATCGGGGGTCTCCTAATGCCTGATAAGTTAGGAAATCTCGCCCATTTAAGGTGGCTTCTAAAACTCAGCTGGAGGTTAGTTGTGTTGGCAACGTTGTACCAAGAGATGTGTCAGGCGACCGAACCACATAAAATCAAAATTGGTGGTTGCATGCTTCTACTACAATCATAGGGGCAATACCGGTTGCCATTTTTACGTCCTCAAGCGGACTACCCTTATACATTCTCACTCGTAACAAGGTAAAATTCATTAGTTAATATAGTTACCATAATAAAATGATTTAAGTTTTAAATTGTTGTGTTAACACATTATTTCAATAAGTGGAACCATGGGCCGAGTTACGTGGGACTACTTAACGAGCTTCGAGATATCCAACTTCTGTTAGACCAACGATTGGAAGCAGTAATTTTTAATTATATAATATTAATGTAGTTCATTTAAAAATTAGTAGTATATAGATAAATAATTTTATTATTATTTTAATATAGCTTGAATGGATACATGCTCCAATCTGCAATTTAGGAAGGCGTCCCATCGAAATTCTTGGTCAATCCCAACATCTAGCACATGAAGGTGTCATTGGTAGTGTACGCTACCGTGGAGATACACAAGTTAGATAGAGTGTTGCGACAATTTGGGTTACGATAATCAATTCCAGTGGCACCCTAAGACCTTGATAATCTGCATTGTGTCGACTTGCGGGGAAGGACATTTAAGAATTGGACTACATTCCACACCCAATATATCAACATATAGAACAATAGGTACGAGTTTTTACCTACTCGTGAGCCCATTTTCACTCCCAAGTTAGCCTACTATCCATAGTATATGTCATGATTTAAGGTCCATAGCAAGCCATATATGCTAGGTAAAGAGGCGAGGGGCAGGTCAACACAGATGAGGAGGCCACGATAGGCTCCTAAGAATCCAATGCAAGGAGGCCACGACGGAGCTAACGAGGCAGGTCCATTGTCTACACCGAGGCAAGAATCGATACCGATGGTCACAAACCTCCTGGTCAATATGACTCAACTTATTTTGGTGCTTATACTAACCCCTTCTTTTTTTCACAAGCACCACACATTGCACCACATTTTCCTACTTCTACTTTGATGTCAGGTTTTGCTTATGAACTTCTATCCCCAGCATATTAGACGCCGATGCCATCGATATTTTCAACGACCACGATGATAACGACGACATATAGGTCATTTATGTTTGGCACACCGACCGAGAGTCTGATTGCTATACCACCAGTGTATGGGACACAATATAGTTATACCCTTACGCCAATGGTGTTGCAAACACCTTCGGGGTCACTATTCTACCAATATGGACCGTCTTTGCCACCACCTATGTCTAGACCGAAGGATACACAATGGCAACTAAGGACCAACCAATTACAATCAACTATGGACGAAGTTGAAGCAGATGAGAGGCGAAAACCACAACCTGTACCTGAGGTTGAACAAAGAAGGAATCTGGCTTGTAACCTTCGACCACCGCGATGTGGCACAAATTCTATGGAAGTAGTATATATCTAATTTATTTTACTGTTTCATTTTATTGTTCTTATTTCTTAATTAAAATGCAAATGATCTTTACACATAGAAGATTGTTCGCATACTTATAAATTGATTCTAATTCTGAAAGTGTTGGATTGTTTGGATTAAAATTAAATGAAATGAGCAAGTATTGTATAGACACTTGTAGTTGACTCCAGACATAGAGTAACTATCATACAAAATGAACCCATGCAAGATATCTAAAATGCCTATAGGCACGAGCAAAGTAACTTAAGGTTTTGCTCTCGTGAGAGGCAGGCCATTTTAGAACTATTCTGTGTAGTAAAGTAGAACCATTTTGCCAAGGCATTATTGATAGTAAGGGTCGATTCTGGGTAACCCCGACCTTTCGAATCAACATCACTTTATCCTTATTCTTTATTGTAGTATTTTTGTCATAACATATTTAGTTATTTATTTCTTTGTTTACATTTTATTTGGATAATTCACTCTCGTTATTACCATTACATTCTGCTCTCACTTTTTCCATAGCATTTCCAATTATTAATCAATTTCATCTATCGCATACATCATCATTCCCTTGAATTATCACTACATACTTACCTTAGTTTACCATATCATCCTATTCATTAGTCTTGCCATAACATTAACCATATTATAATAACTTGACCAATTTTATGTCTTAATTTGATCCTCGTGGGAATGATACTCACTCATCATTTTATCACTTGAACCGACGTGTATACTTGAACAAAATCGCACATCATTTTACATACGACAAGTTTTTAGCGCAGTTGTCGAGGATTGACAATTTAGTGAAATTTAGTTTGGTTATTTTACTTAGTATTTTTATTTAATTTAGTGTATTTACTTTTTACAGGTTTGCCATCAGTGCATGAGAAGAGGCATTCCTACTAACACAAAATACCTTTTTGATCTAAAGATTGAAAGAACCTTGCGGAGACAAAGAAAATAATTGAGAAAAATGGTTGGAAATAGGAATGATCTTACTAGTAATCCATATGATCGCAATGAAAATCCTTCCATTAGACATGTGGTGGATGACCGAGATAGGCCAATTACAGAGCATTTCATCCCAATGCTGGATGATCTGAATCCAGGGATAGTTAGACCAAATATACAAGCTCAGTAATTCAAGTTGAAACTGATAATGTCCTATATGTTACAAACCGTAGGACAGTTCAGTGGACTCGCCACTAAAGACTCATGATTACATTTAAGACTCTTTTCTAGAAGTATGTGATTTATTCAAACAACAGGGTGTTTCTGAAAATGCCTTGAGACTTAAGCTATTCATGTATTCTTTAAGAGATCGTACAAGAGCATGGCTAAATGTTTTGCCTTCAGGAATAGTGACATCATGGAATGATCTTTGCCAGATATTTTTGTCAAGGTATAACCAGCCTTCTATGAATGCTAAGTTGAGAAACGATATTACGTCTTTTCCGTAGATAGAGGATGATACACTATATGAAGATTGGGAATGATTTAAAGAGTTAATTTAGAAATGTCTGATGCATAGATTCCAGCACTAGACTCAAATAGAGATGTTTTACAACGGGTTGAATGCGCACACAAAGATGGTAGTTGATGTGTCTGCCAATGGTACTTTGTTGGATAAAACTTATAATGAAGCATATGAGATCATAGAAAAGATTGACAACAATGATTATCAGTATCCGACCATGAAAGTTGGGATGGGTAAGAGAGCTGCCAGTACCATCGAGCTTGATGCAATCACTTCGTTAACAACCCAAGTATCTTCTCAAGCTAATATAATTAAAACCATGAAAAATCCAACTGTAGTCCATGAGATGAAATCAGCAGAGTTGTCATGTGTTTATTACGGGGAAAATCATATGTTTGACTAATGCCCATCAAACCCAGCGTCAGTATACTACATGGGTAATTCCAATTAAAATAGCAATAGATATTCCAACACCTACAATTCAGGGTGGAAGCAGCATTAGAATTTCAGTTGGGGGAATCAAAATGCAGAAAATTTCAACAATGCTATAAGGTACAATGTCAACAATGCACTGCTTGGTTATGTTCAACCTATGTTGAGGCAAAATACTCAATACGGTCAAGTATCATCTTCTACCTCCATTGAAGTTTTGTTAATGAAATATATGGCTAAGAATGATACTGTAATTCAGAGTCAGGTTGTATCTCTCTGAGCGCTTAAAAATTAAGTGGGGAAAATAGGGAATGTTCTAAATTTAAGGCCACAAGGAGCATTTCCAAGTGATACCAATAATTCAAGAATACAAGGCAAGGAGCAGTGCAAGGCTATCACCCTTAGAAGCGAGACTCAGTTGAGTGATGTTGTTCACGATGCCGCGTTAACAGAGGATAATACAAGTAACAACCAGGTAAAGATCCCAGAATCATTCGAAAACCATACTGCATCTAAGAAGGGTAAGTAGAAGAATGTTGTGGCAAAACCAAATCAAGTTGCCAACAAAAATGCCACAGCAAAATAATATCAACAACCAGAAGGACGACTGCCTCTACCTTTTCCATAGAGATTTCATAATTCTAAACAAGATGCTTAGTTTAAAAGATTTTTTGAGGTTTTGAAGTAACTCCACATTAATATACCACTAGTCAAAACTTTAGAGTAAATGCCCAATTACGTGAAATTCATGAAAGACATACTGCCAAAGAAACGCAGGTTGAAAGAATTTGAGATTGCTGCTCTCACTGAATGGTGTACACCAATGTTGATGAATAAGCTCCCTCTAAAGTTAAAGGACCTAGAGAGTTTTACTGTCTCATGTTCAATTGGAAATCGTTATATAGGAAAAATATTATGTGATCTAGGCGCTAGTATAAATCTAATGCCTATGTCTATTTTTAAGAAACTAGGAATTGGGAAAGTGAAACCTACCACAGTGACATCACAATTAGCTGACCGATTTTACGCCCATCTAGAAGGTAAAATTGAATATGTATTGGTAAAGGTGGATAAATTTATCTTTCTTACAAATTTTCTTATTTTAGAATGTGAAGCTAACCATGATGTACCAATTATTCTTGGAAGATCGTTTCTTGCTACTGGCAAGACTCTAATTGATGTGTAGAGAGACGAGCTACCCATGAGAGTGAATGATCAGTAGGTTACTTTTAATGTGTTTGATGCGTTAAAATGCGCGGATGAGAATGAGAAATGTCACACCATTGACTTGATAGAAACAACAGTGGACGAATTTGCAAAATTTTGCTATGATAATTTTGACAGTAAAGACAATTTGAGGAGCAAGGTAGCATAGTAAGTTTTGACGAGCTTGGTGAATTTGTGGAAGCCCAACAGATAGTGGATAGGCCAGGGAAGAAATTTGAATCCCTGGATTTATCAGATCAATCTTTTAAGCTTCCTAAACCATCTGTAGAGGAATCTCCCGTACTAGAGCTAAAGCCTCTGCCACAACATTTAAAATATGTGTATTTGGGAAATAACAGTACTTTGCCAGTTATAATTTCTACTAAGCTAACACTTGAGTAAGAGGACAGGTTGTTAGAAGTGTTACGGCGATCTAAAAGAGCACTAGGTTGGACCTTTGCCGATATAAAGGGAATTATCCCTACATTTTGTATGCAGAAATTTTTGTTGGAAGATTGCCATTGCAAATCCATTGAACAGTAGAGACGACTGAATCCAATTATGAAGAAATTTTTTAATAAAGAAATTATCAAGTGGCTTGATGTTGGCATTATTTACCCAATTTTAGACAACTCGTGGGCAAGTCTTGTGCAATGTGTACCCAAGAAAGGGGGTGTCATGGTAGTAAGTAATGACAACAATGAGCTCATACCCACTCGTACGGTAGGCTTAACAAGGCAATTAGGAAAGATCATTTCCCTTTGTCATTCATCGATCAATTATTGGACAGATTAGCTGGTAAGGTTTTTTATTGCTTCCTAAATGGTTATTCAGGATATAATCAGATTGTCATAACACCTGAAGATCAAGAAAAGACAACTTTTACGTGTCCATATGGTACTTTTGCATTCAGACGGATGTTGTTCGGGTTATGCAATGCCCCGATAACTTTCCAGCGCTGCATGATGGTCATATTCTCGGACATGGTGGAAAATTTCCTTGAAGTTTTTATCGATGACTTCTCTGTGTTCGGAAATAATTTTGAAGATTGCTTAAAAAATTTGGAGATGATTTTATGTCACTGTGAAGAAACGAATCTAGTATTAAACTGGGAGAAATGTCATTTCATGGTCCGTGAAGACATAGTCTTGGGACATAGGGTGTCACAATAAGGATTTGAAGTAGACAGAGCGAAAATAAAAGTGATCAAAAAATTGCCATCGCCCATCAATGTTTAGGGTATTAGAAGCTTTCTAGAACACGAAGAATTTTACAGAAGATTTACCAAGGATTTTTTGAAAATCTCTAAACCCTTCTGTACTTTACTTGAACAGAATAAACCTTTTAATTTTGGTGATCAATGTTTGCAGGCTTTCATGGAACTTAAGAAGCGACTTGTAGCAGCACCGATTGTGGTTACTCTAGAATGGACATTGCCCTTTGAACTCATGTGCGACACCAATGATTATGTTATGGGAGTAGTGTTGGGTTATATAAGAAATAAGGTACTACATGCAATATATTATGCTAGTAGGACATTGATAGAGGCTCGGCTTAATTACACCACTACGAAGGAAGATTTACTGGTAGTGTTATTTGCATTCGATAAATTTCGTTCTTATTTAGTAGGAGCAAAGGTCACACACAAATCACTTGGCTATCAAGTGCTTGGTGCAGATGAAATATGTCAAGCTGAGATTGATTAGGTAGATACTCTTGTTACAAGAGTTTGATTTGGAAATTAGAGATCGGAAGGGAACCAAAAATCAAGTGGCTGACCATTTGTCAGGAGTAGAACCGGGAAATGAAGATGAAAGCAAGAAACTTATTAAGGAAGAATTTCCAGATGAATAGTTACTCATTGCCAAGGCATTACCTTGGTATGCCGACATAGTGGTGTAATGCCACCTGGCTTCAATGCTCATAAAAGACACAAATATCTTCACGATGCCAAACAGTACTATTGGGATAAACCATTCCTATTCAAGCATTGTGCAGATCAAATAATTCAGAAGTGCGTCCCCAACGATAAGATGCATAGTATCTTACAACATTGTCACTTAGCCCCATATGGAGGACATTTTGGAGGAATGAAAACAGTTGCCAAGGCATTCTAGTCAGGATTCTATTAGCCAACTTTATTTAAATATGCTCATGAATTTTATAGGTCTATGACCATTGTCAGAGAACAGGAAATGTGTCTAAGAGATAGGAAATATCATTGCAAAGTATATTGGAGATTGAACTATTTGATGTATGGGGAATAGACTTTATGGGTTCGTTTCCACCATCCGTGGGCAAGGTATACATACTTTTGGCAGTAGACTATGTTTCTAAGTAGGTAAAAGCAGTAGCCCAAGCCTCTAATAATGCTAAGTTGGTATTGAAATTTTTGCATAAGAATATTTTCACACAATTTGGTACACTGAGAGCCATTATCAGTGACGAGGGATCCCATTTTAATTACAAACTGATGGCCAATGCCTTAGGCATATCACCCTCAGACGAATGACCAAGCTAAAATCTCTAATAGAGAAATTAAACAAATTCTAAAAAAGTGGTGAATCCATCTCGAAAAGACTGGTCTACTAGATTGGATGAAGCTCTATAGGCATACCGAACTGCATTTAAAACATCATTAGGGATGTCACCTTTTAAACTTATTTATGATAAGTCATGTAATTTACCTGTTGAACTTGAGTATAAAGCATTTTGGGTGATTAAGAAGATGAACATGGATTAGGTTGCTACTGGCGGCAAGAGATTGCTAGAATTGAATGAGATGGAAGAGTTTCAAACATAAGCATATGAGAATGCTCATTTGTATAAGGAAAAGACCAAGCGATGTGATGCTAGAATGTTGCCAAGGTAATTTGAACCTGGACAATAGGTATTATTGTTCAATTTCAGGCTCAAATTATTTCCTAGTAAGTTAAAATCTTGATGGTCAAGACCTTTTGAAGTAATTCAAGTGTATTCGCATGGTGTTGTTATTGTTAAAGACCTAAGAATAAGGGTTACATTCAAGGTTAATGGACAACGCTTGAAGCATTACTAAGGTGCTCCTATAGAGCGTGACAAGCAAATCGAGTAGAATAAAAGAAGGATTTGTTAGTGTGTACTACGCAGTAGTTTACTGCAGCATTACACAAAAACATTATGCCATGACAAACTGCATGATGAAGTGTTAATAAAAGAGTTGACCAGTTAGAAAATCTTGTACCGACATCTTCCCACCTCCATGACTACACAGGATCAAGCAATCGATCAACTGATCGATGAACTAACAAAGACCGACAAAGAAGGTGAGGAAGTTGACCTACAGAAAAGGAAGATGCGATACAAAATCAGTGCTCACAAGTCCACAAAAAAAGAATTGAATGAAGTGCCAATATTCTAGTCCAAGAAAGTTAAGTTTTTGTTTTTTTCTCTCAAGCATTGCATAATTATTATTATTTTTCTTGTTTGTGTGCATATTCTTACTTGTTATATATGTTTCACGATTTTACATGCATTGAGAACAATGCATCCCTTAGGTATGGCTGTGTATTGTGCATCTAGGTTGCATCTTGTATTTAGTATGTTCATTTTGGTATATAGGATATTTTGCCATGGCATAATAATTATTGAAATAATGCTTTGTCTATAAGAAGTACAATTTTTCTATAGGATGTTCGATGATGAGCTAAATGAGTATGCATTCCAATGCTTAGAGTTGCTAAGTAGGTCAGCATCACTTTGTTTGCTCCATCGTACTATTAATTAGAAACAAGGGTCTCAGTAAGAGTGTGTGATATAATTTTAAGGGCATTCCATTGTAGCAAAGGACTGAGTAGCTAATGAAGTAGTTTTATGCTTCATCCATCTTTTTAGTTAATGGTCATAGCTTTATGAGTGACTTTTGATTTAAATTGTGACATGATGAGGTACTTGTCAATTTGGTGTATGCTCCATCATGATTGTTAAGTCAAAAATATTTTTGTGACATGACTAAATCCCCTAATATGGTTCCTATTAAAAAAAGGAAAAAGGAAAAATAAAAGAAGAAAGAAAAGAAAAAAGAAGAATCAATATATGAAAATGTGAATAATATATTTTGATATGGGCTTAAAACAAGTAACTTCTGTTTAGGTAACGAATGAACTAAATGAATAAAAATATATTTCCTATAGGACAAAACAAAGAATGCATTGGTACTTAGGAAATTTTATTTTTAGGGAGAAATTTTTGCACTGCCTTTGCTGAACAAACCTTTGACATTCGAATCAGTTTTAGGAAAAGAGAAGATTGCTGAGAATGGAGGTATAAATTGTTTTTCGAATAGCTAAGCAGTGCAAAAAGGTTTTTTTGCTAAGGCAAAATGGGAGCATTCATGCATTTAGGTGTATTTTGCTTGAGGACAAGCAATAACTCAGGTTTGGGGGTGTGATAACTCTTGAAAATACTTATATTTCATGCCTTTAGACCTACCTAATTGCTTGTACTTAAGTATATTTTATTGAATTTTAGGATATTTTTGTTAGCATTTTGAATATTGCATTAAGACTTGGACTATGTTTATGGTGTGACAAGAACAGGTTTTGGAACAAGGAAATAAATGAGTGAATTTTTATCAGGGCAAAGTGCAGACAGTTTTGCCAACCCGGATGTTGTGGCGGTGCTGGGAAGACCAAGTCAATATTTTTTGTGCAACAGTCCCAGTTCAAATTCAAACTTGTACCATATAGGTCCCCCTAAAAGAGGAGAAGATAATCACGAGCTGTTAGCCGACCCCAACCTAATCTATCTATAAAAGCCAATGAAAGGGACCTCAAAAAGGCGAACAAAAAAGGTGGGAGAGATCCTTAGGCGTGACTAAGGGTTCAGCTGCGCAAAGAAAAGGAGGTCGAAGGTAGTCCTTCTTAGGCATCACAGGATGCTGTGCTGTCGAAGTGTAGATTAGGCAAGCGAAAGCTATTTCCCGAAGTTATTTCGTTATCGCCATTAGTGTTCCTTCGAAAGATTGAATTGAAGTAGTTGAACACAATGTCAGATAATATTTTGGTTTCTATTTTTCTCCTAGCCCACGAGCTAAATCTCATAGGGTTGGGATTACTTTCGATAAAACCTTAAATTGTTTTTAAGGATGCAGTATATGTCTAATTTACTTTACTGTTTCACTTGATTGTTCTTATTTCTTAATTAAAATTCAAATGATCTCTAGACATAGAAGACTATTCGCATACTTATAAACTGATTCTAATTCCGAAATGGTTGGATTGGTTGAATTAAAATTAAATAAAATGGGTAAGTATTCGATAGACACTTGTAGTCGACTCTAGACATAGAGTGACAATCATACAGAGGGAACCCATGCAAGATATTTAAAAAGCCTATAGAAACAGGAAATGTAACTTGAGGTTTTGCTCTCGCGAGAGTCAAACCATTTTAGAACTCTTCTGTGCAGTAAAGTAGATACGATTTTGCCAAGGAATTATTGACAGTAAGGGTCAATTCTGGGTAATCCCGACCTTTTGAATCAACATCATTCTATCCTTGTTCTTTGTCATAGTATTTTTGCCACAACATATTTAGTTGTTTATTTCTTTGTTTATATTCTATTTGGATAATCACTCTCGTTATCACCCTTACATTTCTACTCTCACTTTTTCCATAAAATTTCCAATTATTCATCAATTCCATCTATCACATACATCATTATTGCGTTGAATTATCACTGCATACTTACCTTAGTTTACCATATCATCCTATTCATCAGTTTTGCCATAACATTAACCATATTACAATAACTTGACTAATTTTGTGCCTCAATATGATTCTTGTGGTAACGATATTCACCCATCACTTTATTACTTGAACTGACATGTATACTTGCACAAAATCGCACATCATTTTACACGCAACAAAAATACCTTGGTCTAGTCTGTCGAACCCCGTAACCCAAAACAGTAGGTCTTCGCACAAGTGACACACTGGATGCATACAATTCACTCGTATTGTAGCCTTCCTAATTTTTTCAATACGTCCTCGCTCCAAACGTGGCAGCCCTACATCTATCCAATATATTTAGCCGCTCACTTTGGAAAAAGTTCAGCCAAAGAGAAATATGTGTCTTTGACAACCGAGGTGATTGGCAAATGACATGTTCCCTTTCATACGAAATTGATGCATTCCGCTAGGTTTATTGTCATATGCCAATATCATAGACCCCAATTATACGATTGCGTCCACTAATCGAAGGGTATGTTGGATTGGTAGATCGCACCCGCATCGTTAATGGCCCATAAGTTTTCCAACATTTCACAAAAAAGGTGTCGGGCAAGCTCATACCCTGTCGAGGAAAGTAAATAGGTTATCCACTAATCAGAACATTTTCTGACCGATTAAATATCAAACAATTGATATAGTGACGAATATAAACCCATGTTGATCACTTGTGTGCACTGAGTTGTAGAATTGTACTATCAGTGGTAGTTCGACCGCCAGGTCTGTTGTCAAGTGCCCATATCGTAGACCCCCATCATATGATTGTGTCCACTGATCAAAGGTTATGTTGGATAGGTAGCTCCCACTTGCATCGTTAACAACCCATAAGTTTTCCAACATTTCACGGAACTGGTGTCGAAAAAGTTCGTACCCTCCCTAGAAAATGAAATAGGTTATCCATTAATCAGTACATCTGTTGACCCGTTAAATATCAAACAATTGATATAGTGGCGAATACAAACCCATGTTGATCACTTGTGCGCCCTGAGCTATAGAATTGTATTGTCAGTGGTAGTTTGACGCAACATGTCTTAAGCAATACCTATGGTGTATGCGATCCCAAAAGCTTCCCTGTCGTTCAATTACGGCCAGTATTCCAGGTCTCCTATTGGAGATCACGCAATCATGCCTCCTCAACCTAGATAGGAAGAAATCCCAACCGTCTGTTGAATCTCCTAATGTTATTACAAAGGCAATTATTAGGAATTTCTGATTATCGTCCGGTGCCATAGCGAATAACAACTGATGGGTGTATATCTCGTACATAAAGGTACCGTAGATTTGTACCAATGGTTTGCAGTACTGGAATACCTGTCGGCATTGCTTGATAGTCCAAAACAAACAGTGGAACAATCGACATCCATCGAGCAACTGATCATTGTAGTATGAAGGCCCCATTTCTAGATCGGTTACGCAACCTGGAACATACTCTTCAGTACGTGACATCATTGCCATAAATTATTATTCAATGCGTCTCACCCATTATGCATATTCTCCAATGCCTTCTGCTTGCAATCTACAACTTGCAACATGACAGCGTGTAGTTGAACTGGTTATGAACATTTGCAATTAAAATTGACATAGTAACATTGGGACTTGCTTT
Source organism: Gossypium hirsutum (assembly GCF_007990345.1). Lineage (NCBI taxonomy): Eukaryota > Viridiplantae > Streptophyta > Magnoliopsida > Malvales > Malvaceae > Gossypium > Gossypium hirsutum. Next base: position 44,114,923 of record NC_053438.1, on the reverse strand, counting down.
TACCATAGGTAGTATTATGTCCGCGATCATATCTAAAGCCAATTTCGGATAATCCCGTGAAATACTTACAACAACACAGATATATTAAAATAAGAAAATTATCTTTCGTTGTAATAAAAAATACTCTTGATGCAGTACCTGTGGCAACACACGTATGCGGAGTGGTATATTTCTTTATGGTCCATAACCTCGTCTTCTTATTAACAGAAGCTATGAATTTCCATGCATATCTGTTGTCTTGTATTGCGTACTTCACCTGAAACTTGTCAGGTTGAGACATAACAACGTGGAAGTTTACCCCATTCTTGATGTTGTATCACTTCATTTGTCCTTTCAAACTCTGCATATAACTCAAGAAATGGTGATCCACTGTCAATATGAGTCAGGACCATCCTTTCTAACCCCCTCGCACATCTGATATCGAAAGCGCCATATCTGACGGGGTCGACAGAAGTATAAAATCAATATTTAAGGGATGATACTCTCATCTGGTTGTATCTAACAATTTCCTACTTAATTCTTGTCCAAAGTTCTGGCAATTGTATGTTCTAGTTAAAAGTCAAGCTCGTTGTGTTCTTTAATAAAAAACCCACTCTCAGTGTCACGCACTTCACCGTCGTAATAAACAGTAGCATTAATTCATCCACTTATTTTCAATGAAATAACCTACTCCACATGTTCGAAACAAAAAAAATCATATAGAGAAATAGTGTTGTAATTAAATATGAACAACAATATAGGATCCTTACTTTATGTAAATTGCGTCGTAGCTTAAAATTACCCCTAATTTGTGACCTTCTCTTCTTCTAATCTTTCAATTTTATTTGCTCGTAAATGTCTTATGGCAATCAACCTTGAAATATCTTGCTTTTATAGACCCGGGGATGAGTTCCAATTGATCCAAAGAATTTTCCCAAGCTAGTGGGAGTTGAAATTATTTAAGAGAAAGCGCTCCATGTAGGACGCTTCTTTAGTGCATGCCAGAGAAAAGCACAAGAAGCAACTCCAAAAGGACGTATTTTCCTACCACATCAGCTGAAAAAGCATCTAGTTGGAGGCGCTTTCAATGCTTTTCTCTAACATGCACTAAAAAAAGGTATTACTTGGAGCGCTTTCTCTCTAAGAATTTCAACCAAAACTTTTATCCACTCAACCATCATATATCTTGGGATTGCCGAGATATATCAATGTTCAAAAATAATGCACTAGAATATTTAATCAAACTGAGTAGTTCGAGTTTTGATTATGATGTGAATTGAATTTTGCAATTCAAATAATTAGAATATACAATTGATATATATATATGATACCTCTAAAACTCAAATTAAATAATTATTAACTTTACATCTCAAAAAATTATATATAAAAATGTTAAAAAATTAATATATAAAAAAATATAAATTATAAAAAATTAATATATAAAAATTAAAAAAACTATAATTTATATAAAATAAACTCTAAACCTTAAAATTCAAAAAAACCTAAACTATAACCCTAATTTTAAAAAATAAAACCCTAACCCTAAATAAAACGTTACACATGAAAAATATTTCCAGTTAGTAGTGCTTTCAGGTGAAATGTAGAAAAACGCTTCTAGCTAGAAGCATTTTCAATGGTTTTCTCTGACATGCACTAAAAAATATCTTACGTGGAACGCTTTCACTCTAAGAATTTCAACTCCCAATATCCCGAGAAAATTTTCTGAATCAATTGGCACTCAACCCCGAGTCTATAAAAGCAAGCTATTTCAAGGTTGATAGCCATAAGGCATTTACAAGCAAAGAAAATTGAAAGAAGATCAAAAGAAGAGAAGTTTGCAGATTAGGGGTAATTTGGAGCTACCACACAATTTGCATAAAGTAATGATCATTTATTGTTGTTCATATTTAATTGCAACATTATTTCTCTTCATCATTTTTTTGTTTCGAACATGTGGAGCAGGTTATTTTGTTGAAAATGAGTGGACGAATTAATACTATTGTTTATTACAACGGTGAAGTACATGACACCAAGAGCGAGGTTGTTTTTTTATCAGAGAACACTGCGCAATTGGCTTTTAACCAAAACATACAATTGCTAGAACTTCGAACAAGAATTAGCAAAAAATCATCTAATACAACTAGATGAAAGTATCGTCCCTTATATATCGATTTTGTGTTTCGATTGACCCCATCCGATATGGCACTTTCGATATTAGAGGTGTGAGAGGGTTTAAGGCGATGGTGAAGACGCATGTTGATAGTGGATCACCATTTCTTGCGTTATATGTGGAGTTTGCAAGGAAGGATGAAAGCATTCGGAGGTCGACATATGTTTCTGTTCAAGAGGCCAGAACGGAAGAACAAGCCGAGAGTCCAACGACATAGTTGTGTGGTTAGTTCACCTCTTTATTAGAAATTTCCCATTATGATATCCCGAATGTTAAAGCATGTCTAAAGACCAATCATGAGATGATTGTAATAACATACTTATTTTACTTCGTTTATTAATATAAGGCATTTCCAATATTATTTCAATTTCTTTTCTGTGTATATAAATAAACTATTTTATAATAATTTCCTACGAAAAATATGATTATTCTTAAAAGGTCCTTAGTCGACTATTATTTTGGGCTTGGACAACAATAATGCATTAAGACTAACGTGTAGTTTATTGATGACAATGTGTTGTCATTGACATGAGATGTTAAAATCAATACATGAGTATGTGTGTTAGAGAACAACATATTTGACTGAACAGCTATGAGTATGTTTCTTGGATTATCATGTAATAGTCACAACATTACTCATAGTGATTACTATGTATACGATCCTCAGATTTAAGATAATCGTTATCCTAACATCGTGAGTTATATATTTTGATACAATCAAACGTCCACCATAAATGGTTGTTCTAGAAAGGCTGATGTTGGATATACCACAATCTATGTATTGAGATATGGTTGATCAATATAGGATTTGTCCCTCTTACATAATGGGAGCAATATCTTAGGCCACTTGGTTGAGTGAGACTAGAAATGCATGACCATACTCGAATAAGTTGATATGAGATATCATTCTTATTTGTTTATCATAGTCTACTCAGGATATCAAGAAACATTAGATGGACTATGCAAGTGTGACTATTCCATAACTTGTGCCCATTCTAGATATAAAGGACAAAAGGATTTAATACATGAAGGGTTAATCACAGAGAGGTTATGTCGAATCATGACTTCTTGTAACTTAGGTAGAAATAATGCATTGCTAGATGCCACTCATTGTTTCTAATAGTATAATCGTTCTAGTATTACTGCTAACGTTACAAGAACCTACAGGGTCACACCCTATGGTTGAAACGAACGAAATCCAAACATAGCAAGTATTGTTTTTAGCTGTCACATGAATTAAATTGATTATAGAATTAATTTAATCAGAAAGTTAAATATCGAAAAAATTATATGTACAAGTATGTTCTACACATAATGAGAACATGGTTAAATTAATATATATTAATTTGATTCGTATAAAATTTAACTAAACATAATTTACCAAAATCCTTGTTATAATTATTGTAATTATAATTTATGATCGAATATTATTATAATTATTGTAATTGTAATTTTTTTGGTCAAACATTATTATAATTATGGTAATTATAATTATAATACTCGGTTAATTATTAAAATATAAACTATTCCCAAATTAGGAAATATAGTGTTTTTAAGAAAACCTAATATACCCTAAATAAAAAGGAGTGAGGTCTAGCAGCCATCATAGAGTGAATTATCTTTGAAAAAGTTTTAGAGAGTTGTTGCCGTTCATTGTCACACCAGGTGGATTATGTAAAGGCTGAAAGTTTTCATAGTAGCTTGGAATCGACATACAATTGTGTAATCAGTTTCACAATATTTATATTTGGTTTTTTTCCACTGCACCACGGGGCGTCTCAGTGACACAACACCGAAATCGTCAATGGGAAGACACTCATCTGTTTCAACCCTAGATGTCAACTGCGACAGGGGAACACTGAACAATCGGGGTTTAATGGTAACACGAAATACTGGACCCCTACATGACACTTAGTTGGTGGTTTTGATTTGAACTTCAGTCAGCCGATGTTCAACGCTAGGAATACTTATAGAGGAATGACATCAAGTTCCAGCGGTTGGCAATCAATAGTTGATTTTGGTTGTTTCGACAACTACACAAGAAGGGATGATGTACTCCCTATAACATCCACCATCGAGGGGACATCCAACCTTAGAGATGTTGGTAGGGTTGAGAATGAAGAGGGCACTAACTCTGATGCCGGTCCAATCTGAGAACCTAGTGTCGATGGATTAGAAATTGCATTATTTTCTAAACCGGAGCTGGTTCTAATTGAACTAGAAGATGGATGTTCAAACGTTGAAGGTCCAAGCGAATATGCTAGAGAAGATCTACAGTTCAGGGCGTACTCCCCTCCAGCCCACATGCATAATGTGGACCTACCAGCGGAAGATACGTTGGAGTTTGCAAAACTACCACCAGAAAACTAGGTCATGCGAGTTCTTCATTGGATTCAGGTGATTTAAAAGTGGAAAGAGTTTTCCTCTAAATATGGTTTTATTTCTATAGTGAAGCTATATAACATTAAGAATAGGGTAAACTTACACATTGTTAAGCCCAATCTGATAAGTTCGAGGCAAAGTGCACAATGCGAGACAACAAATGTCCATAAAAAATCACGATTTCTCTTAATAAAAAGATAGGGTTATGGACCATAAAGAAATACACCGCTCCATATACGTGTGTTGGCATGAGTATTGCATCAAGACTAATTTCTATTACCATGATAAATGAACCACTTATTTTAATGTATTCATGTTGTTTTAGGCATTTCAAAGGACCATCCAAAATTAGGTTTAGATATTATCGCGAACATAATAATATCTATGGTTAAAGCGAGTCCCAGGGTTGTTGTGTCAATTTTAATTGCAAATGTTCATAACTAGTTCGATTACACGCCATCGTATTACAAGGCGTGGATCATAAAGCAGAAGGCATTGAGAACATGCATAATGGGTGGGATGCGTCGTATAACGATTTATGGCAGTGGTATCACATACTGGAGAGGTACGTTCCAGGTTGCATAACTGATATGGAAATGGGGCCTTCATACTACAACGATCAGTTGCTCTATGGATGTTGATTGTTCCATTGTTTGTTTTGGACTTTTAAGCAATATCGACAGACATTCTAGTACTACAAACCACTGGTACAAATCTATGGTACTTTTATGTACGAGAGATACACCTATCAATTGTTATTGGTTGTGGCACAGAACGACAATAAAAAAATTCTACCGATTACCTTTGCAATAACGTCGGGAGAGTCAGTAGACGGTTGGGATTTCTTCCTATCTAGTTTGAGAAGGCATGTTTTCCCACAACCCGATATATGCATGATCTCTAAAAAGGGACCTGGAATACTGGCTGCCATTGAACAACAGGGAAGCTTTTGGGACTGCACAGATCATAGGTATTGCCTAATACATGTTTTCTCGAACTACCACAGACAATACAATTTTGTAGCTTAGCACGTACAAGTGATCAACATGGGTATGTATTTGCTACTATATCAACTGTTTGATATTTAACTGATCAACAAATGTTGTGATTAATGGATAACCTATTTACTTTCCTAGACAGGATATGAGGTCGTCCGACACCATTTCTTTGAAATGTTGGAAAACTTGCAAGGCCTTAACAATGCAGGTGCGAGCTACCTATCCAACAAAACCTTCGATTAGTAGACACAATCGTATGAAAGGGGTCTACGATATGGGCACATGATGACAAACCTAGTAGAATGCATCAAATTCGTATTGAAGGGAACGCACCATTTGTCAATAACTTCGGTTGTTAAAGAAACATATGTTTGGTTGAACTTTTTCCAAAGCGAGCGACTAAATATGTTGGACAGATGCAGGGCAGCCACATTTAGAATGAGGACGTATTGAAAGAAATTAGGAAGGCTACAACACGAGAAAACTGTATGCATCTAGTGTGTCACTGGCACGAAGACCTATGATTTTGGATTACGGAGTTCGACAAACTGGACCAAGGTATTGTCGAGGGAGCGTACTGAGTAGACCTGAAAAAATAGACCTATGATTATGGGAGATTTGACGCACTTCATTTTGTATAGGCTCATGCAATTACAGTATGTAACAATCTATGTTTGGAACACATGAGCTTTGTAGACGAATTGTAAAAACTAGAACACATGTATAACGTGTGGAGAAACATATTCCCAGTGCTCCCAAATGAACGTATGTGGCCTCCTGTATCGACCACTCCATTCAAGTTGTTCCTTGGTAGATCATTGTGTCGCAAACCGAAAGGTCAACCAACATCGACTCAGATATGCGACAACATGGACATTCGAGAGAAGTCAGACCGACTGAGGTTATGCGGGTGGTGTAGGAACTCAGGGCATATAATGTCATCATGTGCACATCAATGGGATGATATAAAGACAACACCTCATTAACAGATTTATTAATTTTTAACCTATCTATTAATTTATTAATTGCAACCTATTTGTTGATTTTTTTTCATTCCTACACATATTTTGTTGTAGTTTGTAAACACGTGTTTTTAATACATCTTTGTTCCATTGTTCCCGTGCATACTTGATTTAATAATATGAAATGACATAGATAACCAATTTTGATGCAAAAATGATAAATATTTAAAACCATAAGTGTAACACCCCTTACCCGTATTCGACGCCAGAATAGGGTACGAAGCATTACTAGAACACATACACTTTTAACCGTAGTAAACCGAGTTGTAAAATTTTATCTAAATTAAAACTTTCAAATTGTTATTCTTAAGTCGTTAATTAGGGTTTACTTGGCTAAACATACTCACAATTTTTCATTTCCTCATCGTATGAATTTATGAATTTTCCCTTACTTGTTGAATTCGTCCTGAGTACCTGAATTGATCCGTATCATTACATATTCTTATATCGTCAAATTTTCCTTTTTAATTATTGCAATATATCAAATGTTCACTATCTAGTAAGCTAATTGTCACATATATACATTATCCATTCATCTCCCATACAACTAACAAAATTAGCCACAAAGATAGTACAAATTTTGCTTATTCGATATAAACCAAAACCTGTTATTTGTTTTCCAACAAACCTTAATAAATATACACTTTATACTAACCCAAGTGTTTAACCATTCACCCATGACATAAATATATTTTATCTATTATTGCCGAATATAGATACGCATCACAACTCATAATTCACCTTACATTGTAAGCGAATTAATTTTTATCATTTTTCAAATAAATTATAAAATAAGTTATATGACAAAATATAAATACATTTTAAACCACACAATTACACAAATTTTCATGTCATTACATGATCATCACATATCAAAGACAAATGTTCTTGACATTTCCATCACATAAACCGAATTAATCAACGCAACTCAATAATATAATCATCCATACATCATTATTATCACACATATATATATCATGACTAAATTTCTTAAACATTTGATTATTTTCTTTTCAATACCGCAATAGCTCCTTCGGTACCAATACGTATTTACCATTCAATTTAACATTTACCGATTATAATCGAGCATATGAACATTTATACACAATTCATTCATACATTTTATTGTCCTCCTCCTCCTCTCGATCTCACATCCTTTATGTATATAACATGCTTAAATAGCATTATACATAATTTCACTATCCACTTATATTTAAATTTAAAGCTGTCTAGTCGAGTTACAGTCACTCAATTATTTTTATCTGGAGCTAAAGAGCTTCAAATTAAGTTTTGTTAATTTTCCCTGAAACTAGACTCACATATATTCTTACCATAAAATTTTTAGAATTTTTGGTTTAGCCAATTAGTACAGTTTATTCTTTAAACTTTCCCCTGTTTCACTACTTGATAGCTCTGACCCCTCTTCACTAAAATTTACTTAAATATTCTTACAGAATTCAAACAATTTTATTGTTTATTTATCTTGAAAATAGACTCATTTATAAGTTAAATCATGTAAATTACAAGCCATATTATTTTTTTACAGTTTTTGGTGATTTTTCAAAGTTGGAACAGGGGATTTCGAAATCAATTCAACCCTGTCTCACTAAAATTAAAATATTTAAAAATATATAACTATTTTTCTTGCTTTGTTTCTTTAAAGTGAAAATAGACTTATTCAGATTCAATTTCATATATTATTCAGCCTCTAATTCAATTTCCACTATTTATGGTGATTTTTCAAAGTTGCAGAACTGCTGTTGTTCAAAACTGTTTTATTTCTAAATTTACTCTTTTATAGTTTTGATATTTCATACCATCTTATACATGGGTTGATTAAGTATCAACCCAATATTCCTCACATAATCTTGTCCATTTCATATGTACATTCACTTTTCCAATTTCCTTGTTGAACAGTCGAAATATTTTCGGTTACTCGGTGGATTCAGCACTTAGCAACCACCTTAAATTCAGTGATACGGAGAATCAGCACATAGCAACCCCTTTCACAATCAAAGATACGGTGGAATCAGCACTTAGCAACCACCTTTAAAGTCAATAATTCAGGGAATCAACACTTAGCAACCCCTCGAGGAATCTGCACTTAGCGACCCCTTTTTATCCAATGTATTCCGGTCTATTCCGAGTGTTCAATCGGAAACCTTGTTTTTTTAACATTTTACCACCTTTCTCAAACTTAACCACATTTTTATAATCTACATCAAATATTTAATCTATATTCACTCAAATCTCAACAATATATTGAATAACATTAAAATAATGCATTAATTCACATGCAAACTTACTTTGGTGCAACAATATAGAAATTTAGAAATTTAGTCTTTAATCTTTTCTTTTCTCCGATCAAGGTTGATTCCACTTCTTTCTTTAACTATAATAACACATTTGACTTATTTAACATGCACATTCATCAAAACAGTCCTTAACTCAAACTTTGAAAAAATTACAATTTTACCCCTAAAATTTTGCATATTTACACTTTTGCCCCAAACCTCGGAAATTAAACTTCATCTCTTATTCTTATGTTTTATGACATAATGAACATTTTTTCCTTCTATGGCAACATCAAATTCCCACTCTAACACTTACTTATGAACATTAGGTATTTTTACCGATTATGTCGTTTTACTCGTTTTCGCTGAAAATCGATTAGCAAAAATCGTTTAACATAATTCTAAGCTTCATAGTCTATCATGAAACATCAAAATTCACACTTTTCATCAATGGGTAATTTTTCAAACATAAATTCTAGCTCGAATTAATAGTAGAATTAGATTAAGCAAGTTACCGGAATTCTAAAAATATAAAGAACAAGAAAAACGGGGATAGAACGGACTTACCATGAAGCTTTGAAGATGAAAAAACCCTATCCATGGTGTTCCCTTCCTAAATTCGGCCATGGAGAAAAGAATTGAAGAAGATGATAACTTATTTCATGTTATTATGTATTTATTCATTAATTAAGGCATTTTACCAAAATGCCTTTAAATAACTTACTTACTAACCATGTCTATTTTTTTTCCATAACATAACCAATGGTCTAACACCTCTAATTTAAGGACCTCCAATTTAAAATTTCATAGAAATTTAACACCTCTAGCTTCTAGAACTCAACTTTTGCACTTTTTTACAATTTAGTCCTTTTGACTAAATTGAGTGCTCAAACGTCGAAATTTTCGAACGAAATTTTCATGAAATGTTTCCGTGAAATTGTAGACCATAAAAATATAATAAGAAATAAATTTTTCCTCATCAAATTTGTGGTCCCGAAACCACTGTTCCGACTAGATCTAAAATCGGGCTGTTATAATAAGGATGTACAACATCGATACAATAAAAACATTGTGTATTTATTTAAAAAAATTTACATAACAAGTACAAAAATAAAATAAATCAATTCAATCCCCGGTCAAAATGTGTGCCATATTCGGTGGTTGACGATTGCGAGCCGGATTCCTTTTTGGTTCAACCTTCGGTATAGGTTGTGCTCTCCGCCTCTCATATTCTTTGCCTTCGTCTGTAGTTGATTGCGATCGATTGGTGCTTGGTTGCCATCGTGTATCCTCTGGCCTAGGAATAGATGATTGCGAAGATGGTCCACATTACTATAATAGTGACTCTGGAGGTGTTTGCAACACCATTGGCGTAAGGGTATAACTATATTGTGTCCCATACACCAGTGGCATAGAGATTGGACTCCCAATCAGTGTGCCAAACATAAATGGCCTATATGTCATCGACGGAAACATCGATGGCATTGGCATCTAAATGCAGGGAACAAAGGTCCATAAGCAAAACCTGACATCGAAGTAGAAACATGAAAACATGGTGTAATGTGTGGTGTTTGTGTAAAAAATAAGGGATTATTATAAGCACCAGAGTAAGTTGAGTCATACTGACCAAGGGGTGGTGCGACCATCGGTGTAGACGATGGACCTGCCTTGTTGGCTCTGTCCTAGCCTCCTCGCCTTGGATTTTTAAGCGCCCGTCATGGCGTCCTCATATGTGGTGGCCTACCCCTCACCTATTCACCTCGAAGATCTGGTTGGCCATGGACCCTAAACCACAGCATGTACTCCAGATAGCAGGCTAACTTGAGAGCAACAATGAACTCGTGAGTAGGTAAAAAGTCGTACCTATTGTTTCACATGTTGATATGTTAGGCTTGGACTGTAGTCCAATTTTCTTCCATCCTCCCCCGCAAGTAAAAAAGGTACAGATTATCGAGGTCTTAGGGTGCCACTAAAATTGATTTTTGGAACCCAAATCACTGCAACACTCTATTTGAGTCGTGCATCTCCACGGTAGTGTACACTACCAATGGCACCTTCACGTGTCAGATGTTGGGATTGACCAAGAATTTCGACAAGATGCATTCTTGAATTGCCAGATCGGAGTATGGTGTCCATTCAAATTATATTAAAATAATAAAAACTTTAGTGATCTATATACTACTAATTTTTAAATGAACTACATTAATATTATATAATTCAAAATTAAAAAATACATACCTCTACTTCCGATCGTTGGTCTAACAGAAACCGCATACCTCGAAACTCGTCAGGTAGTCCCACATAACTTAGCCCATGGTTCCACTTGTTAAAATAATATGTTAAAATAATAATTTAAAATTTAAATAATTTTATTATGGTAAATATATTAACTAATGAATTTTACCTTGTTACGAGTGGGAATGTATAAGGGTAGTCCACTCGAGGACGTAAAAATGGCAGGCGGTACTGCACCCATGATTGTAGTAGAAGCATGCAACCACCGATTTTGATTTTGGGTGGTTCGATAGTCTGACACATCTCCCAGTACAAAGTCACCACATGGCTGACCTCTAGTTGAGTTTGCCCATTTTTCAAAAGTTGACGAGTTTTAGAAGCCACATTAAATGGACGAGATTTCGTCACTTATCAGGCATTAGGAGACCCCCGATAATCATAATGTGATAGCCTGAAATAGGGCCTAGTCAGAACAGTGGTTTCGTAACCACAAATTTGAAGTGAAATAGTTTAATTTTATAAATTTTTATTAATTACCAATTGATTGAAATATTGTGTGAAAACATGGATAGGAAATTTTAATGATTTAGTGCCTAATTGAATTTTTAGGACTAAATTGAGAAAAAAATGCAAAGTGTGTCTAATTAGTGATTAAATGACTTAATTGAATTATTGCATGAAATTGGAAGTGTTTATGTGGCAAATAGACCATAAATCAATGTTATGGACACATAAGGTTAATTCTAGAAAAAATATCTAAGTAAATGGGTCAAGGGCATTTTTGTCAAAATTGAATAAAAGATAAAAATAAGATGAAAATAAGTGTTCATCTTCTTCAAAATTGGAGCTTGCTGCCAAAAATTCCATGTTACAATAGCTAGGGTTCTTGATTTTCTAAGCTCAATTGTAAGTGATTTCTTGCCCCGTTTTTAATTATTTTTGTATTTTTATGCTTATTGAGGCTTAAATTTTATGTTTCTACCATTTATTTTAAATGGAATTAAAGTTTAAAAATTGACCCATTCATGATATAGTTGTAATTTGATGAGTGATGTTAGATAATGAATGTTTGAAGTGTTAATTACGAGTTTTACTAGATAAATTTCGATAAAAATGTTAAAAAAGGACTAAATTGTGAAAGATAGTAAAGTGTGCATAAAGTTGTGATTTTGTGAAATTGAGGGCTGATATGAGCATGAAATATGAATTATTGAGGTTTGAAATTTAAGAAATTTAGTGAATTTCATTTTTACGAGCTTTGGGACGGAAGTGTAATTTTTGAAAAGTTATGAGAAAAAATGTAAATTTGCCAAAATATTATGTATGAATTGTATTTGAATGGAATGTTGGTAAAATATATTAAATTGTGTTAATATAGATCAAGAAAGAAGAAATAGTGGAAGTGATCAGGGAAAAGAGAAGGTTATCGACTAATTTACGAAAATAGTTGTTTTGTATCCGAGGTAAGTTACGTGTAAATAATAGCAATATATTTTTATAAATTGTGAATTATATGTGATATGTGAATTAATATTGAATGTGGAAAGAAAATTGTTCATGAATTATTCAAGTGATGAAGTGTTAAGTGTAAATTCCTTATTGAACTTAGGAATAGAAGTGGATACAAGTGACATGTTACTAGAGACCAGTGTTACAATGTTACAGTGAGTCCCGGGTGCTGGGTGATCTAGCATGTGTTGCAGACGCCTGACAGCTTGTATAAGCAGACCTGTGGACATTTCCAGTGTTATTGATCAGTGGTAGCTTCGGCTACAATTCAATGGTAGCTACGGCTACATATCAGTGGTAGCCTCGGCTACATTTCAGTGGTAGCTATGGCTACATATCAGTGGTAGCTTTGGCTACATATTAGTGTGGCACTTATGTGCTAATTCTCTACGTATCTGTGTATATTCTGAGTGTTCAACTGGATTAATAATGAGTTAAAGTGAACATGAAATGAAGCGTGTATGCAGGTACATTTGAAAGAATGAGCATTTGTGATAAAGGTTAACTGTATAAATGTATGTGCAAGTGAATTGGTAAGATTGTGCATGTGTAAGTGATTGAAATTGCTAAGAAATGTATTGATTAGTTATATGTTAAAAATGTTAATTATTAAATGAGTACTTATTGTTTACATGTAACTTACTAAGCTATTAGTAGCTTACACCTTTCTTCCTTTCCTTTGTTTTATAGTGTTTTGAGCTTGCTCAAATTGGGGATCGTTGGAGCCTCGCATCACACTATCAAAAGACATTTCGGTATTATGTGATTTCAAAACGTTTAAAGTTATGGAATGTATAGAGAGTTATTCATTTTGAGTATGTTCATATGATATGACTAAAGATTAGCTATTGAAATGGTAAAACAAAGAAACTATAAAATGTAAAAATTTTGCAAAGAAGCAGTTTTTGGGACAGCAGCAGTGATGTGAATTTGAAAAATCACCAAAAATAATAGAAATTGAATTAGAGAGTGAATAATATATAGGATTGAATCTTATCAAGTCTATTTTTACATGAAAGAAACAGTGTAGGCAAAGGAATTTTATATTTTGAGATGTTTGAATTTAGTGAAATAGGGTCAGAATAGTTTTTGAAGTCCTCTATTTTGACTTTAGAAATTCATTAAAAATTTTACAGAAAGAATTATGAGTCATAATTTATATGTATAGATTCCTTACTGAGTCTATTTTCTACAGAAACTAGCAGAAACACCATATGAAATTTGTACATTTTGATAAGTGGGTTTTAGTGAGTGGTGGTCAAAACCATCAGACAATGAAACAGGGGAGTCTTTAATGAATAAACTGTACTAATTGGCTAAACCAAAAATTCTAAAAATTTTATGGTAAGAATATATATGAGTCTAGTTTAGGGAAAATTTATGAATTTAAATTTTGAGTTTCGTAACTCGAGTTATAATTAAATTAGTGACAGTCGCGCAGGTGGACAGTTTTGTTGTGAATAGTGAAATTAATTCTAAAAGCAAATTTTTATGCTCTGAACTAGTAAGTTAAGTTAGATAATGCCTCATGCTCGACTCTGGAAACGGTCTCAGGTAAGGGGTGTTTCATTTAGTGCTATCAGAGATATAGTTTAGTCAATTTTCGAACTAACGTAGCGATTGTTATAGACTATCTATACATGCCATAATTGAATAATGATAGTGTGACGACTCCTGATATCTTAAAATGTTTTCTTTTATATAGTAATGGATCCTAATTGAGCTACAGCTGATGATGCTCAAAGTAATGCGCCTGTTTCTACGCAAGGGACGAGGCCAGTTGAAAGTCGACTCGAGACTCAGGGTTAAGGAGATGAGGCTCAGGAAGCTTTTTTCCATATGATGAGCAACTGGTATACTGAGTTTGTTAGAACTAATCCTAATGCTCAACCTCCTCTGCCCCCTCCTATTCCTCAAGCTGTTCCCATAGCTCCTCAACAAACTAGAGTGTTAAGATTGTCAAAGCCTCTAGTGGACAAAATTCGAAAGTATGGAGCGGAAGAGTTTCGAGCTAATGTAAATGATGATCCTGAAAGTCTTAAATGTGTTATGTCATTGTTGAGGGATTCGACTTATAATTGGTGGAAAACTTTAGTGTCAGTGGTGCCTAAAGAGAAAGTTACATGGGATTTCTTTCAAGAAGAATTCCGGAAGAAGTATGCAAGTCAGCGTTTCATTGATCAAAAGAGAAAAGAATTTCTTGAATTGAAACAAGGGCGCATGATGGGAGCCGAATATGAACGAGAATTTTTCAAATTAAGCAAGTATGCCCAAGAGTGTGTATCTAATGAAGCTACATTGTGCAAGAGGTTTGAAGATGGATTAAATGAGGATATCCGATTGTTAGTGGGAATCCTTAAAATTAAAGAGTTAGTGGTACTAGTTGAAAGAGCTATCAAGGCTGAAGAATTGAGCAAAGAGATAAGAAAAGTGGAAAGTGAAGTAAGAGATGCAAGAAAAAGATCAATGGGCAAGTCATTTCAGTCTCAAGCGAAGAAGCCTAGAGAAATGAATACTCGATCGAATGTTTCTAGTGTGAATTTTCAAAGAGATAGAGGAAGACAATATTTAAGTTCTAAAGCTCAAGCGACTTCTATGGCAAGTGTAGGTAGTGTTAAACCTACTAGACCGGAATGTCAACACTGTGGAAAATAACATTTGGGAGAATGTTATTTAATCAGCCGAGCATGTTTTAAATGTGGATCTCAAGATCATTTTGTGAGAGATTATCTAGAAAGAGAAGAGATAGAAAAGTTTCAAAATGTGAGATCGAACAGTGTGACTACTAGAGGAAAACCACTGAGAAATGTGGGGACTGGAACTAGTGGTAAAGGTGTAACAAAAGACACTACCGGAAGATCTGAAGCGAGAGCTCCAGCGAGAGCTTATGCCATCCGAGCTAGAGAGGAAGCAGCTTCCCCTGATGTGATCATTGGTATATTTTCTCTTTATGACACTAATGTTCTTGCATTGATTGATCCTGGTTCTACTCACTTGTATGTATGCATGAATTTAGTGTCTGATAAGAATTTGTGTGTTGAATTGACTGAGTATGTGGTTAAAGTGTCGAATCCTTTAGGCAAGCATGTGATAGTTGATAAAATATGCAAAAATTATCCTTTGATGATACAAGGTCATTGTTTCCCTGCCAACTTGATGTTGCTGTCATTTGATGAATTTGATGTTATTTTGAGAATGGATTGGTTGACATTACATAAGGCCAAGATAGATTGCAGTCAGAAAATTCTTGAGTTGAAGTGTAGTAGCAGTAAAGTTCTTCGGGTTGAAATAGATAAGTCAAATGTGATGCCAATTGTGATTTCTGCCATGGCTGCTCAGAAATGTTTAAAAAATGGTTGTGAAGCGTATCTTGCTTATGTGTTGAATACAAAAGTGTCTGAAATAAAGATCGAATCAGTGCTGGTGGTATGTGAATATTTAGATGTGTGAGAGGGAGTTGAGATTGAATTGAATAGAAAAATGGAATTGAGAGGGGGTTATATAGAAATGGAAAATATGACCATTGGGGGTTGAGAGGGAGTTGTTGGTCCCAATAGCTAATTAAATAGCCAATGGGAAAAGCGCTTCCATGTGTATGCATTTTTCTACATTTCACTTGAAAACACTACCAGGTGGAGGAGTTTTTATCGACATAATCCCGTAATTTTTCAAAAAAAATGGCCTAAACACGTATTTTTTAAATTTCTGGCATTTTTTAGTAATTTAGTCAATGGAAAAAGTACATAAAATTATAAAAGTTCTTTAAATTTTCAATAAATAATTATAACTTTTGTAACAAATTAGAAAAAAAATATAAAAATGCAAAATAATTTTTTAAAATTCAAACATGTAAAAAAAAACTCAATTTATGAAAAAATCTCTTACATTTTTAAAAACAAAAATATAATTTTTGATAAATTTAAATGTATTTTTAAGAAAGCTACTATAGAATACATAACTTAAATATTTAAGTTTTAAGTTTTTTTTTAATTTTTAATTTTTCATAATTATTATAAGTTTTAATTTTGTAACAATATTTTGGATTTCTAATAATATTCTTATTTTTTATATTTTTAATGAAAATTTGAAAAGAAAAATAAAAAGTAAAATTTTTGTTTTTGTATTGTCTTACATTTTTTTTAGTTCTAAAGAGCTTTTTAGAATTTTAGAATTTTAGAATTATAATTTTTAAATTATTTGTTAGTGTAGTATATAAGATAAAATAATGTCATGTGAGAAATGAATGTTGTAAGTTAATTTGCTCCAACTAGAAACACAAGAATCAAATTGAATAAATGTGTAAAGATTGAAAATTTAATTATTACTACAACTTAAACATAACACCAAAAAAACATTTAAAGGCACAATTCTAAATGAAGGACTAATTTACTCCAAAAAAGTACATAGTTCAATTTAGTCATTTTTCACATAAAAAGGACTGAAATATAATTTGAGATATGATATATGAACTTGTATGCTACTTTCACTGCAACTTTCGTATAACGTGCAACTACCAAGCAACTTAAAATTCTTTAATATATATATAAAAGTTATTAAAAAGTAGAAAATAAAAAGTGTTATTTACTTTTGAAATGATCATAAGATCTTTTAAAAGTTTAAGTTATTTATTTAGTCCCTATTAAATTGGTTTGAATAAGTATTTTTTTTATAATTTAATTTTAAAAGTGTTGGATTTTTGGAGGTAACAGTTTTTAGAGAGAAAATTACAGATTTCGAACATAAATTGTAAGATAAACATGTTTGATATCTAAAAATTTTAATTATAAAATATTAGTATAAAAATAAATTTTTAATAATTATTCATATTTTGAATTGGTCTGTATGTAGGGGCCAAACTTTAATAATGAGAAAAGTTATGTTCAAAATATAATGAGAAAAGTCGTGTAAAAGCTGAAAGGGCAAAAATCATATTCTTTAGGCACATGCCAACCACTCTCCAATTTTGTCAAGCTCTAAGTTTTTCCTTTCTAGTTTTTGGAATTTTTATATTTTTGAAAATTTTAAAATAAATTTTTTTATTTTTTATTTGAATTTAAACGAGTCTTATTTTTTTTATATTTTAAATATCTTTAAAAATTTTAGCATTTTTATTGAATAAAAAATAATATTTTTATTTTTATTTTTTGAAATTTTATGTACTTTTAACAAACAATATCCAAATTAATAAAAAATTAATTATTGATAACTAAAAGATTAATTCAATTTTTTAATAATTATCATATCAAAGTGACAAACAACAAATTTAAATGATATTAGGATTTCTATTATATGTGTATGTGTGTGAAAACTACACATATAAAATATAAATAAGTGTTTAAAATTAACATATAATAAAAAATGAAACGTATGTCAACAACTTCTTCACCTAATGGTAAGGGTATTATGTTGTAGGCATGAGAGCTTGGGTTTAATCCCAAGCAACCCTGTTCCCCACCTGTAACAGGCCCAATTTACCCGGCCCGTTAGTAAAATAAAACCAATATAAGAGCAAAAATTAAATGTCCAAAACTCCATATTACAGTGGCCCAAAACCATTTACAAAGACCTAACCCTCCAGCCCCAATACATACTAAACCTGTATGGCCCAACTTAACCTAACCCGGTTAAACAAGCCCAACACTCAATAGCCCACTATGTTTCAGGAAACAGAAACCCTAGGGTTTCTAACTCCCCTTCAGACTCCAAGCGCCGCAGCCAGCAGTCTCCCCTCACGTGCGCCACGAACCACGCCCCCGAGCCACTCCCCACGCACGTATCAACACTCACGCAAGCCTCCGTATGCGCGCGCCTGCGTACATCCGTACGTGCCACGTCCACCCCCGTACGCCGTACCTGCAAATAAAGCCAAACAACGCAAAAGACAGAACAAAAAAGAAACAAAATAGCAGAGAGGATTTTGTATTATTTTATTTTTATTATATTTTGTATTTTTGGCTATATAAAGCCAAATACAACACTGTAAAAGGATCTGCTTTTTGAAAAATCAATAAAAAAAGAAAAGAACATATAACAGGAAGGGGGAAGGTGATTTCATTTTTTTTTCGCATTTCTTTGTTCTTTTTCTTGGCTCTTTTGTTCATTAACAATACTGTAATAAAAGAGAAAATAAGGTTAGAGAGCGAGGAGTTTACCTGATTAGCTGAATCTTCGTTTGCTCCGTCGCAATCGGAGTCGGACGATGGTTCAAAGGCCTCTGAGCAATCTTTTCTGAGCGGCGCTACCTTTGAATGGGGGGGGCAAACGTTTAGTTTTTTTTTTAATTTGTTTAAGGCTGATAACTACTGATTTAGGGTTTTAAAGTAGGATATTTATTGTGTGAAAAACGATGCCGTTTAAGGCCTGCTTCAGTGGCCTTAAAACGGTGCCGTATTGGTCCTATAGCCAGAGCGTGTGACCCGACCCTGGGAGGATCCGCGCATTCTGACTTATGGTTTTATTTGCGTTGGGAGTCGCTTTATGTTTTGCTCAGTTTCAATCGGATTTCTTTCCATTTTTCTTAATTTGTATCGCATATTTAACCTTGTTTTCATTTAAATCCATGGTCAAACGGTGCCATTTTTGCGATTGGTTTTGATTATTTATTTTTTGCGTCTAATTGCTAATTTAGTCCCACAATATTAAGTCAGATTTTGATTTAGTGCATGGTGTTTTTTCTCTTTTCTTTTTTATTTTTAACATTAGATTTTAAATATATTTAATCCTATTTTGACATATATCACAAATTTTAGTATTATTTTAATATTTAGCTTTTGATAGTTTTTTTAATTTTATTATTTTTCTTGTTTAAAATATAACAAGTTATTATTCTATATTATTAATTATACCATTTTAATTCATCGTGTAATTTTTTTTTTTTGTATTTTGTCATACGTTTTTAGGAAAATGTTAATATATTATTACTTAATTTATTCATTAATACATATTTTTGATGGTTTGATATAATTTATATGTATATGTTGTTTTATATTTGTTTTAAAATTTACATAATAATATTTTTTACATATAATACAATTCTTCATACATACATAAATTATTAAATATTTATATATATATGTTAATATTATGATGTTAGATATTATTAAGATTATTAATTTCAAGAGTTTTTAATATGTTTATATATTTATTTTTAAATTGATTTTACTTATATGTAATTTGTTTTCTTACTTACTTATGTATATAATTACCTCATTATATATATATGTATGGTATATTTATATGGTTACGTTGTATACTATTTTGTGAAATTAATAAATGTATATTAGCCGTTATGAATTCGTTTCAAAATATTGATCTATAATGTTATTATCATTTTTATGCCAAATTTATTTTAAGTTCATGTATAATGTGAATAAAATTATTGTTGCTACTTTATTTGTATTTATTTACTGCATATTTGGCTACTTCTTAGTCTAAGTTTGAATTATCATTTATCTTTTTCATTACATATTTCTTTTAAAAAATTTACTTTCATCATCCTATTTCATATTAAAAAAAAGCCTAGCATTTATAATTCTTGAGAGAATTGTGCCCTAACTTACTGGTTCAAATTTTTCTCGATGAACTTAGGTAGCCATGTGCTTATTTTATTAAAATCATACGATTTTAAGACTAAGCATCTATGATTTCAAAATGTCAGATCCTAACTTACTGGATGTGACATTTTGTTATCCCAATTTTAAAATAAAGGCAATGTTTGATGTTTAAGAACTCCGAGAAATCGAAACCTAACTCACTGGATTTGATTTCTCGTTTGACTTAAATGACCGAACAACGTCTTCAAAATTCATTTCAAAATTTGAAAATACTTAATTTTGACGATTGAATTGTTGCACTCTAACTCACTGAGTGTAGCAATTTATTTCTTCAAAATGAGTGCATCTTGTTATTCAATTTGGTTTATTCAAATTTGAACTTTAAAAGGATCGTATTTTTAAAATCTTTTCAAATCCTCGGCACTAAGACATTAAACAATCAATTCGCTACCAATTTTGGGCGTTACAAGGGTGCTAACCCTTCCTCGTGCGTAACCGACTCCCGAACCTATTTTCTCGAAATTCGTAGACCAAAAATCATTTTAATGGTGAACCGGTCACACCTTAATAAAAGATCGGTGGCGACTCCAATTTTTATTTTCAAGTCGACAACTAAATTTTTGTTTTCAAAAAAGTGGTTTCGACAGCTTGGCGACTCCACTGGGAATTCTAAGAGAGTCAGGCCGTAAAATTGATTGTTTTGTCTTATTGTCGGAAATTAAAATTGGGTTTTAAAAAAAATTTACAATCTTCTCTTTGCATTTGTTTGTATGATTATTGTAAATTGTGTCTTTATACCTTGGCATCATATTGCATAAGACTATTTAGTCTTGTCCTTTTAAGTGGGAGTGAGAAGCTACTCCTTCGTGAGGTTTTCACCTCCGTGCAGGATAGTGGATCACTTTTGGAATACATTCGTACCTATGTCTTCGTGAGATTTTCATCTCCATGCAGCCATAGGGAAATGTATTCCCCTGAACCGAACTTGGTCTATATGAGCCTATAATGGGTGAAGATCGAGGAATCTACTGGTTCGGGTACCTTGACTTTAGACCAAGCTACATGTAGAAGACCTTAGGAACCCATCCTAGGTAGAGCCCCTTCAAATCCTTAATGATCACCTGATTAGGTACTTTTGTTTTCCTTGTTTGCTTTTGTTTTATACTAACCCCTCTTGTTGTGCTTTGATTGTGTTTACATTGCATTTGCATCTTAGGAAAGAGATATTGATTCAAATCCGGTTACTAAATTTGAAAGCTTATCATGGAATACGGATTCCTTGATAAAGTGGAAAGTAATACGTCTGCCTGAATATATCCCAAGAAACATAGAAATGGTGATAAAAGAGTTCATGACTTTACTTCGTGGCCCGAGAATTCCAGGCAATTGTCTAAGAGCCTTCGATGTTTCAACTCCCTTGAAGAAGCTGGCAAGCCTTATGAAGATGGGCAGATGATGGATCACGACCAAGATCAAGAAAAGGAGCTAGCAGTGGCATCTATTGGAAATTGGCGAGATTATCACAAACATACGGATGAAGGAAAAGATCGATGTTGTCTCTTGGAATATAAGGACGAAGCCGTACATGCCTCTGCTTTATGTAAAGGAATTTTCTTTCTAATAAAGTTTTCTAAATGTAATTGAATCATAATTAACATCTCTTTAGGCATTCACTTCATGCATCTGCATTGCATTACATGCATAAATCCATTGAAAGAGTCTAATTGAGTAAATTTATTTCAACTAATCTGGAAAACCAACCAACCAAACATCCTTATGGTACTCGTCACAAAACTAAGGAAATGGATCAAAGATTAGAGAAATTGAAGCAAATGCAAAAGGATATGCAGGAACAGTTACAAGTACAAATGCAAGAGCGGCTAGATAAAATCTAAGAAGACATGATGGAAAAATTGATCAAAGCTCAAAAAGATGCGATGGCTGAATTGACCCATCTACTGACTAAAGGTGTAAATAATGGGAAAGGCCTTATGGTAAATGATGAAGAATAAGACAAGGATAGACCTATCTATCCTCTAGGCTTTACGCCTCTGCATGCGCAGATTCAGACTAAGGTACCTCCGCGCAGATCCTCTATTCCAATTGGGCCTTAGCGGTTTCAAACCAATGTTTCAATACCGATGAACTTTTTGGCCGGATTAGGTACTAACCCTGGTGATAATACGGTTAATCTTGCCGTCCCAAATTTTGATGAAGCAGCTAAGGAAGGAAAGGCGAACGCGGAATTGCCAAAATAGTGGGAAGATAGGTGTAAATGGTTGGAGGAAAAATTCAAAGCCCTGGAAAGTGCCGATAGTCACCATGGAATTGATGCAAAAGATCTGAGCTTGGTTCCAGACTTAGTACTCCCTCACAAGTTCAAGATGCCTGAATTTGAGATATATAGTGGGACTAGCTGCCCCGAAGCCCATATCACCATGTTCTGTAGAAAGATGACTGGCTACATTAACAACAATCAGCTGCTAATACACAGCTTCCAAGACAGTTTGGTAGGGGCAGCGTCCAAATGGTACAATCAATTGAGCCGTACCAAGATTGGTTCATGGAGGGACCTAGCTCAAGCATTCATGAGGCAATACAGTCATGTGACAGATATGATTCCTGATAGAATCACTTTGCAAAACATGGAAAAGAAACCAAGAAAAAGTTTTAGGCAGTATGGATAGAGGTGGAAGGAGGTTGCAGTCCAGGTTCAACCACCCCTCTTGGAGAAAGAGATGGCAATGCTCTTCATCAGTACACTGAAGGCCCCGTTCATCACGCATATGTTAGGAAGTGCAACAAAAAGCTTTTCTGACATAGTTATGAATGGTGAAATGATTGAGAATGCTATAAGAACCGGAAAAATTGAGGCGGAAGAGAGTAATAAGAGGTCAACCCCAAGGAGAGGAGAAAATGAGGTGAACAACACAGATTACTCTAAACCTGTTGCTGTGAGTCAACCAGGAAAGGTGGCTGATAATCAACAAAATTCATCAAGGCAAGATTCTGGCATGAAGACTGAGGAGTTCCAGTTTACGCCAATCCCAATATCGTATAGGGAATTGTATCAAAATTTGTTTGATGCACATGTTGTCTCCCCTTTTCATGTGAAACCTTTACAACCTCCATACCCCAAATGGTATGATGCGAACGTACAATGTGACTACCATGTGAGAATTATGGGGCACTCAATAGAGAATTGCACTGCCTTCAAGAAGCAAGTTGAAAGACTCATCAGCATGGGTATTGTCAAGCTTGATCGCTCATCTAGTGCAGAAAGCCCGCTACCCAATCATGATTGATGATGGAATGAATACAATCTAGAGTGTTCTAAGCAATTAGACTGCGGAAGAAATCCCTATAGTTTTTAGAGCTTATTTAGAGTAATGTTCAAAACATTTTGTTGTTTTTAGCCTAAAAATGATAGAAATTTCTTTGTGAAATAGGCTCATGTATGAACATCATTATTCTAATAAAATACATATTTGCGATTATTTTTGAGTCAATATTTTCATTCTTTACGAATAATTCTATTCTTTTGGATTTTTTCCAAACCATCATTCATTCATCCATAATAATTTTTCATGAATTCTTTTGCATATTCTTTGGTACTTACTATGGGTCCTCAGATATCAATGACATGGGTGACACTGCTACAGACTTAGAATCCCTTTTGAGCGAGATATGTTTTTAGAGGGATTACATGACTTTGAAAATGACATGGATTGTAGCCTATTTCCGGACTTGTTGAGGATGGTAGCACGAGAGGATAGACAGATCCTGCCTCACAAGGAATCATTAGGAATTGTGGGCTTGGTGAAGATTAGAATTGACCTGACCTCAAAGACGAAGCAACACCTTGTTAAGTGACCTCTAGAGTTCAAAGATGTTTTTGTATGATCATACCAGGATATGCCCAGGTTAAGCACTGATAATGAAATCTGCACAACAGAACGATGTCAAAATTTGCAATATAAACGATGCAATCCTTTGTCGGGGCAATGCCTTTCTCGTTGACTCAGCATAGCTTTGCCCATTTGAAGTCGAGTTTTCATCTCTTCAAAGTTGTGGGATTTTATCCTGATTAAAGAGGAAGATCCAAAGTTCTCTGTCGTGGTTGTGCCCCAAAAGGCTCTATGAAAGAAATCTGATACCAAAGAAGGTTTTTAGCATACCAGATGAAAGTGGAAGATCTTAGGTGGAGGACTTTATCTATGACAACATTGATTCTTCGAAAGGGATAATAAGGGCTTGCTTAATCCCATGAGTTTAGATCCTTCCAAAAAAATCAAAATCAAAATAAAAAATAAAAATAAAAAATGAGAGAAAAAGAAAGAAGAAAAGAAGAAAAGAAAAAATCTAGATGAAAAAAATCAAAATGAAAAAAAAGGTAAAGGAGAGGCCAAAGTGAAAACCCGCAAAGGGCGCTTTGTGACCAAAGGTGGTTTTGAGTTGAAAACTCGAAAAGGGAGACTCAAGTTTTGACCAAAATGGGGCATGACCATCACCATCATCAAAGGTGTCTAATGGGAATTGCTTCATGTTTGAGATCATTAGCTACTTTGTCAAATGGGTAGAGACTGCACGCGCCAATGTCATCATATACCGATGGTATTGGAAAATGTATTGAACTTAAACAATAGCGCGATAGCTGAGAGCTGTAATCAATTCAAAATCAGACACCACGATTTGTCACTGTATTGCAAGACAATGAATTGCAAAAATGACTGAGACTTACAAAGACTGGCATGAGAAATCACCATTTGCCCTCCTTGCTTGCCGAACATCTATCAAGATTTCTATCAGAGCAACGTTGTTCTCTTTGGGTTACGAGATTGAGGTAGTTTTACCTATTGAAATCCCTCTCTCCGGATATTAGAGTTGGAAGTATTCAATCGCGATGTGATCAGTTGGACTTAGGAAAAGGGTTAAAAGCTATTCATCAGGGTCGGATGTACCAGAAACAAATGATACAAGCCTATAATAAATAGGGTCATCTCAGAGAATTCCACGAGAGGATTGGATGTCGGAAAATGTCATTCCTCTATAAAAGGATTTTAGAGAGAAATGAATGTCAAACCGGGAATGTTCTTATATTGTAAAGAAGACCTTTTTCAGAGGAGCACTGATCCTGAGTGAGATTGCTAATCCTATAAAATCGGATCCAGTCAAGAAATACTTCATTTAAAGAAGAAGAAAGGACCAATTCAAAAAAAAGAGAAAATGAAAAATGAAAAAATAAAAATGGAGAGGCTAAGGGGAAAACCCGCAAAGGGCACCTTAGGCCGAAGGGGATTTGAGTTGAAAACCTGAAAAGGGCGGCTCAAATATTGATCGAAATGGGGCATGAGGTGATTTAAGCTGCTCAAATTTTGATTGGGGCATTTGATGATCTTGCTATACCTGAATTAACAGGAAAGGGTATGCAACATCTTGGAGCATTGACAAAGCACTATAGATCTCCTAAACACATGTCAAACTCAGAATGATCTTCAGAAAGTTTATACAGAGAAGTTCAAGCTGCGATATTTGGGCACCCAATTTTCATACTATTCATATTAAATTTCTTGTTCTTGGAATATTTCATTCTTTTCCAAGATACACATTCCTAATCAATTTCTTGGTCATCCTTCTTTACTATTTTTGATAATTTGTTCTTTCGAGCTATGCTCAGAACCAACTTTATTCTTATCCATTGTTATAACCCATTTTGCAAGTATGTTGCATTGGAATAATGATTAATGGACTAATAAAACTTTCACAAATGAGGTTTTGCATATTACTCTGAAAAGTTTCTAAATAATATAGGAACCTAAAGCAGGACTATTGTTTAGAGCACACCAAATTTAAAGGTTGGAAATTTGAGAAGGAAGAGTCTAAATTTGAACTTTCTCTTTGGATGTTGTTGTCAAATGCATTGATTGAACAAAATGATAAGACGACGGGTTAATGACAAAGCTTAAATAAACTGACAAACAATAATCATCAGGCAAGAGGAAGAGGTTACCTCGGAGAAGAAAGCCTTCATCTGCGCATAAGTCTTTGGTATGACACCCTGAGAATGGTGTAAGAAACCAGAATGATTCAGATACTGTATACTTGAATTGTGATAAAAGAGGATTGAGGAAAAGCCACATATTTCTACCCTTGGATTACAGTGGGAGAATAGTGGTACAGATTTTATGTCTCAGTGGATTGAACTTTGAAGTCATAGTGGGGGGCAACCTGGCTACGTGTTTCTTCAGAAAACGCCATTCCAGAAGGAATGTGTTATAGCACTTCAGTGACAAAGCCTTAATAAACTTCGAGTAATTACAACCTAAGCGGGATCATTCTCGGAAAAATAAAATTCTGCATTCATGCAAACACCATTCACACATGTCTAGTTAGAAGCATTTTGATCATGACATCCTAATCACTAAGCATAATTAAGTTCATAAATGAATTATACAGGTCATGTTCCCTAGAGAACAGATCGGTGAAATTACAAGTCCTATCTCCCTGGTCAGTAGTGGAGTAGGTTGGAAATTACAGATCTTGTCTCCCTAAGCAGTAGCGGAGCAGATCGAAGATGACGAATCTTATCTTCAAGAGTAAGGAAGCAGATTTAAGCCACAAGTCCTATCTCCCTGGTCAGCAGTGGAGTAGGTTGGAAATTACAGATCTTGTCTCCCTAAGCAGTAGCGGAGCAGATCAAAGACGACGAATCTTATCTTCAAGAGTAAGGAATCAAATTTAAGCCACAAGTCCTATCTCCCTGGTCAGTAGTGGAGTAGGTTGGAAATTACAGATCTTGTCTCCCTAAGCAGTAGCGGAGCAGATCGAAGACGGTAACTCTTATCTTCAAGAGTAAGGAAGCATATTTAAGCCACAAGTCCTATCTAACTGGTCAGCAGTGGAGTAGGTTGGAAATTACAGATCTTGTCTCCCTAAGCAGTAGTGGAGCAGATCAAAGATGGCAAATCTTATCTCCCTGAAGTTGCAGTGGAGCAGATTGAAGCCGATAATCCTATCTCCCTGAAGTTGTAGTGGAGTGGATTAAAGTAATAGATCTTATCTCTCTGAAGTTGCAGTAGAGTGGATCGCATCAAGTCTTGCCGACTAGAGATAGCAAATTTTGTTCTTTTTAGAAGCTACAAGCTACGAATCCTATCTCCTTGACGTTGCGGTGGAATGGATCGAGGCACAAATTCCTATACCTCTGAAGATGCAGTAGGTTGGAATGTGGCTACTTGAAGAAGAAGAGAACCAAGGTCAAATGCGACCGGGCAAAATTGGCCATTTTTTAGAGTCTTTGCTCCATTCCCGTTACACGACAACAAGCAAAGAGGGGCAGCTATAACAGGCCCAATTTACCCGGCCCGTTAGTAAAATAAAACCAATATAAGAGCAAAAATTAAATGTCCAAAACTCCATATTACAGTGGCCCAAAACCATTTACAAAGACCTAACCCTCCAGCCCCAATACATACTAAACCTGTATGGCCCAAGTTAAACTAACCTGGTTACACAAGCTCAACACTCAATAGCCCACTATGTTTCAGGAAACAGAAACCCTAGGGTTTCTAACTCCTCTTTAGCCTCCAAGCGCTGTAGCCAATAGTCTTCCCTCACGTGCGCCACTCCCCACGCCCCCGAGCCATTCCCCACGCACGTAGCAGCACTCACACAAGCCTCCGTACGCGCGCGCCCACCTACATTCGTACGTGCCACGTCCACCCCCGTATGCCGTACCTGAAAATAAAGCCAAACAACGCAAAAGACAGAACGAAAAAGAAACGAAATAGCAGAGAGGATTTTGTATTGTTTTATTTTTATTATATTTTGTATTTTCGGCTATATAAAGCCAAATACAACACTGTAAAAGGATCCACTTTTTGAAAAATCAATAAAAAAAGAAAATAACATATAGCAGGGAGGGGAAGGTGATTTCACTTTTTTTTCGCATTTCTTTGTTCTTTTTCTTGGCTCTTTGGTTCATTAACAATACTGTAACAAAAGAGAAAATAAGGTTAGAGAGTGAGGAGTTTACCTGATTAGCCGAATCTTCGTTTGCTCCGTTGCAATCGGAGTCGGACGATGGTTCAAAGGCCTCTGAGCAATCTTTTCTGAGTGGCACGACCTTGGAATGGGGGGCAAACGTTTAGTTTTTTTAATTTGTTTAAGGCTGATAACTACTGATTTTAGGGTTTTAAAGTAGGATATTTATTGTGTGAAAAATGATGCCGTTTAAGGCCTGCTTCAGTGGCCTTAAAACGGTGCCGTATTGGCCCTATAGCCAGCGCGTGTGACCCGACCCTGGGAGATCCGCGCATTCTGACTTATGGTTTTATTTGCGTTGGGAGTCGCTTTATGTTTTGCTCAGTTTCAATCGGATTTCTTTCCATTTTTCTTAATTTGTATCGCATATTTAACCTTGTTTTCATTTAAATCCATGGTCAAACGGTGCCATTTTTGCGATTGGTTTTGATTATTTATTTTTTGCGTCTAATTGCTAATTTAGTCCCACAATATTAAGTCAGATTTTGATTTAGTGCATGGTGTTTTTTCTCTTTTCTTTTTTATTTTTAACATTAGATTTTAAATATATTTAATCCTATTTTGACATATATCACAAAATTTAGTATTATTTTAATATTTAGCTTTTGATAGTTTTTTTAATTTTATTATTTTTCTTGTTTAAAATATAACAAGTTATTATTCTATATTATTAATTATACCATTTTAATTCATCGTGTAATTTTTTTTTTGTATTTTGTCATACGTTTTTAGGAAAATGTTAATATATTATTACTTAATTTATTCATTAATACATATTTTTGATGGTTTGATATAATTTATATGTATATTTTGTTTTATATTTGTTTTAAAATTTATCTTTTTAATATATTATATTAAATATTTACATAATAATATTTTTTACATATAATACAATTCTTCATACATACATAAATTATTAAATATTTATATATATATATATGTTAATATTATGATGTTAGATATTATTAAGATTATTAATTTCAAGAGTTTTTAATATGTTTATATATTTATTTTTAAATTGATTTTACTTATATGTAATTTGTTTTCTTACTTACTTATGTATATAATTACCTCATTATATATATATGTATGGTATATTTATATGGTTACGTTGTATACTATTTTTGTGAAATTAATAAATGTATATTAGTTGTTATGAATTCGTTTCAAAATATTGATCTATAATGTTATTATCATTTTTATGCCAAATTTATTTTAAGTTCATGTATAATGTGAATAAAATTATTGTTGCTACTTTATTTGTATTTATTTACTACATATTTGGCTACTTCTTAGTCTAAGTTTGAATTATCATTTATCTTTTTCATTACATATTTCTTTTAAAAAATTTACTTTCATCATCCTATTTCATATTAAAAAAAAGCCTAGTGTTTATAATTCTTGAGAGAATTGTGCCCTAACTTACTGGGTTCAAATTTTTCTCGATGAACTTAGGTAGCCATGTGCTTATTTTATTAAAATCATACGATTTTAAAACTAAGCATCTAAGATTTCAAAATGTCAGATCCTAACTTACTAGATGTGACATTCTGTTATCCCAATTTTAAAATAAAAGCAATGTTTGATGTTTAAGAACTCTGAGAAATCGAAACCTAGCTCACTGGATTTCGATTTCTCGTTTGACTTAAATGACCGAACAACGTCTTCAAAATTCATTTCAAAATTTGAAAATGCTTAATTTTGACGATTGAATTGTTGAACTCTAACTCACTGAGTATAGCAATTTATTTCTTCAAAATGAGTGCATCTTGTTATTCAATTTGGTTTATTCAAATTTGAACTTTAAAAGGATCGTATTTTTAAAATCTTTTCAAATCCTCGGCACTAAGACATTAAACAATCAATTCGCTACCAATTTTGGGCGTTACGAGGGTGCTAACCCTTCCTCGTGCGTAACCGACTCCCGAACCTATTTTCTCGAAATTCGTAGACCAAAAATCATTTTAATGGTGAACCGGTCACACCTTAATAAAAGATCAGTGGCGACTCTAATTTTTATTTTCAAGTCGACAACTAAAGTTTTGTTTTCAAAAAAGTGGTTTCGACACCACCCCCAACTATAAAAAAAATGAAATGTATGGTTTGAAACTAATTAATATAATAACATATGCAATATGTACAATATTGAAATAAAAAAATTGAGTAAATTGAGTAAAACGACATTTAAGCAAAAATAATACTAAAAGCACTACGATTATTTACATGGTTTAGCATTTGTGAGCTAAGCTTTACTAGTTCAATTGGCATGGTTTTAAATCTCACTGTATGAATATTTTTCTTGGTTTTTTTATTCAAATGAAAAGACTAAAATATCCTTGAATAATATGATTGATTTTGATTATGGAAGGACATATTTGTAATTCTCTAATCGAATTGGTACTCAGTTAACCCATGACATCAACTAAGTCAGAGATTTTATTAATAGTATAGATATATAATTGGTGGAGATAGTAAATTTTGCATATTAAGAAAAATGTATAAAGCAAGTTAAAATAAAGTTTTGATTGAATGGTAAATTTAAAGGTTTGTTAATTCAATTGGCATGAGTTCAAATCCCATCGTATTCATATTTTTCTTGGTTTTTATTAAAAGGAAAAGACTAAAATACCCTCGAATAATATTATTGA
Organism: Gossypium hirsutum; assembly: GCF_007990345.1. Lineage (NCBI taxonomy): Eukaryota > Viridiplantae > Streptophyta > Magnoliopsida > Malvales > Malvaceae > Gossypium > Gossypium hirsutum. Next base: position 44,084,090 of record NC_053438.1, on the reverse strand, counting down.
TTTTAATTATGGAAGGATTGTGACAGCTCATTTTTTAATGGTATCGAAAACAGTGGTTTCGAAACCCCGTTCTCTAATGATCGAGTCTGTAAATATTATTAATTAATATTTACAAGTTAATTTTAGTATTATATTGAATTTTGATCTGACGATTTTATTAATTGAATAGTTAGTTAAGGTACAAGTGTTTCGACTTGAAAGTCAGTGGTGTCGAAAATGGTGATTTTGAAACCCCATTTCCAATAAGTGAGTCCATAAATATTATTATTTATTAAGTATGAGGTTTAAACAAAGTTTAATTAAAATTTAGTCCACTAATTTTGTCATTTGGATAGTAAATTAATGTATAAGAATTAAAATTGTAAAAAAAATAAAGGTTAATCGCTATGAATTTTTAATTAATCGAAGGATCAATTAAGCAATTAGACCAATATATTAAGATATGGTGGATGTTTTTTTTAATCCACTAAATATGTTAATTAGGTTTAATGTTAACTAATTAAGGTTAATTAAGTTAAGTTTATTTAATTATTTATTAAACTAAATATATAAGCAAAATTAAAGAAAATAAAAGTCATTCTTTTGTTCATCTTATTCATTTCACGAACCAAAGAAAATACAAACTCTTGTTTTAGCTCAAGCTTTTGGTATTTGGTAAGTTTATATAATTAATTGTAATTTTTATGTTTTTAAGATTTCGGGAACTTGATTTAGCTGACCCGTGGATAAATTTTTGAAACTCCTAAAGTTTTTAAATATTTTCATTGATGAATTCTTGATGAAATTGGTGTTATTTGATGAGATTTGATGCTTAGGTATGAAAAAGAACTAGTTTGTAAAGTGAAAATTGTTAGTTTTGAACTTAGGGACTATATTGTAAATATTTCGAAATTGACATGAAATTTCTATCATTATAGATAATAGAGGGTTATAGAAGGATAAAATCAAAATCATATTGAAAACAAAGCTTAAATGTGAAAGTTATAATTGTTTCGATTTTAAGGATTAAATTGAATAAAATGTAAAAATTTGAGGGAATATCTGATAGATGGAGTTGAAATCTTACATAACTATATTGAGCTGTTAATTGATGTTTGGAATTGATAATTTAATTGAATTATGATATGGATCGAGATTTAAACCAGCCAAAGGATAATCACAAAAAAAAAGAAATTGCAGATTAGTCTCTCACACCGTATCGATTGTTATTTTTGCTAGGTAAGTCCATATGGTATGATTTTATTTAAATTTTTACATAATTTAATAGTGTATTCGTGTATGTTAGATAGTAATTTGAACTGTTTGCAATTCGGTACAAAAGGAGAGATGAGTAAATTGTAAAGAAATGATAAATTGACTGATAAATTGAATATGATGAATTGTAATTTAAGGTATTTAATGAATTGATAGTTGAGTATGCTTGTCCAAATCATATTAGCATGAATTTAATATATATTATTGAGATAGGGGACTAAATTGAAAATAGTGTAGCTTGGTGAAATTATGAAGTTGGCTTGGAATTGAAACAAATCATATTATGCTTTGTATGAAATGATAACTTGATTAATGAATTGATGATATTGAGATTGATAGAATGAGAATAGAACTTGTAATGAAATTGGATTATTGCTTGCTCAATTAATTGTTTAGCACTTCTGTGCTCTCTGTTTGCACTTTGGTGCCTCTGTTTGCACTACGGTGCCTTTGTACAGCACTACGATGCTTTCTGGTATGGTTTAGTACTCATGTGTCCGAAGTTGTTTACTAAGGTTCATCGGGCTAATTGGCATATGAAAATTGAGAAATGAAAATGATATGATATGATAGTTATATATATAAATAGTTGAACGTAGAATAAATATTATAAATGGTATTAGATTGACGATTTCATGTGAATAATACTGAATTGAAATGTTAAATGTTTATATTTTAATAAGATATGTTTTACGATGAACTCATATTATTGAATTTGTGATACCATGTTTAGGCTTATTTGTCAAGTTAAATTACTTATTGTATTTTTTGTAAAGTGCGTAAGTTGTTATTTTATGTTTATGAGCTTACTGAGTATTTCAAAACACTTACTTTATTGTTGTTTCCTTTTTCTGTAGTTTTTCAACTTGCGGAACGCGTCGGTCGGATCACCTCTGAGCTCTGACTATCTAGCTTTCGATTTGGTAGTCTTTTGATCGTTTATGTCCAGTTATGTGACATGTACTTAGGTGTCTTGAAATGTTAGTTTGGAACTATGTGTATGTATATATGTTTGTGATTTACATGGTGATATTATCTAGTTGAATTGGTACTCTTGATGGAAATGTTGTTATAAACAACATTATTGATATGAGTCAAGATTATATCTTATTGATAAAGAATGCTTATCGTATATGCATGCATTGTAAGTTGGTTTATGAATTTAATGGTAGCCTAGTTTAATGGTTGGTACAATGTTGTAGTTGAATAGTATAAAAGCATGAAAGAATGATGGTTGATTAACTTGAAATTGTATAAGTTGACTTGAAATGATTTGGTGCCAATTAAAGCATATTGGTTTAGTTGATTGGGAAAATGTTTAAATGATATGTTTTGGTATGTATTTGGTATGTTTTGTGCAGGTTATGTTATGCATTTTTGCACTAAATGGTTAGTTATTTAGTTGGCCAAGTGAATGGTGTCAAATGACCTATTTTGCACCAAAAATAGAATCCTCGTCCCGACATCGATTTCCCTTTGTTGCAATGTTGGCCAACAAGTTTGTGACGTCCCGACGACAAGTGGTCTGTCATCGTGACATGACATCTTATTTTTGTGACGTCACGATGTAGGCCTTAAAATTTTTAAAACTTTACAATTTGGTCCTTGTTCGAACCCGAGTTGATTTTAAAGCTCACGTAAGCTCATATAAGGCTTAATAAAGGTTTTAATTTGTATTGAATGATTAAAATGATAGAAGTTATTGGTTTTTGACTCGAGTTGTTTGTTAAATGTCTATAATTATTCCGTTTTCGACTATAGCATCCCGTAGCTCAAACCCGAGACTGGGTCAGGTGAGGGGTGTTACAAGGCCATTTTTGTAATTTCTTAATTGATTTGGTACCTGATTAACCAGAGACACCAACTCACTCAGGATTTTTATTAGCAGTATAGATAAATAATTGGTGGAGATAGTAAATTGTGTATATTAATAAAATGTATAAAACGTATAAAAATAAAGTTTTGGTTGAATGGTAAATTTAAGACTTTATTAATCCAATTAGGATGGGTTCAAAGCTTGCCATATTCATATTTTCCTTGGTTTTTATTAAAATGAAAAGACAAAAATAACCTCGAATAATATGATTAACTTTAATTATGGAAGGATATTTTCGTAATTTTCTAACCGAGTTGGTACCTAATTAACTTGTAACACCCTCTAACCCCAAACTGTCGTCGGAATGGGGTTACGAGGCATTACCAGACGTCTCAGAAAATTTACAAATAATTCTTAGATAAATAACAAACATATATAAAAGAATCATAAATTTATGTAAATTTATACTAATTGACTTCATTCATTTTTCTTAAAATTCAATATCACCTCTTTATAAATATTGAACCTACCCTGCAAATTTTAATTTGCAACCAAACAATTCAAACAAAAATCACAACCAGCCCAATTCACATTTAAATATACCTAAATTATGTCTAAAACATTAACTTAATATCAAAGATACCAAAATGTTATATAACTTTTCTTACCATTTCATTTAACCATCCAAACATTATAAGTCATCCTACAACCAAAACTTACAAAACTCTTTAATAAGACCGAAGTACATGCCACATTTACCAAAGGAAAAATGCATCACCAAAGTTATGTTGAAGTCGTGATTGATCTGGATGCTGAACTGGAACTTTTGACTTCTATCGTCCTACGCATGGAAACAACCGTACGCTGAGTATTTCATACTCAGTGGTATTACCATAATTCAAATTATAACAATAATAGACATGCAATGCACAAATCATACGTATAAATTTAAACTCATAACAATTCATCAATTAATATCATAAATCCACAATTTGAGCTTAGACACATTACGAACCTTAGGTTCCTTCCTTAATCTCATTTCCATTTCAATTCACAATTCAACTTTTTCATATCATTTCAGTAGCTCAATTGATCAACTCATTCAGTTTATCATTTCATTATTTACCCCCACTAACAAAACTCAGACTTTGACGGATACACAGATCCAACCAAACACTCCAGTATGGCACCCAGTGCCTCATCAGATAGTTCGAAGCAATAGTTGATACCCAGTGTCTCATCGGCAAAGCCGAAGAAAGTTGGTACCCAGTACCTCATTGAATCTATCCGAAGAAATATAGTGACACCCAGTGTCTCATCGACTCGAGGTCGAAGTACCCCTGAACTCTTTCAATCCTATGGCATGCCAACTATATTCGACTTAGCCCGACTAGTTAATAGGGTCTCCAAATTCACATTTCAATTCAATTCCACTTTTTCACTTTCAATCACAATTCAATTCAAAATTCACTTTTCCATTTTCAAGTCAATATTCATTTCAATTCCACACATATATTATTCATTCAATTGAATTTCTTTCAACTTAATAATAATACTTACCTTATATTTCACTTACCATACATATAAATTTAAATATAGCATTTAGTAATAAATAATTTAAATTATAGTAATACAAACCGTGATTTTCTCGAGTTTACTTCTCGATAATCTTCTCTTTTCCCTTCCATGTCGATGCTTCTGGTTCTTTGCTAGCTACGAAAATAATAATAATTTACACTATTAATTACAACACTAATTATAATAATTAATTGAATTTCTAATCGATTCCTACCTCGTTCTCAATTTAATCCTAACTAATTTTACTTACTTGTTCTAATTCAATTCACACTCTATTTCTATTCAAATTTCATCTCAACTCAAATTTAAGTACTAAACTTTTAGCATATTTCACTAATTTCAAATTTTCCTTAATTTAGTTCCTACAACATAAAACTTATAGCTTACTTTACAATTTAATTCTTTAATCGATTCTAACTTGTATTTCATTCAATTAAATCCCCAATTCATCATTTTATTCAACATGGACCATATTTGAAAACCTATGAATTCTCAAAATATCAACTTAGTTTCATCAAAACCTTATTCCAAGACTTCTAAAACATCAAAATCAAGTAAAAAGGGCTTGATTGACTTACCTATTAAGGTTTAAAGCTTCAAAACCTAAATTTCCCTTTTTTATTTTCCTTCATTTCCTTCCTTTCCCCTATTTCAAAATAGCTTTTGTTCTTTTTCTTCTCTGTTTCTTTCTTTTACTTTATTTTATTTGCTTTATTGTTTTAATTACTTAATAATTAATATAATATTAATATAAAATATCTTATGCTTAAATATTAAGTAAACCAATTGTTTAATTACATTTGTACATATTTATTTTATTACACTTGTATAAATTTTATACCATTTATTTGTCAATTATCTTATTTATTTAATAAAAATCTATTTAACAACAAATAATAATATTACAAATGTACATATGTATTTTATTCATAAATGTACAATATCATCTATACCATACATTTGTTATCATTTATTTTATTTATCACACAAAAATCTTATAATTTAATTATTTATCTAATAAATATCTATCTAATAATTTAATATAATTATTACAAATGTATATATTTCTATCAATACATTTGTATTAAATTAATATGAGGGCAATTTACACAAAAAAGCCCCTTTTTTTTAAAAATTACCGAAATGGGCCTATTATTTAATTATTTACTGAAATGGTCCATTTTTTGGCAAATCGCGTCCACGTCAGCGCGCTAAGCTGACGTGGTAGCAAATCACGTCCTAGAGGGCACGATTTGCTGCCACGTCAGCAAAGCGCGCTGATGTGGCCGCGATTTCATGCCACGTAGTGCGCTCTAGGGGACGCGATTTTACCGTTTTTCCTACGTTAGGTTTTTTTTTGGCTTTTAGGGTTTAGGGTTTAGGCTTTTTAGGGTTTTTAGGTCCTGGAAGAAAAATTTCGAGTTGACGTTTCTGATTAAATAGTATAAAATCGCTTCTAGCTGGATGCTATTTGAGAAGAATTTGTGAAATCGCGCCCTCGTGGATGCGCTTTTGCTACAGTAGGTCATGGAAGAAATATTTTTTTTGACGTTTCTGAGCAAATAGTATAAAATCGCTTCTAGCAGGATGCTATTTGAGAAGAATTTGTGAAATCGTGCCCTCGTGGACGCGCTTTTGCTATAGTAGCATGTTTGGGCTGAGGCTATAAATTAGGTAGAAAATATTCTCAGAATGCATAAGTCACAGCAGAAACAATTTAGAGAGGCTAAGAAGGTTAGAGTTTCAAATATGAGTGAACGTATTAGTGTTGTTATTTACTATGATGGTGAGGTTTGCCACACCGAGAATTGTGTTGTCTTTTTGTCGGAGAATACGGTGTGACTGGTTTTTAACCAGAACATAGATTTGACAGAACTTCGTAAAAGAATTAGGCGTAAAATTTTTGGAATGACGCCAATGAAAGTTCTGTCTATTACGTACCGATTCTGTTCTTTTATTGATCCGGTGACATATGACTCGTTCGACATAAAAGGTGCTCGTAGCTTGGAGTCAATGGTGCAGACTCATCTTGCTAGTGGAGCACCTTATATTGAGTTATATGTACAATTTACATTGCCAAGTGATGTACTTGTGACCGGTGTTCGCGATGTATACAGGACCTCTGGCTGACATTCGGTTAGCGAGTTAGAAAACACGGAACATCCCTTGTTTGGTAGCGGTGTTGAATCCACATCCCCCGCAAGACACTCTGTCGGTGGATAGGACATGTACGTCGGTGGCTCGATGTTTGATGCTGGAAATACATACTGCGAAACAGCATCAAGTTCTAGTGGTTGGCAATCTACATCCAATTGGGGACGTTATGAAATCCCTAGAAGAAGGGATGATGTACTCCCTACGACGTCAACCGGTGAGGAGACCTCGTACGCTGCTGATGATTGTGGGTTAGAAGATGACTCCGATGTGGATCCACCTCGAGAGCCCGGGCCCGATGGTGCAGAAGTTGGCTTATTTTCTGAACCGGAGCCTATTCCAACAGAACCTGAAGATACTGAAAGGAGTTCAGATGAAGAAGAAAATCCACGATTCAGAGCATACTCACCTCCAGCCCACATGCATAATGTCGATCTGTCTGCAGATGATGCGTTAGAGTTTCCAGATCTACCACACCGGTTGCGTGATCGTACAAGTTCAGGGCTAGATTCGGGTGAATTTGAAGTTGGTAATCAGTTTACCAACAAGGATAGTTTTATTGGTGCTTTGAAATAACATAGCATCAAAAACGGCGTTAACTACCACGTCGTTAAATCCAAATCTAATAAGTTTGAGGCGAAGTGTGCGGTCCAAGACGACACATGTTCATGGAAAATCTACGTCTCGTTAAGGAAAAGGACAGGGTTGTGGGAGATTAAAAAGTACAAAGGTCTACATACATGTGCTGCAGGTACAGTATTGACGGTTTCTGAATAATACTCTTTATTATGCAATGTTGCATTATTTAATGTACTCGGTTTATAGGTGTTTCACAAGATCATCCCAAGATGGATTCAGCTATGTTAGCTAGCTTGATACTGCCCACGGTTAAATCAGATCCCAGGACTTCAGTGCTGGTGTTAATTGCCAATATTCGTAGCCAAATGGGGTACACGCCCTCTTACCGCAAGGCTTGGATACCTAAGCAAAAGGCGTTGGAGAAGATGCATAGTGGGTGGGACACCTCATATAATGAAATATGGCAGTGGTGTCAGGTGCTAGAGAGATACGTCCCAGGTGCCATCACAGACCTTGAAACGGAACATGCATACTACAACGGCCGATTGCTACGTGGATGCCAAGTGTTCAAATGCCTGTTTTGGACCTTTAAGCAATGCCGAGACGCATTTCCATACTGCAAGCCGTTGGTATAAATTGACGGTACCTTTATGTTCGGTAGGTATACTCATTGGCTATTGCTTGCAGTGGCACAGGATGGCGGTGGGAGAATTCTTCCAATTGCATTTGCAATAACACTGGGGGAGTTGTCTGATGACTGGGATTTCTTTCTCTCTAGGTTAAGGAGGCATGTGTGCCCCAACCAGATATCTGTGTTATTTCAGATCGGGGCACCAGTATACTAGCTGCATTTGATCGTCAGGGAAGCTTATGGCAATGCACACACCATAGATATTGCCTAAGACACGTTGCTTCAAACTACAACAAGCAATATCCATCTAAGAGCGAACGATGACAAGTGACCAACATGGGTATTTAGTCTATATCTGTGTTATTTCGTTTGTCAATTTGAATTAGTTTTATTGGTAGAAGTGGTATAAATTATTTGCTATGATCTTATATTGGCAGGGTATGAAATAAATAAAGGCCGTTTTCACGGGATGTTGGTAATTTTACATTCAATTAACGGAGAAGGGGCGGACTACCTTTGTAACATACGTTTCGAACAGTGGGCACAAGCATACGACTGCGGCCTATGATATGGCCATATGACGTTGAACCTGGCTGAATGCATAAATTCTGTTCTTAAATGAACGTGCCATCTATTTTATTACATCAAATAATATCAAAATAACTCAAATAAACTTCTATTTTATTACATCAAAAAAACTTCTATTTTATTACATCAAATAATATCAAAATAACTCAAAAAAATTTCTATTTTATTACATCAATAAACTTCTATTTTATTACATCAAATAAACTTCTATTTTATTACATTAAATAATATCAAAATAACTCAAAAAAATTTCTATTTTATTACATAAAATAATATCAAAATATTCAAAATATTTGTACAAATAAATTCAAATACGGCAATCAATGTCTATGCCCGGGGGATTCAGTGCCACATGGCGGCCGTCGACGGTTACACGCTGGATTCCTCCTTTCTCTAGCTTTCAGCGGCAGTTGTTGTTCCTCCGACGGGGATTTTGGTTCTTCTGGTACGGCGGATGGTTGTCGGACTTGGGACGATGATCCACCTTCAAGGAATAGTATATGTGGAGGTGTTTGCATCACGAGCGGCGACGGTGTTTGAAACCTATACGTTGGTGGGGATTGGTAAAAAGGAGAGCTCCCCGACGGCCCTTCTTGCGATCCCTCATGCGCCGTTGGCCTATACATCGGCGGTCCACTCGGTATAACAGGAAATAGAGCTGAACCGGGCATTTGGCTCTAACCTGCCATAGGACTCGGAAAAGGAAACATATAAGGGTTAGGATACATATAAGGGCTAGGAAACGCACTTGGCATTTTCTGAAAAGGTGGTTGCATGGCCGCTGATGATGAGCTGGGTGAATGTCTGGGCCTCGTTGAGGGGCTGCCTTCGTCATCTTGTCGTCTTGGATTTAGAGGCCCGCGCCTTTCCCTTTCGATACGTATTTGCCGCTGCCTCTCCTCTAGCGTCAGTAAATACGACTTGCCATGGATCTTAAACCATGACATGTATTCTGGAATGCACGCTAACTTCGGAACGATGATTGGTTCCCGAGTAGGTATATATTCATACCGATCTTCCCACATTTCCATGTACTCGGACCAGTATCTCGGCCAATCCGTATTCAATTGCCGAAGGCCGACTTTGTCTTGATCATCGAACACCTCAGGATCCACGGGAATCGGTTGTCTACATCCAAACTTTCGTAGCACTCTGTCTGACTGGTGTGGCTTCACGGTTGCGTAGTTGATCAATACGACTTTTATGTGCCAAGCTTGTGGATTTTGTAAGAACTGTTCCGGAATTACTGCCCGAATTGCCGGATCCTCGTATGGTGTCCATTGAAACTATATGAACATGATAGAAATATTAGTTATATACATAATACTAAATACTAAATACTAAATACCAATCGACTAGTGAATGTATGGAAATATCTATTTTATTTAATACTTACTTGTGCTTCCGACCGTTAGTCCAATAGAAGTCGTATATCTTCAAGAGAGGTAGGTAATCGAGCATGGCTTGCCGAATGGTTCCACCTAATTAAATGAATTTTTAACATACTCTTATTTTTAAAAATCTACATAATAACTGTAAAATCTAATATAAAATTTACCTCGTTATGATTGGGAATGTATATGGGTGGTCCACTCGAGGACGTAGAAATGGAAAGCGAAATCGTGCCCATGACTGCAGTAGTGACAGGCAACCTCTGATTTTTTTTCTCCTCGGTCGCATCACCCCGTACATCTCCCGATATAACGTTGCCAAGACGGCAGACCCCCAACTCAATTCACCGGCTGCTCTAAAATCAACGAGTTTCAACATTCATCTTAGATGTACGCGGCTCTGTGATGTGTCGGACATCAGATAACCTCTAATTAATTGAAGAATGTATGCCCGAGCATATCAGATTCTTTCAATTTCGGTTGATCTTCATCCGGATCAGGGAATGTGTCACGTAACCAGCCCATCTCGATCTTACCTCCCTCCATTTTCTCCGGAATAGCGCCCAAAATCTCGTAGCACACCGCCCCCAATCGCTAGATTGGGCAGACCCGGTGACTGGGTACCTATCCACCGACAATCCCAATTGCAGACTGACATCTTCTAGAGTGATAGTGCACTCTCCACATGGAAGATGGAATGTGTGCGTCTCGGGTTTCCACCCTCGATCAACGCACTAATTAGTTTTGGGTCCACCTTACATCCCTGGCCTACCGTCGTCACGTGCCAAAAACCCGCTTCCCGCAGGTAGTTCTCTACCAACGGTGATGGAGGAGCATGCATATTCCAGATATTGCATTCCAATACCCGATCTATAGACTTTTATAACAAATAATAAATTAATAATTATCTAAAAATGTATAAATAAAAAATTCTTAAATAATATTTAAAAATTATATTTAACGCTTACCATTTTCATTTGTTCCACCGATAAGTGATGATTATCAAGACGAGTCAATTCTCCGGTCATTGCTGAAATCGTACAAAATTTTACGGTATAAAAAAATTTAAAAAATAATTTTTTTAAAAATTATTTAAAAATAGATATTTAAGAGAAATTTAAGAAGAACTTGAGAGCAAATTGAAATTAAATTGAGAGAAATTTTGAAGGAAATTGAGAGGAAATTGAAAGGAAATTTGAGAGAGGATTAGTTTGTGAAAAAAAAAGGGTGGGGGTATTTATAGTTTTTTTTGACCGTTGGGGGGGCTTTGACCGTTGCAGCACTGTTCATGCGTGGGACAAATCGTGGCCACGTCAGCGCGCTTTGCTGACGTGGACGTTATTTGCTGGCGCGTCCCCTGACATCGCGCTGACGTGGACGCGATTTGCCAAAAAATGGACCAGTCCGATAAATAATTAAATAATGGGCCCATTTCGATAATTTTTCAAAAAAATGGCTTATATTGGTAAATTGCCCATGACTACTATACATTTGTGTTTTGTTTAACTTATTTCATAACATAATAATAACAATTAATATAATTATTAATGAAATTTTAATAAAAATATCACATAAAAATCTTAAATTTTACCCAATTTATGCCGCCTCATACTTGTGAATTGGCTTAATTTCCATTTTGGTTCTTTATACTTTATTTTAATCTATAATTAAACTTTTACCCTTTACTCAACTTAGTCCTTTTTGTTAATTACTTTAAATTAAGCTAACTTCACCTAATTAAAACCTAATTAAACACACTACTAAACTCATAGGTATTTTTAATTATTATCTACAAGTTCAATTTTCTAAGAACTTTTCCGATGCCTATGAATTTTGGGTCATTACATAACTTGTAACACCAACTCAATTTGGGGTTTTATTAATCATATAAATGTAAATATGAAACTAGTGGAGATAGTAAATTGTGCATATCAAGAAAAATGTATAAAATACATCAAAATAAAGCTTTAGTTGAGTGATAAATTTAAGGCTTTACTAATCTAATTGACATGTGGGTTCAAATCCCACCGTATTTTTATTTAAATGAAAAGATTAACATACTCTCGAATAATATGACTGACAGAAAACTATTTTTGTAATTTTCTAACCGAGTTGGCACCCGGTTAACCCGTGACACCAATTCAATCATGGGTTTTATTAATAGTATATATATACAAATGATGAAAGTAATAAAGTGTGAATAATAAAATTAAATTGTATAAGAATAACAAAATAATTCTTCAGCAAAGTGATAAATTAAAGGTTTTACTAATGCAATTGATTTAAGTTTAAATCCTACTTTATGCATATTTTTATTGACTTTTTAAAATAAAAAGATTAAAATACCCTTAAATAATATAATTTATTTTACTTACGAAGGAGCGTGTCTATAATTTTTCTAACCAAGTTAATGACCCGGTTGAGGGTGACACCAACTCGATCAAAAACTTATAATAATTTATTGACTTTATCCAATTTAATAAATTATTATAGGTAGAATAATTATTTACTATCTTAAATTTAAAATATACAAACTAAATTTTAAAGCTCTTTAAAATAGTTTGTAATGCTCATTGTCTTTTTCCCTTTTTCAAAGTCATTTTTATTAGAGGCTTAAAGATTCCGTAGAATTATTCAACAGTTGGGCATAAAACAAGATTTTTATAAATTTGGAATGATTGAAGTTATTATTTAAGAATATCTAAAATTTGAATTTAATTTTTAGATATATATATATTTATATAAATTCAATATGTTATACAGTTTAAGTATAATTCTATTCGGATTAAGATCATATTTAGATAAAATCTAACTATATTGATTCTAAAATTTGAATTTATTTTAAATATTGAGAAAAAATATTTACTTCCACCTTTTTAAAATACTTATTAATTTAATTACTGAATGTATAATTATTAACATAAAATTTTCAGTATATTATTTTGTGAAAAGTGAATTGAGCCCATGAGATAACTCAAATTTAATTATAATTTCGATAAAAGACAAAAAAAAAAGGAAAAAAGAAAATTGGCAACCCAACCTAACCCCATGATTTTCCTTTCGTTAATTTCTTTCTAAATTTTCATTATTTTCTTATTCTTAAATACTCATTGAACTATCTTATTACTCTTGGCAAGTCCTGTACCTCTAATGTTGCTTTCAAGTTTCTTCCCATCCTTCCTACAAAAATATAAACATAATGGTTATACAACAAAGTTAGGAATTAGAGAGATGAAATTATATTAATAGAAATTGAATTTTAATCATTAAAACGTCAACAAAAAGTCTTAATTACTGTTGACATATACAAAAATGAATTACCAGACTAGAGGAAAAAGATATTATAGGAATAACACTTGTTTTGTTCATCATCATACAGAGATTAATGAAAGCCGGTGGGCGATTCACATCATCATCGAACACCACACATGTCCCCATCTTTTATCAACTATGATGATCCAAAGGTTGATGTGTCTCCACATTTTCATTCCTTCAAATGCCATCTGTCATCATCATTATCTGATATGATTTGAAATGGGAAAGACATGACAATCACAATAATGCATGTCCCATATGATCTCACATCAGAGGTGGGTCCCTATCTTCTGCAAATGGTCCCTTTTCACAGTCCAAACAGCAACAGCCAGGGTATTTTCTATGTCCAGAGTCCAGACCTGGTCCCATCTTGCTCATAAAGTTGCCTAGTTGCACACTATTTATTTTCAAATCTTGATGAATAAGCCCCGCCATTTCTTATCATCATCCACCAACTTGAGTTTTTTAGAGGTCGACTGCAGTAGATTTAGGGTGGGTGCGAGGGGTATTTTTAATTTATTTTTTTATCTACTGTTATAATATTTAATTTTATTATTATTTATATTTATTATAAATAAATGTATCGCTCATCTAAATTCACTTTTAAAATATTGAAAATATTTATTCTTTTTCCAAATGCATCAACTTCCACTTTCATAGGTTATTTTCAAATTTTGTTAGTATGTATTTATATTTATACTAATACTTGAAAAAATATTTATATTATTACAATGCTTCTTATTAGTGACATTAATGATTAGGAAATATTAAATTTTTTTAAAAAAATATAATAATTATTTTTATATTTTTATATTATTACATAAAATCTTTAACTAAAACAATTTAAAACAATACTTAAAATAATCAAAAGTCTGAATATTGACTATGAGAACGATGAAAATTTATACATAAAACATTTATCGTTCAACCGTTAATTTGTCTGATGAATATTTTTCTTATAAATATATTTGTCTTACATAGTAAGTGAAACATGATTTAATTTATATAAATTTATAATATAGTTTGATGTCATAAATTAATCAAACAATAATTATGTAAGAAAAAAATTTAAAATACTTTTCAATTTATCCTTGAATTTTACTGTTCCATAAAAAATAAGTTTTATTATAAAAATATAATTATTTCAAAATGGGATGAATTTTTTATTATTTAAAAAATTATGATTATTTTTCTCTCACTAAAAGTGGTCTCACCATGTTAAGCCATAATTTTACATCTATCACATAATTTATTAAAGAGAGATGGGTGACATGTAGAAGTATCCGATAAAACCACTTTGTCAAGTGATGATTTGCACGAGATACTGCCATGGAACATCAAGAAAAATAAAAATTATATATATTTGAGAGTAAAAAGTATTTCATGTCCAACTCAAAAATATTTCAACAAAATAACTTTTCATGTTTTCTAAGTCATTTATATATAATTAAAAAAAAAACAAAGCTCCCATTTTTTGAATTTGGAGCATGTTAGAAAATTTTTAACTTGATTTTGTTTTTGCTTAATGGCATTTGGTGAAAACATGTAAGATACTAGTTTCACTACATGTGGTCACGTGGTATTTAAAATTAATTTTTTATATAAATAGTGTTCGCATTTGTCATATGTATATTATTTGACTTAACTGTATACTATTAGATAGATAAGCTATCCTAATTTTCTATATAAATTTATCCTAATTTTTTAAAATAAATTTTTAATTTACCATATTTTTATTAAAAACCCAAAAAAATTCTGAAAATAATAGAATAATATTTGATATACTATTAATAGATTTTTTAGACTATTTAATAACATTAGAGGATTAACAACTGTCCTATTAAACTATTTGTGAAATAAAATATATATTATTTGTGTACCAAATACTAATTATTTATAAATATACCAAATACTAATTATTTATAAACATTATATATATATGTATATATTTCGTTCACTCACATTATTCGTGTGATATAGGGTTCATTTGGTAAGCAGTGATAGTGGCTTTGAGAAAATTAAAAGTAGTCATTGTAATGAAATTAGCTATTATAATGTCTAAATTAAAATTAATAATAAGATATATGTTTGAACCCAAAAGCATTAGTGGCAATGTGGCGAATTTTAGTGAGAAAGGAAAATGCTCATTAAAGGAATTTAGATAATATATAAATATATAGTTATTTTTTTATTTTAGATTATAAGTTATTAAAATAAAAATCTATAGTTATTTTGTATTTTTAGTATTTATGTGATTGTTAGTTTTAAATTTATTCTTCGATGTGCTAATTATGATTTATTTTATCAATCACTTTATCCCAAGCAATTATGAAAGTGACGTGGCAATAATATATTAATAAGTAGCTGACACGCGGTATAATATTTGTTAAAAATTATATTTTTTCAATTTTCCTTTATTTACTTTTTATTTCTTTCCTTCTAACTTTTTAAAAAAACATTTGACTTTTTCCCATGTTATTTTATTTCTTCTCTTTGTTCTTCAAAACATGAATTCTGGTGACGGGAAAACCCATGTTTCACCAGAAAAATAATAATTTTTCAGATTCCAGTGATAAATCTCAAATTCCGACGACTTTTTTTTTTAAAACCTTAAATTTGGTTTCTTTTACCTTCCGAATCAAAACAAACCAAATAATATATTTTTTTTAAAATTCTAGATCAAACTTTTTTTTAAGAAAACAATTTTAAAAAACTTTAAGTCTTGAAGAAAATCCATGTCAAAACTTGCTTTTTAAAATTCCTTTTATCCAAGAAGTTACTGAGAAAAGAGACAAAAATACAGTGGAGTATTGATGGTGATGGTAATAAGGGAAAAGGTCACCATGGTGAGATTTCTTTTATTTGTGATGGTAATTTTTTTAAGGTAAAATAGATTAA
Source organism: Gossypium hirsutum (assembly GCF_007990345.1). NCBI lineage: Eukaryota > Viridiplantae > Streptophyta > Magnoliopsida > Malvales > Malvaceae > Gossypium > Gossypium hirsutum. Next base: position 44,067,886 of record NC_053438.1, on the reverse strand, counting down.
TAGTCACTCAATTTTAGTTCTAATAATAAAATAGTTCTTTAACTTTTAATTCAGTCACAGAATTTTAGAAAAATGACAAATCGGTAACTAACGTTCATTTTTCGTTATAGACAAAACAGAAAGTTAAAATGACCCATAACTTGCCACATTGGCCTCCCACGGTGGAAACTATCCCAATTTAAAAACCCTAGCTGGGCTGGGCAGAAGAAGAAAAAGAAAGAATGAAAGAAAGAAAAATTCCCTACTCAGGTCACATTTGATTCATCAATGGCGATCTCTACACCATCCCCGGTCTCTTACCTTACAAGAATCCGACCCTCTCTATCTCCCCCTTGTCCCTTTTCCTTTGCTAATCATTTTGTGTTTCTAGATCATTGAAAAACGCAAACCATAAGAAAGCCATTTTTTGTAATTTTTTTGGGGAAAATTTAAAATACGAAATAAAAAATCAAAGCAATCAAACGAAGAAGAAAGAGATATGTTATTAGGGTTTTTTTTTCAATTTTTTAAACCAAATACTCCTTAAAAAAGAGCACAGATCTATGTGAACAAATTCGGTCCCAAAAAGCAAAGAGAAACCCTAAATTTCTCCTTCGATCCTTCAATTGAACTTGCAATCGGTAAAAAAATTATGGTCAAATCTAAAGAGAACCGAATAGATCGAAAAATAATTTTATAAAAATTTGTTGTTGGTAAATTTGATGAGAAATTTTGAGAGGATCTGAATCTAGTGATGAGTATGTACAAATTGGTTGTATGTCGAAGGGATAAAATGTTGAGAGAGGTTGAGATTTATCTACAATAACAGCAACTAGGGGAAAAAGAATATTATGGGGGAAATAACGATGATGGAAGAAGAAATGAAGGAAATCAAGATAGGATATTTAAAGAAAGACAGTGAGAGATGTCCACCATTGGTAGTGTTGCATACCATTACTAGTACTGGTTGGGTTGCTCAGCTTGTTGGAGAAGGTGCCTGGTGTATCACAGTCAACATTGGCTTCTGTTGCACTGCCAACTTTAGTGGCGGCATTGGTAGCGGTTGTGATTATATCGGATGATTTAGTGGGTTTAGTGGTGGTGCAAGTGGTGGTGGTTGGAGCACTTCTTATTGGTGTTGCTGGTTGTATTGGGGCCGTTGAAGACTTTGAGAGGGATTTTATAGTCTATTCTTCTTTTTCTTCTTCTTCTTCTTCTTCTACTACTACTGTCCAGCTAGGGTTCTTAAATTGGGTGGGTTTCCACCATGGACATGTCTAACGTGGCTAGTTATCTAGCCACGTCAACTAGTTAACTGGCCATGGCACTTGTCCCGTTAGGCCTGTAACAGAAAATATTAGTGGGTAATTGTTTTGTCACTTTTCGATAACGTCAGGACATCAGATCCAACATTCTCCCACTTGCCCTAATGAAGTAGATGAGTCATATTTCATATTCCCATGCTCTCCACATGTTTCTCAAAACTTCAAACTAGTAAAGTCTTGGTAAATGAGTTCGCAAGGTTGTCCTCAGATGCGCCCTACACTATATCCACGATTCTGTCTGCAACTACCTCCCTTATGATATGATACTTTCGATTGATATGTTTTGTCCTCTTGTGGTTTCTCGTCTCCTTGGTATTAGTTATTACCACACTATTGTCACAATATAGTGTGATAACTTTTTCTATACTAGTAACGAATTTAAGATCCGTCAGGAACTTTCAAAGACATATTGCTTCATTGGTAGCCTTAGAAGCAACTACATATTCGACCTCCATAGTGGAGTTAGCAGTACAAGTTTGCTTTACACGTTTCCACACAATAGACCTGCCACCTAGGACAAAAGTACAATTCGATGTTGATTTCCTCAAATCCCGATACGTGTGGAAGTTAGAATCAATATATCCGATAGGAGTGAGATCTCCGAAATACACAAGAATATAATCCCTCGTTCTTTGTAAATACTTGAGTATATGCTTAATTGCTTGCTAGTGTCTTGGTCTTGGATTCGCTTGATATCAATTTACCAACCCTACTGCAAAACAAATATCTGGGCGTGTGCATAGCATAGCATACATGAGACTTCTACCGAAGCATAATGATCCTTTCTCATGTTCTCTCTTTCTTCCAATGTCTTAGGACAGTCCTCTAAAAAGATGAAATCCCGATACGAATGGATGATTTCCCTTCTTTGAATCAATCATTATATAATGCTCCAATATCTTGTCTATGTATGAAGCCTAAGGCAATGCTATCACTTTGTTCTTTTGATTCCTTAATATTCGAATACCTAGAACAAAATTCACTTATCCCAAGTAATTTACGCTAAACTGTTGGGTTGACCACCGTTTAACCGATAACAATATCCCTACATCATTTCCAATAAGTAGAATATCATCGATATATAGAACGAGAAAGACCACCTTTCCATCCTCTAAACATTTGTAAACACAAAGTTCATCTACATTTTGCTCAAATCCAAAATTCTTGATCACTTGATTAAATCTTTGATTCCATGAGTGGGATGTTTGCTTGAGTCTATATATGAATCTAAGTAGTTTGCCAATTTTATACTCATTTCCTTTAGCTATATATTCAATGGTTGCATCATATAGATGCTATCTTCAAGATAGCTGTTTAAAAATGTTGTCTTGACATCTATTTGCCAGATTTTGTAATCGAGAGCCGATGCAATGGATAGAAATATGTGGATTGACTTGAGCATGACAACAGAAGAGAAAGTTTCTTCGTAATCGATACCTTCTTTCTAAGTATAAGCTTTTGTTATAAGTTTGGCATTATAAGTTTCCCCTTTTATATCTGTATTTCTTTTCCTCTTGTAGATCTACTTACACCCTATGGGTTTTATCCCTTTCGGCAAGTTTACAAGTTCTCACATTGAGATGAAATACATAGAGTCCATCTCAGCTTTCATAGCTATTTCTCAGAGGTTGGAATCAACACTCTACATCGCTTTCTCATATGTGAGTGGGTCATTATCTTCCTGCTTGACAAACTTAGTGTTAAGAACACTTTTGCCAGATTGGAAGAACTCAGGCCTATGAGAGACCCTCCAACGGCGATGAAGCTCCCTATTCTACTGATCATTTACAGGTCTACTATTAGAACTTGGTTCTGGAATGATTCCCATAGAGTTTTTTTATATTCCCTGAAAGCTCTTCGAGTACCTCTTTACTTTGAGTTTTGAAGTCATTCATGTAAATTTCTTCAAGGAAAGAAGAATGAGTTGACACTATAACAGTTTTCTTTTTCGGGTTATAAAACAAATCACTATTTGTTCCTTTTGAATATCTTACAAACATGTATAATTTTGTCTGTGATTCCAACTTCTTTGCATATTTATCCAATACTTGGGCTGGGCATCCCCAAAAAGAGATTGACAGCTTTGAATAACTTAACATTGAACGTACCATGTCTAGCAACATTCAATTCCTTCTCTTTGCCACACCATATTATTTTGAAGTGCCCGACGTGGTTAATTGGGATAGAATCCCATTCTCTAAAGTACCCTAAGAACTCATCAGATAAATATTCCCCAGCTCGATTAGACTAAAGTGCCTTTATGGGTAAACCTAGTTGTTTCTCCACTTTCGCATGAAACTCTTTGAATTTATCAAAGGTTTCACTCTTACGGTGCATCAGGTATACATACCTATATCTGGAGTAGTAATCAATAAAGGTTATATAATACTTGTAACCACCTCTTGCACTAACGCTCATGGGGCCACATATGTTAGTGTACACAAGTTCTAGAGGTTTTTCGGCCCTCGTTCCTTTTGCATTAAAAGGTCACTTAGTCATCTTACCTTCCAAGTAAGATTCACATTGTGGAAGATCAACTTCTTTAAGTGAAGTTAAGATGTAGTCTTTTACAAGTCCAGTGATTCTTTCTCGATTAATATGACCAAGTCTCAAAGGCCAAAGGTATGCCTCATTAGAGTGAGAAGTTTTAAGTCTTTTATTCGAGATTTCGGTCTTAAGCCGTGTGTACATATTTGGTTTGATAAAATAGAGATTATTTGACATCCATCCATTACAAATAATATTGTAATTTCTAAATATTATAATTTCATTATTAAAAGTCATGGTCAAACCATCTTTATATAAACATGCAACAGAAATTAAATTTCTTTTGAAACTTGGTACATAGAAAACGTCTTTTAAAATAATTTTCCTAAAATTATCAAAATAAATATGTACATCTCTTACTACTTCAACTACCATAGTTGTCCCATTCTCGATTTGCAATGATAAGCTCTTATTTCTAATATCTTTCATCTCCTCGAACCCTTATAAAAAACACAAACATGATTAATTGTTCCCGAATCAATGACATAGTGGTCTATTGAATCTTCTACTAAACAAGCTTATATCATCAAGAGTTCCATACCTTTGCCTTTCGTAGCTAGTTATTCCTTCCACTCTTTATAGTTTGCCTTGAAGTGTCTATTCTTACTGTAGAAGAAAAATTTAGACTTAGATAAGTCTTTAGGCTTTCTAGCTCTCTTCTTTTCCACTTATGGTGGCCCAGAGACCTTAGCCTTGCCTTTCTTAGAGCACTTTCCCTTCCTTTTTGAGGAAGAAGTGACAGTTATATTCACTTTTGCTTTTCGAACTGGCTAATTGTTGTTCAACATCAACTCATAGGATTGTAACTCCTTCATGAGTTTTGTAAGTCTCAGGTTTTTGTTGCCAAGGTTATATACAACCCAAAAATCAACAAAATCCTTTGACAAACTTTTGAACACCATCACAATTTGAGTGTTCTTGTAACAGCTCATTTTCAGTGAAATCGAAACAGTGGTTTCGGGACCACAAATCCAAGGTCAGAAAAAAAATTTATTTTAATATTATTTTATGGTCTACAGTATGATAGAAATATTGTATGAAAATTTCCTAAAGAAATTTTATCGTTTACATGCCTAGCTTGATAAAAAGGACTAAATTGCATAAAGAGTGAAACTTAAATTCTAGTAGTTAAAAGTATCAAATAGCTATGGAATTTAAAATTGGAGGTCCTTATATAACAAATAGACCATTTAGAGGAGTTAGTGGATAAGAATGATTATTCATCATTGGAAATTGAAGAAAATATTAAGGTTAATTTTGGAAATTAAAGATTTAAAGTAATATTAAATAAAAGAAAAAAAATCTATTTTCATCATCTTTCATAAAAAAACATGGAAACCCTAGCCATGGAAAGCTTGAGTTTTAGCAAACTTATTTTTTTCATTTGGGTAAGTATTCTTGTCCCATTTTTAATGATTTTTATGTTTCCGAGACCGTAATAGCTTAATCTAGCTATCTCGAGGATTAATTTACAAAACCGTTAAAGTATTAGGGTTTTGCCATGGATGAGTATAGTTGAATTTTGAAGTTTTATGATAGAAAATGAAAGGTTGTTGTTAGATAAATAACTTTTGTAAAGAGAATTTTGATAAAATTATCAATTTAGGACTAAATTGAAAAAATGAAAAATTTATGGAAAAGTTTTAAATTTTGTGAAATACATGGGCTACTATTGATGTGTATGAAAATCAGCTACGCTTGAATAATGATTAAATTGTATGAATTTCATTTTTCGAGCCTAGAGACTAAATTGTAATTAATTAAAAGTATAGGGGCAAAATAGTAAATTTTCCAAAGATGTGTGTTGGATTAAATTGAATATGAATTATATCAAATTGAGTTAAACTCATTCGTATAGATCTGAATAGACCTAATACGGAGTTAGATCGAGGCAAAGAAAAAGTATAGGATTAGTAGTCTTTGAATCTACGTACACTTGTCGAGGTAAGTTCATGTAACTAAATTGTATATTTATATGTTTTAAATCGAATATTATTGTGTGTGATTTGTATAATTGCCATGTATAATTATTGATCACATATCCGACAAGTATTGAATCCTATTTGAACCTTAGAAATTCGAAGGATACAGATGACATTTCATTAGGGTTCCCAATATGGTTGTGATCCTGCATGTGTTGCAGACACACCAAAGCTCTCTTGAGCTTCCTGATACTTGGCTCTTATGATCTTCCTGATAAATTGCTCACATGAGCTTCCCGATATATGGCTTATATGAGCTTCCGATTATATGGCTTGGAAGAGCTTCTCGTTTACATGCTTGTATAAGCATACAAGTACATGAATTAACAGATTATAGATTTGTACACTTCGTGTGTACTACCCGTGTATCCAATGATATTTTAAATAGTTCAATGGGCAAAGTTATGATATGAAACAATATGAGTTCAAAATGAGCAATTACAGGTATATACTTGAATTACATGTAAATGATATTACATGATATATTGAAATATGAGATGGATGATATATGTATGTGAATCATATCTAGTGATTATGTACATCCATGTTTATTGGTTATGGAAAGTGTTACATGGCTAACAAGTTGAGTATATGTATTTAGGCTTTTGGCCAAATTGGTTTAGTTATATTAGCATGCTTACCTTAAATGTGATTAAATGGTAAGTTAATTTCCTTGTTATATGAACTTACTAAGCTTAAATGCTTACTTTGAGTTATTTTTTATTTTTATAGTAATTTGGAAACTTATTTTCGTTGGAAGCTGGTCGGAGCAACTTCACACTATCCATCAGCCTTTTCGGTATAATTAGTAAATTAATTTTGGTTATAATGACATGTATAGGTTAATTTGGCCAATGATGGCATATAAATGTTTTGTTGGAACTAGCCATTTGAATGGCTTGGGATGGATAATTTTTGATGTGTATGTAAGTGGCCTTACCATGTTTAATGTGTGTTTGAAATGGTTGAGTGATGGAAATCTTATAGGTATATTGATGGTTTGGTTGAATAGGTATATTTGGTAAATTATGCCTATATGTATTTGGTCATGTAGGTGAAATTGGTTATTTGATTAATATGAGTTATGTTGTCATTTAAAGAGCCTAAGGGCATATTGTTGGTATGTGATAGTATCACATATTTAAGTATTGATTTTGGCTTGATTTGAATGCCTTGTTATGGCTTGTTGATGTCCAAAACGTTGGTTTAGGTTAATGACAAATTGGGTGAGAAATATGGCTAGGAAAATGACCTATTTTTGTCCATACGGGCAGAGACAAGGGCGTGTGTCTCAGTCGTGTGTGACACACGGCTAGGTAACATAGCCGTGTGTCCCCTGTATCTTTAATTTGCACAAAAAAAAATGCCCACAGGACCTAACACAAGGGCGTGTAGCTTGGCCGTGTGATCCAAGTCAAAGAGTTCACAAGTTTGGACACGGGTTGGGACACGACCGTGTGCCCCTATTTCGAATGCCCACACGGCCTGGCCACACGGGCATGTGTCCCCTGCACCTTTGAAAAATTTTGATGTTTTCTAAATTTTTTTGAGTGCCCAATTTAGTCCTGACTTATTTTCAATGTGTATTTCAAGCCTTGAGAACTCGTATAAGGGACAATATAATTGATTTTGATTGGTTTTGACATGAATGTTATATGATATGAGACATCTGAAATTTGGTCCGTAAACTCCGGTAATACTCAATAACCCTGTTTCAGTGGCAGAAATAGGTTAGGGGTGTTACATTTATTGGCATTGGAGCTACTGTTTAGTCCATTCTCGGACTAATGTAGCTTATATGAGTCTAGCTATACATGCCTTTATATAACCTGTGATAGTGTGATATCTCCTGACCATTTTAAAACATGTTTTCATATAGTCATGTCATCCAATTGAGCTAATTCCGAAGAAGCTAAAAGTAATGCTCAAGCCTCTATGCAAAGAGCAGCTTCGAGTAGTATGATGCCCGTATTTGAGGGCCGAGGAGGAGAGGCTAAAGAAGGCTTCTTCCAAATGATGAATAAATGGTTTACTGAATTTGTACAAACGAACCCAACTATGCAACAACCTCCACCCCGTCCTGTTCCTTAACCAATTCTCGATATGCCTCAAAGTACAGAACTTATTAGAGCTGGTAAGCCTCCTGTTGATAAAATTTGCAAGTACGGTGTCGAAGAATTCCGAGCTACATCAAAAGATGCTCCCGAAAGAGCAGAGTTTTGGTTACAAAATACTATCAAAGTTCTTGATGAATTATCTTGTTCACTGACTGAATGTCTTAAATGTGCAGTATCTTTATTAAAAGATTCAGGTTATTAGTGGTGGAATACATTAATTTTTGTTAAGCCGAAAGAGAGGATTACTTGGGAATTTTTCCAAACTAAGTTCTGAAAGAAATACATCAGCTAGAGGTTTCTTGACCAGAAACGTAAAAAATTTTTGGAGCTTAAACAGGGTCATATGACAGTGTCTGAATATGAACGAGAATTTTTTCAATTGAGCAAATATGCTAGAGAATATATTCTAACTGAAACTGCAATGTGTAAGTGGTTTGAAGATGGTTTAAATGAAGACATAAAATCATTAGTCATGATCCTCGAGTTGAAAGAAATTGTTGTTTTGGTTGATTGGGCATATAAAGTTGAGATGGAAGCCAGAAATCCAAGTAAGAGATTGACGGGAAATTCATACCAGTCAGCATCAAAGAAATCAAAGAAATATCATGACCGTTCTATTACTTCGTGGGATACTCTGGTAGAGACAGAGGCACTTGACGCTCCAGTACTAGATCTCAGGCTAGATCTGTAGGGAGTGCGGGTAGTGTTAGAAACACCAAACCTAAGTGCAAGCACTGTAACAAGCTACATTTTGGTGAATGTCGAATGAAGAGTGGAGCTTATTTTAGATGTGGTTCTTTTGACCACTATCTTAGAGATTGCCTTGAGAAACCTGAAAAAGATAGTATTCAAACTTCGAGGCCGAGCAACACAACTACAAGAGGTAAACCACCTCGTAATCCAGGAAATACGAGTGGTACCCGTGGTGTGACAAAAGACTCTACTATAAGATTCGAAGCAGGAGCACGAGCGCCAGCTAGGACTTATGCTATTCGTGCATGTGAAGATGCTTCTGCACCAGATGTTATTACTGGTACTTTCCCTCTTATTGATGTTGATGTAACTATTTTAATTGATCCCGGTTCAACTCATTCATATATTTGCATGAATTTAGTGTTTAGTAAAAATTTACCTGTCGAGTCCATTGAATTCATGGTTAAAGTATCGAACCCTTTAAGTCAGTATGTGAAGGTTGATAAAATTTGCAAGAATTGTCCATTAATGATACGGGGTTATTATTTCCCGGCTGATTTGATGCTATTACCATTCGATGAATTTGATGTGATATTGGGTATGGATTGGCTAACTTTGCATGATGCCGTGGTAAATTGTAAACAAAAGCATATTGTATTGAAATGTCAGAATGGTGAAATGCTCTGTATTGAATCATTTAAATTGGATTGGTTGTCTAATGTGATATCAACTATGTTAGCATAAACATATGTGAGAAAAAGTTGTAATGCTTATCTTGCTTATGTGTTGGATACTAAATTGTCTGAGTCGAAGCTTAAATCAGTACCAGTGGTTTGTGAGTATCCTGATGTTTTTCCAGAGGAGTTACCCGGATTACCACCGGTCAGAGAAGTTGAATTTGCTATAGACCTTGTACTAGGAACAACATCGATACCGATAGCACTATATAGAATGGCTCCTACAGAGTTAAAAGAGTTGAAAGCACAGTTGCAAGAATTGATTGATAGGGGTTTTGCTTGACCTAGTTTTTCATATTGGGGTGCACCGGTTCTGTTTGTTAAGAAAAAAGACGGATTATTGAGGTTATGCATTGATTACCGTTAGCTCAAAAAAGTTACAATCAAGAATAAATATCCATTGCCTCGTATTGATGATTTGTTTGATTAGTTGAAAGGTGCCGTAGTGTTCTCAAAGATTGACCGATTTGCCAGTATTTTGCTGGGCATTCATCAAGCTAGTTATGAGAGACTGTCGAGCAAAGGTAACTTGGCCTCCGAACATGTCTTCTAGCTTATCTAGAATTGCTTTAGCAGTCTTACAACTCTCTAGTTGCTTATACAGAGTATTGAACACGCTTGCCAGCATATAGCAATAAGCTATCTCATTAGACTTTTCCTATCGTTTTCTAGCCTTAGCTTGAGTGGCTCCTACAGAGTTAAAAGAGTTGAAAGCACAGTTGCAAGAATTGATTGATAGGGGTTTTGCTTGACCTAGTTTTTCATATTGGGGTGCACCGGTTCTGTTTGTTAAGAAAAAAGACGGATTATTGAGGTTATGCATTGATTACCGTTAGCTCAAAAAAGTTACAATCAAGAATAAATATCCATTGCCTCGTATTGATGATTTGTTTGATCAGTTGAAAGGTGCCGTAGTGTTCTCAAAGATTGACCGATTTGCCAGTATTTTGCTAGGCATTCATCAAGCTAGTTATAAGAGACTGTCGAGCAAAGGTAACTTGGCCTCCGAACATGTCTTCTAGCTTATCTAGAATTGCTTTAGCAGTCTTACAACTCTCTAGTTGCTTATACAGAGTATTGAACACGCTTGCCAGCATATAGCAATAAGCTATCTCATTAGACTTTTCCTATCGTTTTCTAGCCTTAGCTTGAGTGGCCGGTGGACACTTATTATCAAGAACTTTTTTAAGTTTCTCACAACTTAGGAAAATTATTAGGTTCCTTTTCAATTCCTTATAGTTATTTCCGTTCAGTTTGTTTTCAGTGAGTATGTTAATAAAATATTCATATATTAATAAAATATTCCTTATAGCCATTTTCGAACTAAAAATAAAATATTCATATAATATATTTGCATTAGAAAAATGTTTGAAAATGTTTTGCAACATTACGATATGCATTAAGACGAATGCATCTTACATTAAATAGTGAAAAAATTTGTAAGCCTTTGAAACGATAATTCCTATACCCATTGAATCGAGCCACATTGGGGTGATCATGATCAACTAGTAAGAACATAAATTTCCATTTAACTAGTACATGAACCTAATTTCTTAGGAATTCACACGTGCTAATAATCGTGTAACATTTGGCCATCATTCTAACTTAAGCATAACTCCTTGGGGAGTTACTTAACTAGATGATCTTGAGTGTATAACCATCAATTCAACACCTATCACATCATGCACCACAAATAAGTCATCTTAAAACAATCTCATCGAGTAGCATGCTGTGACTAGTTGTCCTCTTTGAAGACAAAATTTCTTAATGTGTCACATGATAATACCTACCACAAGGGTTGGTTCACTTATCATATGATCATAAGAAAATTATGCTTACTTTCAGGAAGTCTCCTCAGTAAAATCCACATGACAACGTCTCCCTTGGGGCAAGTCCATTTCATGCCATCACAAGAGACTGTTGATGGAGGTCGTAAGTCTTGTTTAGGGACCTTTTCCCATTGAATATTTTGAAACCATAAAAGGTTTTTAATTTCCGGTTTCAAGAATGTATGATCAATATATGCATGACAAGTACATGTGACATTCTTTCCTAACCCATATGTTATACTTGTCTTATGTATGCATGGCATGTTATGGAAATTTTATAATATTCATATCCATTTATTCTCAAGAATTAATCAAACAATTTTGATTCTCCACAGTTTTTCTTTTAAGGGAAAAACTGAATAAGTGAATGTGAACCATGCACTAGGTAGGATCCTAGAAAAGGGAGGTGAGTCGTATTTGACCACTTAAAAACCAAACATTACCTTGCTAGATCTAATCCTAGACATACAACTTCTCATTATCAAACTTCTCACAGTAATCAAATAAGCTAAAGAAGTAAATGAAACAATACAACACATGTATTTTCTCATTACCACACTTCTTATCTTTAATCGATCAACTATGGATCATCTCATACATATATATCATAATATATTATATAAAATTATTAAAAAGATATATAATGAGATGAATAATAAGATAAAATTGTTAGCCAAGGTTTCCATGGTTCTATTTCTAGCAAATGAATGAAAAACAAAAATTACATAGTTTTTCATTACAAGACATTCCTTATGTCTTCAACCGCCAATGCTCTATCTTCTCCTCGTCATGGACTACTTTTGGAAAAAATACATTTATGTCCTATTTCCAATTTTGGCTCACAAGAATAACATAAAGAAAAAATAATCCTATGTGGAGATGATAGTCCAGGATCTATTTCCCAAGAACCGTAACCTTGAAAAAAATAATTATATAACAAATATATAATATTGTATTTAGTCACATACATTCCCTTAAACATGCGAATAATTACAATAATGTCACATCTTATCAAATATTAATAAAAAAAATGAATAGAGAGATTCGGTATCTGTTTACACCATAAATATAGCACAACCTGGCTCTAATACTAATTATTGGAAAGAATCCAATTTGAAAACGATTTTGTTGCACAACAAAAAATTAAAATTTTGAAAATTGACCAAGTTTGTGATATTTATAGTAATAAACCTTAGACCAAAATCATACCTTGTTTTCGGATCAGCGGATCCTTAATGTTCTCCGGCTTTCAAAGAAACAATCTTCTCCGCTACTCTCGTACCACGAACTGCTTTGAGTGTAGGCTCGAACCAATTGAATTGAAACACAGAACTAGAAAAATTTTTCTATCCTTTCAGGGTGAAAATGAAAATTCTCTTTTCTTTAATAGAAGCAGATAGAATTGTTATTCTGGAAAAAATATATATGTAACATTTGAGAATAAATTCTCTCTATTTTTTGGAAGAATAACAATCTCTCAAAGTTGTGTATATAGCTCTACTGGTGCCATCTATTTATAGGAGGAGAAAGTAGAACCCCTGTTGTATTATAGTGGTTTATTTCAAATAGAAAACAACTTCCTACTTAGAGTATGAGAGGGGTGGATGGCACACCTTAGTATTCCTACTGGGGCTGTGTAATAGCCCGTTTTTCAGTGGTGACGAAAATAGTAGTTTTTGGACCACAATTTTGATGAGTAAATTATTATTCTATTATTTATTTAATGCCTGTGGGAATATCTTAAGGTCGTATTAAAATTTCATTAAGAAATTTTAATGTTTAAGTAGTTAATTAAGTAAAAAGGAGTAAATCGTAAAAAGTATAAAAATTAAGTTCTATTAGTTAAAAAGGGTTAAATGACTTTAGAAATGAAAGTTAATGGACTTGAATGGTAATTATACCATATATGATGATAGTGGATGTACATGTATAGGTTTTAATGTAATTATGATAAACTTTAAAGGCTAATGAAGTAATTTGATAATTAAGTTAAATGTTAATTAAACAAAAGATGAAAAACCTATCATCTTTTTCATTTTCTTCTTCCTTGGCTGAGATCACCATTAAAGGGGGGGGGGAAGCTTTGTTTTTGTTTTTCTTCATGCATGGTATGTAGTTTTGTCCCGTTGTTAATGATTTTTGTGTTTTTGAGATCGTTGTAATTATGTCCAACTAGAATATACCTTTGTTTTTGAATCTGTTAAAATTTGTGGAAGTTAACATTGATGAATATTGGTTGTTTGTGATGATAATTATATATTTGAAGCTTTGATTGTGATATTTGGTTGTTTTGTAAAATAATTTTTATTAGATTTTGATTTAAGGATTAAACTGTTAAAATGTCAAGATTTCAAGGTTTGATATTGAATTTGATGTATAATTGGGACCATTAAATATTATATCATAATTGGCTATAATTTTATTTCTAGATAATGATCAATTTGATGATTCTCGGGTTAAGGGACTAAATTGCAAAAGTTGTAAGACTTTAGGGAAAATATGTAATTAATGAAAAGTTAAGGATCATATGTATTGAATGGAATGTGAGAAATGTATGAGATTAATATATTATATTTATTACTATATATATCAAAACTTGGATAAAAAAAGTTAATAATTGAGGAAAAAGGAAAATAACGGATTTGCCCCTACGTGTTGCTCAGAATCGAATAGTAGGTAAGTTCATGGTGTTTCAATATGTAAATGAATTTCTACTTGTATTTTACACTATAGTTCTTTAATTAAATGTTTATAGTTAATTATTGAATGATTGCACATGCGTGCTCCTGTTCGTACTTCGGCACCCTGATTGCACGTACGTGCCCCTATTCATACTTCAGTACCCCTGATTGCACATACGTGCCCCTATTTGTACTTTGGTACCCCTAATTGCACATACGTATCCCTGTTCATACTTCAATACCCCTGATTGCACATACGTGCCCCTGTTTGTACTTTGGTACCCCTGAACGCATTTACGTCCCTTGATTTTACTATGATAAACCTGAAATCAAATAGTATATGAAATTGTGTCTAATTGTATTAGATTAAATGTTATACTATGTATTTACTAGGTTATGTAAACTTACCGGTTCTTATGGATTGTTTTGTAGATAACTGTTGTTGACATTTTGGAAGGATCAATCAATGAGCTCACACTATCCATCGAAGTTGGTAGTTTTTGTGTCTCTTAGGGTAACAGCATGTATATGTGCCTAAATGTGTTGGTTTGGTACACTTTGATACTTTACTAAACTATGTTATTAGGTATTTTAACATGCTTGTAAATAGGTTCTTTTGGTGTAATTAGAATGGTATGAAAATAAGTACATGTAGTATGTTTTGGTATATGTTTGAACTAGGTTACTACGCATAAAATGAAGCAATATTGATATATTTTGATAGTTGATGTTTTGATATAATTGTGGTGTCGTTGAATGGCATATTGGTTGGTTGATTTTAGGGTGTTAAATGGCATGCTTATGTAGTAGTGAATGTTGTTTAAATCCCTTAGGTGTATTCTCAATTGATTAGATTTGTTGAGAGGGGAATTGATTGTGAAATGGCTTGATTTTAGGTAAATTTTGGGTTCCAATGGCTTGAGGCACGGGCGTGTGACTAAGCCGTGTGAGGCACACGGCCTAGTGGCGTGGTCATGTTCCATCTGAAAGTTCTTTTGTAAGCAAATCAATGAGTTACATAGCCTGTCACACGGGCATGTAGGGCAACTCAGAGAGTGACACGACCTGGTGTACAGGCGTGTGACCTTAGTTAGAGAGTTACACAGGTGAGGACACAGGCTGGGGCACGACCGTGTGTCTCTAGTTTGAATGCTGCATGGCTTGAGACACGGGCGTGTGTCTCAGCCATGTGAGGACACGGGCATGTGACCTTTGTTTTGCATATTTTGCATTTTTTCGTAAACTTTTCAAATTGTTTCCAATTGGTACCGATTTGCTTTTAAGTTATTTTTAGGGTCTCGAAGGATTAATTTAGTGACAATATGCATGTATATGAATGGTTTATGATATGATCAAATTATTGAATGGTACTAAGTTTAATGTTTCCTTTTGTATGATAACACTTTGTAACTCTAATTCAGCGGCGGAGACAAGCTAGGGGTGTTACAGGTTGTCACCCATTTCATGTTACATGAGGGGTTTTGGGCCTCTCTAACATCAAGTCCAATTATGAGTACTTCAAGGGACTTTTTGTCACATTCTAAAATTGGGTCTAGAAGTTTTGAAGGTAGTTTTGGAATTATGGCCTAAAAATTGGGTTTGTGTAATACCCCTAACCTGTATCCGTCGCTAGAATAGGGTTACAGAGTATTACCAAAGATTACATTTCAAAAAAATAAAAAATTTAAATAATATATTTACAACATCAATCATAGCAAACTCCATTAATAACATACATATTGTCCCTTATACGAGCCCTTGAGGCCCTAAAAACACATTAGAAACAAATCAAGACTAAATCGGGACATAAATAATTTTTCAGGAAAAGATGAAAATTCTCAAAAGTGCAGGGATCACATGGCCATGTGGCCAAGCCGTGTGACTCACACATCTGAGAGACACGCTCATGTCTCAGGCCATGTGGACATTCGAAGTAGGGACACATGACTGTGTCCCAGCCCGTGTCTAAGCTCGTGTAACTCTCTGACTTGGGTCACTCGGCCAAGCCACACGCCCGTGTGCCAGGCCTTGTAACTCTCGAAATGCAACCTTTAAAAACTTACAGGGGACACACAGTTGTGTCGCCTGGCCGTGTGTCACACACGGCAGAGACACATGCCCGAGACATACGCCCGTGTCTCTGACCCTGTGGACGAAAAATAGGCCATTTACAAGCCATTTTTCTCATCCATTCATGCACACACCTATAACCAATTTACCACATGTAATCAAACATCCCAAAGTACACCAAACCATACAACAACAAGCTATCCAAATAGGTACATATTCATACAACCAATATGACCAAAAGGCACCTCAACCACAACAATTAAACGTGTATAACTAAATTCTTAGTTTAGCCAAAACTTACCAGTTTGTACACATTTCAAATCCACACTCATATGTACCTAATTTACCATTTAACATTTAGCATCATAAGCCATAAATACCAACTACATTTTTAATACCAAAATGAGCATGTTCAACTTCCATCATCTGAGGATCATAAGGACTATAAAGTCATCCATCGAAAGGCCACATACATATATCCACATATCAACCATTTCAATCATTCAAAATACCAAATTACAGGCCAAAACATAATGGCTAAAACATCAACCAAAAACACCTATACATGTGCATATTTATCCAATTATCAATTAACTTGGTTTCATGCAAAAACATAACATAATTGATACATAATAACCATACCATTTTGGCCATTTGAAGATACAAATCTAACCATATCCAGATGGTTCCAACAATCAACATGCATACAAACCATATTTCAATCATGCATATCTATTCAAAACCTTTCCAAAGCATACCATATCTTGACCATGTTGAGGTCAGTTCATCATATATCACTTTGGCCATTCAAACATGCTTTAACACATATCAATAAGGCACCAAATGTACCAAGGCTACATCACCCCAAATGACTTATATATGCCAAACTCATCAACTAACATTCAACCAATCATCAACCATAAGTCGACTTATACATGCCATTATAACCTTAACCAAGACATCAAAATCTACCGATATAATCGTTGGATAATTTGATGGATCTTCGACTAGGTTTCAACCCGATCGAGCTTCCAATAATCTGAAAAGTAAGGAAAAACAACTATGTAAGCAATGAATGCTTAGTAAGCACGTATAAAATTTAGTCATATCAATCCATTTCAAATATGAAATTTATACATATTAAGAATAACCCTATACAGATACCGCAAGATTCATAAAACCATATTCAAGAACTCACAAAATGAATAAATCCACAGAATCACATATCCATATCATCCCTAGCATAGTAGAATTTTAAATAACTTTAAACCCTTTCAAATTTTCTTATTTTCATTTGCATTTCATTACTTTCCATTGCATTTACTTTCTTTAACTTAAATAACAACATCAATTCAACACATCATTCCCTTTTTCATCATTTTACACTTCAAGTATGAACTTACTATTTTATTACCTTTCCACAACCATTTCATATGCATAACACACAAGACATAAGCATATCATTCAACCGTAGCCACCAGCTAGTACATTTAAAAATAACTCTTGTCGAATTAATCACATGATAAACCATTTCATAAGAAATTGCATAATTTAAACCTTACTAATCTTTCATGAACACAAGCATATTTCCATTTGAGCACTTACTATTTCAGTGCAACTTATAAGTAAACATAATACCATTCAACCAATAGCTTGGCACATGTCTAAGCATCAAACAACAACACATGTTAGCATACTTAAACATATTTCATATAAATTCAACATTGATAACTATTTATTCTTAACATGTAACACTTGAGTTTATTACTCATCTCAACTTACTTAATTTCCATGTATCATCATATCAAAGATGTTCATATATGTACATGTCATAATACATATCATTCTCTTATCATTTCTTATCTGAATAATGCCTATTGAACCGTTTAGAATGCCGTTGGATACCCAAGATAGCTCACACATAGTGTGCTAACTCATATAACTGTAATCCGTCAATTCTTGTACATGCATGCTCACACAAGCTGTGGAATCATAATGCTCACACGAGTTGTGGGTCAGAACGTAGCTACACGATGCTGCTTACACGAGTTGTGGAGTATCCGTAACATATGTTATAGCTCAGCCATCGGTAGGATGTTCAAGACCAGCACCCGAATCATGTAAACCCTAATTTCATGTCATTTGTATCCTACGAATTCCTAAGGTTCAAACAAGGCTCGATAATCGTCGTACGTCGTTGGATTTATGTCGTTTCATAACATGGTATATTGCATACTAACATATGTATATTGATCTAATCACAATATAATCATATATTAACATTCAATTTAATCAAAATTATACAGAATACAGTTCATACGAACTTACCTGGCTAAATTACAGAAATACCAAAGTTTAGGGGCATTTTGGTAATTTTCTATTTTCCTTAATTTTCTACCAGATCTTGATCTAAATTAATAATTTAATTTAATTTATCAATTTAGACAGTTAAACAATGTATTTCATGCAGTTTAGGTAATTTTGAAATTTTTACAAAATTGCCCCTAATGTTTTACTTTATTCAATTTAGTCCATGAGCCCAAAACATGAAAATTAACCATTTTTAGTGCCCAATTATAATAGAAAAATATTCATTGTACCCATATCATCCCATATTTATATTAATTTCACATCAAATTCTTGTACTATTACTATTTTAACAATTTAGTCCCTAATAAAAAATTTATCAAAAATCACTTAAAAAATACTTTTAAATACCAAATAATATTTAAAATTCATCATTTAACATAAAAAATCACTAGATTCATTAATGACAACATTCACAATATTTAACGGTTTCAAAATCGAGGTACGGGCTAACTGGACCTAGTTGCAACAATCTCAAAAACATAAAAATTATTGAAAAAGGGCTAAAACGGACTTACATGCATCATGAAAAGGTAAGCTGAAGCTTGAAGGTCTTGCATGAAATTTTTCTCCATTCAAAATCGGTGAAGAAGACATTAAGATAAGGATAAAACATTTTGGTTTTCTTTTATTTTAATATAATTATTAAATTACCATATTAACCTTAGTTAATAATTAAATAAAACATCATATTCATGTCCATTATTGTCCACTAACACCTTGAATGATCTAATTACCATTTAAGTCCCTTTTCCTTTATTCAAATAACAATTTAATCACTCAAATAGGGATAAAATTTTACATTTTTTACGATTTAGTCCTTTTTAATTAATTAACTGTTGAAACGTTAAAATTTTTCAGTGATACTTTAATACCACTTTAATGGCACTCTCATTTTCTAAAACCACTTAACCATAGGGTCTTACCACTTGAACTTAATAAATCGTTTATATAACAAAAATCAATATATCAAAAACCTTTTTAAAACCATGTTTGACTCGTAAATATTGAATAATAATATTTACGAACTTAATTGTCAAATTTGGTGGCCTCGAAACCACTATTTCTGACACCACTGAAAAATAGGCTGTTACAGTTCGAGAATTCAGGATATGCAACTCGAAAATTTCTTTGTCTATGGCTTTTGAAAATTTAATTCAATTTATGAAAATAATATGGAAAAAGGCTTTAAATATTAAAAAGTGGGTTGTTTTGTAAAAGGGTGGAAAATGAGAGTAGTTGAATGGTAAATAAACTAAAACTCTAAAACACTCTATTTTGCCTTCACCTACAGTATGCGAACGATTTATTCTCCCCACGCTTATTTTGCCATCAATTGAATCCCCAAAAATACCATTCATCAATTTTGATCTCCCTTGCTTCAATCATTTTTATTTCTACCATCTTCCAAACACCAAATCTTTTCTTAAGTAAAAAGGAAACATCAAGAACACTATTAAAACCATTGTCATTCATATCGTGGGGTTTCTTGGATTTCATCAACTATTCATTTTTCTCCACAATCAAGGTAAGTTTTTGTTTTCCTAATAGTTTCTGATGTAGACAAACCTTTCAAATTGAGTTTTAATCTGTTAAATCAACGACTTTCCCTTTTAACCAAAATTGAGATTGTTAATAGCATATTTTATATTTTTAAATGAAATTACTATTTCTATGTATTTTCCAACTTGTTTTGATGTGATTAGAAGGTTTATAAACTTGCTTTAATTTTTTTTAAAATATTTGAAAGTTTTGTTGAGTTTTTGTTAAGAAAGGCCATGGATGTCAAAATTTTCAAAACCATAAATTTGAAGAGTTTTGGCTGTTTTGAAGGTTGATATTTGTTTTAGAATCGGTTTTAAGTGATAGGTTTGAATGTGAATTAAGATATTTGAGTGTCGGCTACGTTAGTCGAAAATTTTAGTTCTAAGAGGAACTAGCCTTATACCTGCATTTTTGTTTGATTAAGGTGTGTTATGGCTACTAATTAATTGTGTATGCTGCATGGTTAATATGTGAGAAGATTCAGAACTGTTAGAACCCTCTACGAGTAAGGCAAAAGGCAAGGAAAAGCTAGTTTAAGCTTTTGGCAAATAGGCGAAAGCATAAACTGTGAGTGTTTTGGAATCGCTGCTTGTAGACACGATTCATAGTGTTAAATGGGAGATTGAGAGCAGCCTAAACCTCTATCCTAAGTTCTAAGTGTAAGCTTTCTTTCTCCTTTTGTGTATTTTTCAAAATTATGGTTATGTGATTGTGTTAATATGTTATTTAGAACTATTGTGTTAATTTGTTAGCACTTGTAAGTGAAACAATAGAAAGTATTGTAAGCATGCTATGTGGTTGTGATATTGTTGTGTGTATAATGTAAAAGAGAAGTGAAAATGTACAGAAAACGGTAAGTTAATGTATGTATAATTGTGAATACTTTGTCCTTGTAATCTTTTGAAACCATTGGATATAGTTGGCATGCTATAGGATTTTGTGAGTACTTACCCTTGTGTTGTGATCTGGGGCATTGAGGCCCGGGACAATTTGGAGGGATAAAGGAATGTGAGCTAAGCTCCATTCGTCGGGACTATGTTGGTGTGCTAAAGAGTGTTAGCTTGATGCTACACTTAGGAGATATGTTCGACTCTTCGAGTTATTGGTGTGTTGGAGATCCATGTATCCAATGTGTGATGATAGAGCCTACTATTATGTTTCATATTCTCAAGTTGTCAAACTATCACTTAATGAATTGTTTATGAAATATGTTGTTTGTATATATATGTGTGAGTGCAAAGTTAGATGTATGAGTAAGTGTTGCTTGATTATGTTAGTTTGGTTTTATAGTTGAGTACTATTGTAATTGTGCTTTAAATGCTTTTTTTTAACATATGATATTGTGTCGTTTGTGGCAATTCTGATCATTCATTAAGCTTGTTAAGCTTACACACTCATTTTTAAACCATTGCAGATAGTTAGCGTTTCCGGTGTGAGTGGTGAAGTCCAAAGAAGTGATCTAAGATAGGCTTTAGTAAATTGTGTAGGTGACATTATTATTATTTTGAATTATGGGAATAAAGGCAACGTGGTTAGAAATTTTGGCTAGTTTTTATTATGTCCTTAATGGTTATTATGATTCTAGACTTTTAAGATTTTGATGGATGTTATTATTGGTTTTTTGGATTTATTTTGGCTTGAATAGTTGAGATATTGATGTTTCTTTAGACTATATGCATGTGCATTTTGATGTTGGATAATGTGTTTGCTGATGCATGTTGAAGAAATAAATGTTTGAGTATGAATTTTACCCTACTCTACTGTGCTTTTTTGAATTGTATAAAGCTATTGATATTCGGGGCATAAGTACCTCAATGTTGGAAGGAATGTGTAGGAAAAAAAATTTAATTTTGTATCATACCGTTTCTTGAATATCGATACTCGGGGTAAAAATATAGATACCGTTGTTCAGGTATCGGTAAAATGTTTGGTTTCAAATTTTAAGAAAAAATAGAATGCTAAAATGGTATCGATTTTCTTAATTATATTGATACCTGTGTTGCTAAATATCGGTACCTACATGATTTCTTTGTAATTTTTCTAAATGGTCCTTATTCACATTTTTAACTTGTTTCTAAGGTCGATTAATGCATTTTAAGTTGTGAACACCTTTGTAATTGGTGAAGTTTTTAATATTTGACCTTGCTTGAATGTTATAAGTGTATGTGTAAGATATGTTAGTTGATGTGGCATCCTGTTACTCAGGTCTAGCAACTAGGTCGGGTCTGGGGTGTTACATTTGGTGGTATCAGAGCCTAGGTTTTCTAACACTCGAACCTAAGTTATCGCTGTATGAGCTAGAGTTACTAGTCGCCTTCGAATGTACTAATGTCCAGAGTGTACGAGTCGAGTTGTAATATAATTTTACAACAAAGTAGGTGAGTACTTTGAAGATTGTATCGGAATGTAAAATAAAGGTTTTTAAATTTTTTAGAATAATAAAATAAAATAACATAAAATAAATAAAATTTAGAAGATAGAAGAGTAGAGTAAATCAAATCTCGATTATGGGTGATTAGCTCGCTTCAGTAATCCCCATCAATTGTTGCTTCAAGTTCCTTGTCAATCAACTAGTCGCTACCCTTATAAGATCTTCTGATCTTCTGCTAACATAATGAGTTAGCAAGAACTACTTATATTCTGACCTCACAATCCAGATTGACTTGGGATGAAGGTGTTCACGAATAAAAAATTCCAATTTTGAGTTAATTCCCACATTGATGACTTCCTGGGGTTGTCAGGCCAAGGGTTTGTTTCACGTTCTTCCTTTTCCAAACAGTTGATTCGTTGATTAAACTTATAAAACAATTAATAGATCATACCTCCACTTATTAATCCCCCAGAAAGGAATTAGTCCCTCATGGCTTTCATAGACAACATGAAATCAATATAAAGAGAAAGCATGCTAATTAAATTGACAAGATAAAGTAAATGGAAGAGCCTGATTGTAACAGCCTGATTTTCAATGGTGTCGGAAACAATGATTTCGAGACTATAATTTTTAAGAAAAAGATTTGTAGATTTTAGTCAATTACTATTTACGAGGACTATAAGGTCATATTAAATTTTGGCTAGGAACTTTTATCGTTTAGATAGTTTAATAAGTAAAAAGGACTAAATTGTAAAAACTACAAAGGTTGAGTAGTTAAATTAAAGGAACTGAATGGACAATTTAACCCATGAAAAATTAGTTAGTGGAATTTTATGAGGTTATGCTTAATTAAGTGGTTTAATCAGGCTTAATTAATGATTTATTAAAGCTTAATTAAGAAAGTTGAAATGTTTACAAAAATGTCATAATATATATAATAAATTAAACCTAAATTAGAGAAGAAAATTCATTTTCTTCTCATCTTCTGCACGGCAAGAATAGGAGAAGCTAAGGTTTCATGTCTTTAAAATGAAAGCTTGATTTGGTAAGTAAATTTTTGCCCTTTTTTAGTAATTTTTTTTTGTTTTTGAGTTTGTAATAGCTTGATCTAGCTAAATTGAGGATCAATTTGTGAAATTGTTAAATGTCATGAAAATTACCATTGATGAATAAGATTATTTCTTAAAGCTTATGATGAAATACGAATCTTTGTTGATAGATTAGATTACTTTGAAAAGTGATTTTTGATGATTTTTAATGTTAGGGACTAAATTGAAATTTCCAAAATGGACCTAATTGCATGAAAGGATCAAATTGTGTTATTATTCTAATTAATGGAATGAAATTACTATGTTTAGATCAAGAATGTGCCGATAATCGTGGAAAAGGGAAAATTATGGAGTAGTCCCTGTACTTCGAAATTTTCTAGAAATCAATACAGTGAGTTCGTATGTTTATTTATGCTTGTAATAGTATTTATATTATTTGTTAATATACTCTTATTGAATGTTACATTATATACTGAAAGTATAATCTATCGAGCTATACTTATTGATTCTACTGAAAGTAACTCAAACGACCAAATTTTATTGTTATACAGAGTGAAGTTCAAATGAGCAAATTCTATTGTTATACTAAATGGAGCTCAAATGAGTAAAATCTACAGATATACTGAATTGGTTGTAATGACTGTTATAGTTTGCGTATAATAGGAATCTTTATGTTAATATTGGTTGATGCTATGTTTGACCGGAAAGTTTTATTGAATTACAAAACAAACTTACTAAGCTTCATTTAAGCTTACCTGTATTTGGTTCATTTTGTAGATTACGTTTTTAAGACTATGAAGATCGAGTCAACGTCAAAGATCACACTATCTGGGACCCTATGTATAACTTATGTAAATTACTTAGTTTGAGTAAGATGTTATGCTATGATGTGTTTTGAATGACTTGTGAGAATCTACTTGTTACTAAATAGGACTAATATCTAAAGGTATGAAATGCTAGGTTATGTGATAACTCAAAGTTTGTAATGCAATGGTTGTTATGGTATGTATATATAAAGCACTTGAGTTGCAAGTTGGAAGTGATGAAGATTGTGATAAAGACCGTGTTTTCCAACCCTAGTTGGATAGATTTGTGGTTGTATTTATAGATGATATACTAATTTACTCCAAAATCGAATCTGAGCATGCTCAACATCAGAGGACTGTATTCCAGATTTTATATGAGAAACAATTGTACGCAAAATTTAGCAAATGTGAGTTTTGGCTTAAAGAATTTGGATTTTTGGGACACGTGTTTTCTGCGAAAGGAATACGTGTTGATTCGAGTAAGATCTCAGCTATTGTTAACTGGAAAGCACCGAAGAATGTTTTAGAGGTACAAAGTTTTCTAAGATTGGTAGGATACTATTGACAATTTGTTAAAAACTTCTCTATAATAGCCTTACAGATGACTAAGTTGCTAGAAAATAATATTCAATTTGTTTCGTCAGATGAATGTCAACAGAGTTTTGACCGACTGAAGAGAATGTTGACAGAAGCTCCGGTATTGACATTACCTGAATCTGGAAATGAATTTGTTGTTTATAGTGATGCTTCTCTTAGAGGATTAGGATACGTTTTGATGCAAACTGGAAGGGTAATAGCATAGGCTTCTTGACAGTTAAAGCCTCATGAATGAAACTACCCGACACATGACTTGGAACTAGCTGCTATTGTTTTCGCCTTAAAGATTTGGGCGTCACTACCTTTACGGTGAAAAGTGTCACATATTTATAGATCATAAAAGTCTGAAGTATTTAATGACAAAAAAGGAATTGAATCTGAGACAATGATGGTGGTTAGAGTTACTAAAAGACGATGATCTTGTGATTGATTATCATCCCGGGAAAACTAATACGGTTGCAGATGCTTTAAGTCAAAAATTAGTTTTTGCTTTGAGAGCTATGAATGAACATTTAGCTTTGGAAAGTGATGGTTCTGTTGTAGCTGAACTCAAGACCAGATCGTTATTTCTTCATTGGATTCGAGATTTGCAGATTGAAGATCTAAAGTTTGCAGCTAAATGAGAACAGATCCAGAGTGATTTGACTATGGATTTACTATTGGAGGTAATGTATGATGCATTTCCGTAACAGACTAAGCATGCCGAATAATCCAGGGTTAAAATGAGACATTTTATCAGAGGCTCATAATAGTACATACTCCATCCATCCGGGTAATACTAAGTCATTTTATCTGAATTTGTGACTAGATGTTTGATTTGCCAACAGGTAAAAGTTGAACACCAAGTGCCAACAGGATTACTACAGCCTGTTACTATTCCTGAATGGAATTGGAAATGAATTACAATAGATTTTGTATCTAGACTACCAGTGACACCAAAAAAAAAAAAGACTCGATCTAGGTTATTGTTGACAGATTGACTAAATCAGCTCATTTCATTCTAGTCCGTACTAATTTTTCGCTTGAGAAATTAATGGAACTATACATAATAGAGATTGTTAGACCGCATGGAGTACCCTTATTCATTATCTCTGATAGTGATCCAAGATTTACCTTAAGATTTTGGGGTAAGCATCACAAAGCTCTAGGTACTAAACTTAATATCAATATAGCATATCACCCGCAAACAGATGGGCAATTGGAGTGAGTAATTCAAATTTAGAGAATATGTTACGATGTTGCATTCTTGAATTTGAAGGTAGTTGGGAAAGGTATCTACTATTGTTAGAATTTGCTTATAATAGCAGTTACCAATCCAACATTAAAATGACACCATTTGAGGCTCAGTATAGAAGAAAATGTAGAACGCCACTATACTGGTCAAAGTTGAACAAGTCTAAGCTTGTTGGTACTGACTTGATAAGGTAAACGGAAGATGAAGTATAGATAATTTGTGATTCTCTAAAAGCAACGTCTGATCATTAGAAGTCATATGCAAATCTAAAAAAGAAAGATATAGAGTTTACCATTGGCGATCTAGTATTCCTGAAGGTCTCTCCTTGGAAGAAAGTACTATGATTTTGGAGAAAGGGGAAGTTAAGTCTGAGATTTATTAGACCGTATGAAATTACAGAGAGAGTTG
Source organism: Gossypium hirsutum (assembly GCF_007990345.1). Taxonomy (NCBI): domain Eukaryota; kingdom Viridiplantae; phylum Streptophyta; class Magnoliopsida; order Malvales; family Malvaceae; genus Gossypium; species Gossypium hirsutum. Next base: position 44,041,549 of record NC_053438.1, on the reverse strand, counting down.
GCCTTGTAGCTTATAGATTAGCTTTGCCCTCGGAACTTGATAAGATTCATAATGTCTTTCATGTTTCAATATGGAGATAGTACAGGTCAGACCCATCACATGTACTTACTCCCTGTGAGGTCGAGATTCATTTAGACTTATCATATTCCAAAGAAATGATTAGGATTTTGGCTCGAGAAGAAAAAGAACTTCAAAATAAAAAAGGGTATCATTAGTGAAGATCTTATAGAATCGTCATGGAGTTGAAGAAGCTGCATGGGAGACAGAGGAACCGGTGAAATCACAGTACCCAAACCTATTCACTGGTAAGAAATTTCGGGGAAGGAATTCCATAAGGGGGAGAGTTGTAACAGCCCGATTTTTAGTGGTTGAAGAAACAATGGTTTCGAGACCATAATTTTAACGAAATAATTTGTAAATGTTATTCAATTAATATTTATGAGGACTATAATGTCGTATTAAATTTTGGCTAGGAAATTTTATAGTTTAGATAATTTAATAAGTAAAAAGGACTGAATTATAAAAACTGTTGTAACACTATTGACCTGTATCAATCGCCAAAACAGGGTTATAGAGCATTACCAAACAAACGGAACAGTAAATTATTCAATTCATACATCAATGCAATACATATTTTAATTTCATTCAAATACACTCATAACGTCCTTAATCGAGCCACACCTCCATGTCTCAGGCTGTGTAACATTTGAAATAGGGACACAAGGCCGTGTCCCAGCCCGTGTAACTCACTGACTTGGGTCGTACAGCCAAGCCACACGCCTGTGTGCCAGACCGTGTAACTCTCGAAATGCAACCTTTAAAAATGTACAGGCTAAAAGAATCGATGAAAAAATCTCCCAAAACATACCAAAACATGCATAATAAATCCATTTTCAATATGCCATTAAGGCACCTCAGACACAATTCATCAAATTCAGCCAAAACATATGCATAATTGATCATTCATTTGAAATTTATATGTAATCTATTAACATACCAAAACTTACCTCAAATGACCTCAATGAAACCTTATCATCACATACTAAGTTTGGTCATAAAACCTTGCATCAACTTGACCAAATAAACATCAACCATTCAGCATCAAAGTACCACAAACATAACAACCATTAAGGTATGAAAATACCATTAATTCCGCACTTCAAAACAACATTACAAGTCATAAGCATTAACTAAACCTTAAACAGAAGTCCACCTATATATGTCATTATAACCATGACCCAAAACTTCAAAATCTATCAATATTATCGCTGGATAGTGTGATAAATCTATGATGAGCTTCCAAACCGATCGAGCTTAACTACGTAAGCAATGAATGCTTAATAATCTCATATAAACTTTAAACATAACATTCCATTTCAATAATGAACTTTTTAGATTAAATATAAACCTATACCCATGCCTCAAGATTTATCAACTACATAACCATCAACTCATAAATGAGTAAGTCTATCAACATCATATATGTTTTTCATTCCTAACTTAATAAGATTTTATAAAACAATATACACCATAATTAACCTTTTGATAAAACTATGAAATACTTCCTTTACTTACTTTCCATTCTATTTACTAAGCATAAACTTAAATAACAACATCAATTCACTAATTAGTATATTTATTCACATCATAGGTAAGTTCATCTATAACATACGTAATTTCTCATAAATAAGTACATCTTTCAATTCATCAATCCGTTTTTCTTTATATCATATTTCAATAATGAACTTACCGTTTCATTATCTTTTCTTACTCATTTTATTTGTATAGTACTAGACATAAGCCTAATCACCATCATCAATACACAAGTTAGTGCATTTATGTATACAACTTATTTAGGGTCAATCACATGATAAACCATTTTATAAGAAAATACACCTTTTGAATCATACCACCTTCTCATGATCATAAGCATATTCTCATTTTTTGCCACCATTTGAATGTATATCATTAATATTAAACATAATATAATGTATCCTTAAGCTTAACATAAACCTAAGCATCATCCACAGTTTCAACTATTGAATTCATTTATGTTCAAATGAATATTCAAAAAATAACAAATCTTTCAAATTTATTAAATAGATTACCTTACCGAGATTTTCCATTCGAAGAATGATTTATGGATAAGAGTACATCGTCAGTCCAACCAAACACACCAGATGCTTACACGAGCAAATCCCTCCAATACACCAATGCTCAAAAAAGCTAATCCAACCGACACACCAATTCTCATAAGAGCTAATCCAACCAACACACCAAACAGAGAGTATAAGACGAGAGTTCACAAAAAATGCTAAACCTCAGTTTACTCAGGTAATATGAATATGCATCACTCTATAGCCATCTCCACTCTAATCCCCTGTAACACACCAAATCACGACTGTACTCTATCCTGCGTTCAATCCAATCCGAACATCAATTTTCAATAATATTTCTCAATTAATCATTCATGATCATCAATTGAACAAATACTTATTGTATCATGTTATACAATTCAACAATTCATATAGATATTAAAATTTTAAACCGTACGAACTTACCTGGCCAAATTGCATAAATGTCAAAGTACATGGGCTATTTGGTAATTTTCTATTCTCCTCGATTTTCCACCCGATCTTGATATGTAAAGGAGGACTTTGGCCGAATGCTTAAGCTATTATCCATGGCTTCTCCATTCTTCAATTTTAGAAAAATTCATGAAAAATAGATGATAGCCTAATTGTTTTGTTTTTAATATAATTTAATTTATCAAATTACCATTTTAACCTTGGTTAATAATTAAAATAAACATAAAATCCAAGCCTATGATTTTCCACTAACTCCTTGAATGATTTAATTACCACTAAAGTCCATTTTCCTTTATTCAATAAGCTATTTAATCACTCAAATTAAATAGTGATCAAATTTTACATCTTTTACGATTAGTCTTTTTTAATTAATTAACTATCGAAACGTTAAAAAATTTCTTAATGAAACTTGAATACAACCTTAATGACACTTCGTAAACATTTATAAAAATATTTACGGCTCAATTTATAGAAACGAGGTCTTGATACCTTATTTTTTAAAACCAGTTAACTTTAGGGTCTTACCACTTTAACTTAATAAATCGTTTATAAAACATAAATTATCAATCAAAAACCTTTTAAAAATCATATTTGACTCATAAATATTAAATAATAATATTTATGAACTTACTCGTCAAATTTGGTGGCCCCAAAACCACTATTTTTGACACCACTGAAAAAGGGATGTTACAACTACAAGGGTTGAGTAGTTAAATTAAAGGGACTAAATGGAAAATTTAATCCATGGCAAATTAGTTAGTTGAATTTTATGAGGTTATGCTTAATTAAGTGGTTTAATTAGGCTTAATTAATGATTTCGTAAAGCTTAATTAAGAAAGTTAAAATATTTACCAAAATGCCATAGTATATATAATAAATTAAACCTAAATTAAAGAAGAAATTTTCATTTTCTTCTCATCTTCTCCACGGCAAGAATAGGAAAAGCTAGGGTTTCATGTCTTTAAAATGAAAGCTTGATTTGGTAAGTGAATTGTGGCCCATTTTTAGTATTTTTTTTTATGTTTTTGAGTTCGTAATAACTTGATGTAGATAATTTGGGATCAATTTGTGAAACTATTAAATGTTATGAAAATTGCCATTGATGAATGAAGTTATTTCTTAAAGCTTATGATGAAATATGAAGCTTTGTTGATAGATTAGATTACTTTGAAAAATGATTTTTGATAATTTTTAATGTTAGAGATGAAATTGATTAAATGATAAATTGCTTTTAGTTGAGGTGAAATTATTGAAAATAGGGGCTAATATGAAGTTATAGAACATTCTTCTATCATGGGTATTGAGGAAAAATGGGTAAGTTATAGGACTGAATTGAGTAAAAATGAAAAGTTGGGAAATTAGGTAAATTGCCAAAAAAGTCCTAATTGCATGAAAGGATCAAATTGTGTTATTATTTTAATTAATGGAATGAAAGGACCTAATTGCATGAAAGAATGTGCCGATAGTCATGGAAATGAGAAAATTACAGAGTAGTCCCTGTACTTTGGAATTTTTTGCAAATCGTCATAGTAAGTTCATACGTTTATTTATGCTTCTAATAATATTTATGTTCACTGTTAATCCACTCTTATTGAATGTTATATTATATAATGAAAGTATGCTCTATCGAGCCATACCTATTGATTTTACTAAAAGTAGCTCAAACGAGCAAATTCTTCTGTTATACTAAGTGAAGCTCAAATGAGAAAAATCTACAGATATACTAAAATAAAGCTCAATCGAGCAAATTCCACTAAGCATACTGAACTACTAAATTGGTTGTAATGACTTTTATAGGTTGCGTATAATAGGAATCTCAATGTTCATATTGGTTGATGCTATGTTTGATCGGAAAGTTTTATTGAATTATAAAATGAACTTACTAAGATTGATTTAAGCTTATTTGTATTTGGTTGATTTTGTAGATTATGTTTTGAAGACTAAGAAGATTGGGTCAACGTCAAAGATCACACTATCCGGGAACCTTGGTAGATTTCGATTCTCGATTTTGGTATATGGCAATTATTAGGACCCTATGTATAACTTATGTCAATTAATTAGTTTGAGTAAGTTGTTATGCTATGATGTGTTTTGAATGACTTGTGAGAATCTACAGGTTACTAAATGGGACTATTAGTTAAAGGTCTGAAATGCTAGGTTATGTGATAACTCAAAGTTTATATTGTAATGGTTGTGATGGTTTGTATATATAATGTACTTGAGTTGCACGTTGGAAGTGAAATGAGATAAAATGTATTGAGATGTTAACGATAACACTTTGGTTGACATATTGGATGAGTTTATTGACATGTTTGAGTGTGATTGAAGTTGGTTTTGGTCTATGTAATTGTGTAATTGAATGTATTTTAGGTACTTCAACATATGGGTGAAAATTGAGCTTGGAATTGGACATTTTTGGGCACACATAGCCTGGGACACGGGCTGTCACACTGCCGTGTGAAGCACATGGGAAACCCACACGGGCGTGTGCCCAGAGCTGTGTAAAAACAGTGTAGCTGCAATTTTCACACGGCCAGAAACCTGGCCCACGACACGGCTGTTTGAAGGTTTTTCGAAGGTTACATGGGCTGGCACATGGCTTACAACACGATCTTGTGATCCAAAAAAGTGAGTTACACGGTCCATGCACATGGGCATGTGACGTCGCACATGGGCGTGTAGGTTAACCGCACGACCATATTGTAGCGAAATGAGCTGGGCTCTGTCACATGGCCTGGGCACACGGCTGTGTACCCTTGACCTGAAAATTTTTAATCTTTTCTTAAAAGTTCTGAATTGTTTCAAATTTGTCCTTGAATGTTCATAATTTATTCCTAAAGCTTTGAAAGCTCGATTTTAGACCCAAAACTGAATAGTCTCTTCCATATTGATTTACTACTTGTAATTATAGAATTAAATGGATTTTTGAATGTAAATTGTATTTAACTATTCCAAATTGATTGGTGACATCCCGTATCCTATTCCAACAATGGGAACAGGATATGGGTGTTACACTGATTGTATTGAAATTAAGCACGAATCCATAGAGTTTGAATGCTTCCACACTTCAGATATCTTGAAATCAACAAGAGCAAATAAAATATATCTAAAACCTAATAACAGAAGAAAACTAAACCAAATTTTACAGAAAGAATCTAGGATAAAAGAATGATGTCTATAACATGTGCCAAAGGAGCCTTGTTATAGCTTTTAGGTGGTCGTCATCCTTAACCTTAGTTAGTTGGCGTCCTCGAGCTTTAGGTTTTATTGTGCAGACTAAAACAGCCCTAGTTCGTATTTAATTTCCATCATAGAGTTGTTGTCGCGACACACCAAGACCTGTGTAGCAACAGAGGTGGCAATATACTCTTCCTTGAGACGTCTTTAGGGTTATGTTGTGACACTATCAGTTTGTGTCACAAAATTGAAGGCAGACTTGAGTTTTCTATATTTTGTTCCTATGTTGTGACATCGAGTCATCCGTGTTTCAACAAAGTGACCAATATTCATGTAATACGCCTTCTACTAGTCTCCTACACACTCACAAAGTGCATTAGCTCACCCTTAGGCCTCATTCGGCCCTTAAGGTTAATAAAAGACTCAATTTACACATTTTATTGAATGTAAATAAAACTAAGAAAGCTTAACTAAAACATAAAGAAAATGCTTGTATTCAAGCTCCTTAAATGCGAAAACTAGTTTAATCTGTTACACTAAATTACGACATATTAGTTACGTAACCCATCTATCCAGAAACCCAAGTGACTATATTTTTTCTAGTAGTTGAACTGTTTGATGTGGACACCTCTTATTGAAATTATATGAATTTGTTTGATTTTGGGGTAGGATTGGGAACACATTGCCTCATAGACGTGTGAATGTGAACACGAACACTGAAAAGGATAGTACTTGCATTCAATTCCTTTGTGTTGGTAACTGGTTCCTTTATGTGCTCCCTTCGTTTGCTACACCAAATGATCTTTAATGATGAAAGATTTTTACTAGTTGCAAGAAAGAGTTTGGATTCAGGAATTTTAAGGTGTGATTAGTTTTTGGAGATTTGAGAAGATTAAGAGGTTAAGGAGATCTTAAATATGTTTATAATGAGTATTAAGGTTAAAAATCGGCTAAATAAAGGGTTAGTTTGCTGAGTTGCACGAATAGGCTGGGTCAACCTTGCAAACAATTACAATGATGTCCTGACAGAGGGGCTCCATGTCGTGACATCCCTGGCAGCTTACTGTTGTCACGACATAGGAGTTCTGTGTCATGACACATCTTTCAGTTTTGAAATTTAGGAAGACCGTTCTCCATGTAGCGACATAGGAGTGTGGTGTTGCGACATCGAGTTGGCTTCCTCAATCCCTGCATTTTGCACAAAGTGTTGTGACACAGGGTTGATGTGTTGTGACACCGACTCTGTGTCAGCCCAACTTTCCATCCTTAGAGATGTTTTGGTCTTGAATAAACACCTAAAATTTAACATCTAATCTCTGCGGTTACTTAAATATACAATAATTTACAATAATTAAGCAATTCAAATATTTCTAAGTTTTACTACCAGACTCATCCGACAGTATCATTAGTTCTCTAATGGATGATTATTTCATTCTGTCAGTATTAGTCAATTATCCATCGTGCCATTCCACTTGTGCTTGCTTGTTCTTTTCCTTAAACCTGTTTATTCTGTTTGTATGCATAAGAGGAAGTGTGTCCCTTGAGCTAGGAACGTTAGAAATATATACTTTTTTTACATTGTTCTCTTAACTTTTTCCCACTTTCCTCTTCACTAAATTGATGGCTGCATTTAAATATTTCTGTCCAATGATTTTCATGGTTAATTCGTTCTTTTCTAAATCAATGGTAGACTTAGAAGTAGCCAAAAGAGGTCTTCTTAACAAGACCAATATCTCTCGTTCTTCTTCAAAACCAAGCACCACAAAATTTGTGGGGATAATGAAACTTCGCACTTTGACTAAAACTTATTCCAATATCCCTTTCAGATGTGCTGAGGACCTTTCAGCCAACTGTAATGTTTGAGTAGTTCAAAGATCCCTTAACTCGAGTTTTTCAAAAATTGATAAAGGCATCTAATTAATATTAGCTCTTAAATCACAGAGAGCTCTAGTAAAATGGATACTCCCTATCTTATGGGAATAGTAAAACTCCCTGGGTCTTTCAGTTTTTATGGCACCTGTCTTGAAATAATTACACTACAAGACGCACTTAGTTAACTTGTTCCCCTACCTTAATTTTCTTACGTCGTGAAATCATTTCATTTAAAAACTTGGTGCACTTGGGAACCTTCTTAATTACCTCATTTAAAGGTAGATTAAAATTTCGTGTTTTAAATAGGTTCAAGAAACTTACAAATTCGTCCTCATCCCTCTTTCTTTTTTCTTCAAGTCTCGAAGGGAATGAGATTTTTGTGATTTCGACATCTTTAGGCGTTTCTTTTTCTGGTTCAGCCGATGGTGCCTTTACACCTTTTGGCCTTGGTTCTTTTTTAGCTTTTAGGGATTCGTTTTGGGGATCATCACTATTCTCCATAACTACCACTGGAGTAGGGTTTTCTGGGCTACATAGAACTTTGCCCGATCGAAGTGCTATCGCCTTTACCAACTCCTTACCTTTCCTTCGCGGATTGTCTTATACATTGTTAGAAATACCTGTGCCAATTTATCTTTTGATGTCGCCCATCGTGCTCATCAAATGGCTCATTTGATTCTCAAGTTTATTCAATGTTCTTGTGGAGTCGGTACACTCAGACTGCACCTGTTTGACATCTGTCCTCATTGACTGCACGTTTTCATCAATCCTATCCAGACGTTGACCACATGCAGTATGGTCACTTGGGTTGGCCCTATCCTGGGGTTTTTGCAAATAAGAAGATTGGTAAATAGTGTTTTTAGCGCTGTTTAAATTATTACCTACTCCTTGGTTCCCTTCCCATCTTAAATTCGAGTGATCTCTTCAGTCGGGATTATATGTATTCGAATAAGGGTTCTCACCCTATTCCCGATGTAATTTACATCCCCAACAGGATTGTTGATATAGTGGAAGAGCGATTTGTCTCCCCTATGCATAGACGATGTAAAAGCAGATTCGATACGGTTGAGTCTATCCACTAGCAGTCGCTACTTGTCATCCTCTTGGGTAGCTTTTACTATGGTAGGTTTCTGCCATATTTGAATCGTTCAATAGGCCACTGATAGGAGTTTAATGCCATGTTTCCAATAATTTCGTAAGCATCCTCATATGTTCTATTCATAAGGGTTCCTCCTGCTTCCCCGTCTAATCCAGATCATGCATTCGCGTCCAACCCATTATAGAATACCTGTAGTCGCATCCATTCAAGAAATCTGTGGTACGGGCATTTTTGAATCAACATCTTGAAACGTTCCCACACCTCAGAGCAACTTCTCCCACTATCTGTCTAAAGACAATAATCTCTCATCTTAATTGAACTACTTTGCTAATTAGGAAGAACTTCAATAAGAACTTTCAAATGATTTCATCCCATGTTGTGAAAGAGCCTGGTACCTACGAGTCTAACCAAGAAAAGACGTTCTCAATCAAAGAAAAGGGAAACAACCAAAGATGAATAGTATCATCAATGACCCCATTATATTTAAAAGTATCATAAATTTGGAGATACCGTTTTAAATGCTCATTTGGGTCTACTTTCATAGTGCCCTTAAACTGCAGATTATTCTAAATAATCCTTGATTTTATCTCGAAATTATTATCTGTAAACATCAGCCTTGCTATAATTTCTTAAACTATGTCTAGACTAGGTAATGCATAATCCCTTAAAGTTCTCTCATTCTGAGTAATTTGTACGTTAGTGGGAAGTTATTGTGCTGGGGGATTTCGTAGGGCGTTATCGACAGCATTTTCAAACAGTGGATTTTCACGTGGTACATTACTTGCAACAGCTAGTTGTGAATCTTTGGAACGACGGAAATGTGCAAGTGTACACAATCGCAACAAGTAAATGTCGAGTTATCGTACCCACAGGGACTGCGAAAAGAATTATTTATGAATGCTATTTAAAACATTTTGGTAAAGAAAAATATTTTGTTTGAAGAGGGTGATAAAAAACTAAGATTTTAAACTAGGTAAACTAAATAAATAAATCTCAAATGCACGATTTCAAAATACGATTTTAATCAAGATGACATAATTGTGTTAGATTAATTACATTTCTTAACTTAGAATTATTAAACTCATGTTTATATTGTTATGAATAAGTTCACGGCAACTCGGTAGTTTGCTAACTTATGAACATACTCACCTACCAAAATCCATTTATCTCTTGACTATATCCCTATGTCAATTCAATCGATTAAACAAATCTTAATAGGCAAATATGTTATTGCACATACATACTTATTAAATCTAAATAATCTCTCTTACATATCCCTATGTAAATTCAAACAATTAACTCGATTTAATAAGCACATAAAAGACTATGTGAGGTAACAAAGTATTCTTACCTTGAAACAATTTAATCACAATAATCTTGCAAGTTATGCAAGGTAAATATATCGTCAGATATTGTTGCTAATCTAACCCTCAGCTACCTTAGATGATTAAACATGCACTGATTAAGAACTGTGTCCATTAATTACAATTTCAATCCGTTTAAATAATTAATTCATTAGTTACCTAACAATTGTAATACAAAAATAACTTAGTCATGATTTTACTTAATCAAGCATCTTACCGAGGCCTATAACAACATAACACAATTTTAATAATTTTAACAAATGAAATGCAATCAACCTAACACGAATTAAATTCAAGATAAATTGATTAAATTAACCATTCAAACAACATAAATATTCATAGATATTTTCAGCATAACAACAACGAAAATTAAAAAGATAGGGAACAAGAATCAAATCCGGTGTTTTTCCGTGGCTTGACTAGTTTCTCTGTTATTCCTTATCTGTTGTCCTCATTGACCAAGACTGCTATGAACACTTAATTGATGCTCCAAATAGCTGATGAATGCCCCTTTCCCAAGAGGAGAAATCGGCAGGAGAGTAAGAGAATTTTGGAATGGAAAAGAAGAGAGAGTGGAGAGAAGAGAGGAAAGATGTGAATGCTTGAGGTGTGTTTTTAAAATGACCAGCCTAAGGGGGTTTTTATAGCTGAGGAGAGTTGCTAAAAATAGCTAAAATTATCAGCCAAAGAGCCCTCCCTTGGCCAGCCACACATGTGGCAAGGTTGATAGTTTCAACTTTGCTAATTTAGGCTGGGGGCAAATCTATAAAGCCACCAATTGTGGAAGGGTTTGAATGCAACTTGAATAGGTCCTCAAAGGCCTCTTTGCAAGCTTAAATAATCAGCTAATAAGCTAATTTGGGTCAGCTCTTGGGACAGCTTTTGGGCTGTCCATTTCTTGGTCGGTTCAGTTCATTCGGTTAAGTTCAACTGGACCACTTTTTCATAATTAATTAATAATAATTTATTAACCTAAATTAAATTAATATAAATTAAAATTAATTATGCTATGAATTAATACATATAATTCTAGACCATCTTAGGCTAAAATTTAGTTTTCCTCGATACTTCAAATTGCTTCTTGGTTTTGCGCTTATAGCAGTGTCTACCGAGCCATTTTTTGCCCTTTGTGCAAATCTGTCGAAAATAAACAAAATTCGTGAAAATTAATAATAAAATTAACTAAAATTTAACATGTTCATATTTTAAGTGCACTTTAATTATTTTGTAAAAATTAATTATTTTTCGACAAGAATTTTGTCGAAACTGTATGATTTTAAGTTAAAAAGGGTATGTAAAAATGTGTAAATTTCCGTATTTCTAATCTTGCATCTATTACTGCTTCTGCTATTGCTATCGAAGTTTTCTTCGGATTATTCTCTCTGGATTCGTGGCTACTACAATAGGTGTACCCCTACTACGGGTCATACACTAAACCCAGAAAAAAAGGATTAGTAGGAAAAATAAAGTTGTATATATTACCTAAAAATACCTTAGCTACTCTTTTTACGTGCAAAAATTAAAATCGAGCTAGTGATGTTGCTCCCTGACAACGGTGCCAACAACTTGACCGCCTCTGGACGTACTAACGTCCAAAGTGTGAATACTGCAATAAAATATAGAACGAAAAGGCAGTATTCGCAAGTATGTAGGTCAAGTTGTAATATAGTTTTACAATGAGGTAGGTAAGTACTTCGAGGATCGCACCCAATGAAGGTGAACGCTAGATAAATTCTAACCTAAATACTAGAAAATCTAAATAGTACTTTAAATAAATTATAGTTCGAGAATGTAAAAGAAAGGTTTTTAAAGTTTTTAGAATAGTAAAATAAAATAACATAAAATAAATAAACTTCAGGTGATAGAAGAGTAGAGTATATCCAATCTCGATTATGGGTGATTAGCTCGTTCTTGTAATCCCCATCAATTGTTGCTTTGTGTTCCTCGTCAATCAATAAGTCGCTACCCTAGCAGGATCTTTTGATCTTCTACTAACAAAACGAGTCAACAAGAACTGCTTATCTTCTGATCTCAAAATCCAAACTGCTTTAGGGTGAAGGTGTTCACGAATGGACAATAGCAATTTTGGGTTAATTCCCACCTTGATGACTTTTCGGGGTTGTTAGACTTGGGGTTTGTTTCACGATCTTCCTTTCCCAAACAACTGATCGGTTGAGTAACAATTAATAGGTTATACCTCCACTCGCTAATCCTCCATACAGGGATTACTTTCTCATGGATTTCATAGACAATATGAAATTGATATGAAGAGAAAGCACGCCAATTAAATTGACAAGATAAAGTAAATGAAAGATCCTAATTGTATTGAAATTAAGCATGAATCCACAGATTTTGAATGCGTCCACAATTCATATCTCTCGAAATCAACAAGAACAAATAAAATAAATCTAAAATCTAAGAATGAAATAAAACTAAACTAATTTTTACAGAGAGAATCTAGGCTAAAGTATTAATTTTTATAACATGCGCCAAATGAGCCAATTTATAGCTTTTAGGTCCTTAACCTTAGGTTAGCTGACGTCCTCAAATTTAGGTTTGATTATGTAGACCAAAATGCCCCTGCTTTGTATTTAATTTTTGTCACAGAGTCATTGTCGCGATAAACCAAGACCTATGTTGCGAAAGAGGTGGAAATATACTCCTCCTTGAGACGTCTTCAAGGGTATGTCGCGACACCCTCAGTTTGTGTCGCGACATTTAAGGCAAACTTAAGTTGTTTTCTTTTTGCTCCGTATGTTGCGGCATTGAGTCATCCGTATTACGACATAACGACCAGTTACGTTGCTTGAATGTTATACGTGTATGTGTAAGTTAAGTTGGTTGATGTGGCATCCTGTTACTCGGGTCCGGTGACCGGACTGGGAGTAGAGTGTTACATTTTTTACCTAGTACACTGTAATGTGATCCAACCCGATTTAATTTTTATATTTCCCAAAATAAAATTTAATATTTATAAATAAAAAAATTTCTCATCTTTATTTTATCCCCAACAACATTTTGACGATTTTACCCCTGGTAAAATTTTGATGATTTTGCTCCTGGTAGAAATTTAAGAAAATATGTTCAATATTTCACAACTCAACCTGTTAACTATGACTGAATGATTTATTTTTATTTTCAAGCTTTAATACAGTCCAAAAGCATAAACTCATTCTTCTAATATTTTTTAAATAATCATATAGGATTTCAAATTTCCTATTTAATTTTCATTTTCATTTCCAATTTTGGAAACCTACATTCATTTCCAAATAATTTCATTTCTCCATTTCGAAGAAAACCATAATCATCCCTAAATATTTCACATTTTTCTTTTTCTATTCATTCCATTCATTTCATTCAAACACAATTCATTTCTAGTTTCAACGAGCTAGAGGAGGTACCGATTGGTCATATGTAGTTTAGACTCAAATGATTTATAATTAAGTTCTGGCTTTTCGCCTATTAACTATAAAATCATTTAGTCATGAAGTGATTAGACTACAGTATCATGATCGAGCTTTCCCCAATGACATACTATTACGAAAACAACTATCTAGTGCTCGTCTAATGACCTTGTCATTAGTGTGTTACCCTCATAGGTTATCCTTAATCTCTTTGGGATAATATTCGTTCTCCCAATATGATCTTAATTTATCTCATGGTATCCATTACATCTTTCTTCATGAAAAGTCAATCACTATAAAATAATGATCAAGTCATCCATCACAAAGACTGACGACCCGTGGCCACATTTTGTAACGCCCCAAAATTTCTAATTTAGTTATTGTGAAAATATGACACAAATATCTATTAGCTTTAGTAGTTGTGTTCTGGGAGTGTTTTGGAGGTCCCAAGTTCAAGCCTTCGTTTGTGCAAATTTTGATATTTTGAATGAATTAGGTCTTACTCTTGTTTAGTAGGCTTTTATTTGATTGTTGGGTAAATTTCATTAGAATGGGCCTGCAGGTCTGGTGGTTAAATGGTGTGTTATTATGGTGGAGGTCTTGTGTTTGAATCCCTATGCAGGTAAGGGTATTATTTTTTTTGCTCAGATTTCGGGATAGAGTTGTGTAATAGCGAGAGTCTGAGTAGTGGATGTGTAGTGAGAATTAGGAGAGAAGATGAAGGGATTTTGGGGGTTATCGGGATTTTATTTTATTTTTTCCCATAACCAGGTTTTGACTTACTTTTCCAAAAAACTTCTGCCGTCTATTCTTTTCCCTCTCCTCTTGCCAAAATTCTCTGAGTTTTTCCATATTTCTCTTCTTTTTCTTCTTATTGATATTTCCCTAATCCATTTATTTTCCTTCGTTTTCGCATGCGGTTAGTGTTCGCTTAGTTTTTGTAAGTGTTTCTCTTCGCTTCTGTCATGAATCTCTTAACGACTGAAGTGGTAATGTATTTACTCTGCGATTTGGGTGTAGGGGGAGGCTCGGACTGGTGAATTCGGTATACACGTCTTAACAATAGTTAAACGGAGGATTATCATTGGCGGTAAGTTGGGTTTCTTGTAAATTTATTAAATTGATGTTGAGTGTCTTGATTATAGGCTTTGGAGTGCTCGGGGACTGTTTTAGCATCAAACAAAACCAGGTGTGTACCCGAAACACAAAAAAAAGGGATTCAGCAAAAAGCCAAAATTACTTGCTGTTTGGACAGCAGCAGTTGGCTAACTTTGAAAAATTTCCATAAATTGCGAAAATTGAATTAGTGGATGAATAAAATATAGAATTAAAGCTTATTGAGTCTAGTTTCTCATAGAAGAAACAATGTAGGTAATGAAATTGTAAATCATGAGGTATAATAAAATTTGTGAGACAAAGTCAAAATGAATTTAGGTTCCCTTATTTTGACTTTGGAAAATCATCAAAAATTGGAGAAAAATAATTAGGGGTTAAAATTTACATGTTTAAATTATTAATAAGTATATTTTCAATATAAACAAATAGAAACATCGTCCAAATTTTGTACTAAGAGATGATTAATTTTTAGCAAAGAAGGGAAGAAGCTGTTAGATAGTAGAATAGAGGTAAGTTTGAAGATTTTACTGTACTTATTGGCTGAACTAAAAATTTTTAAAATTTTATGGTAGAAAGGTATTCGAGTCTAGTTTCAAAAACATCAAGCGGATCTTAATTCAGAATTCTGTAGCTAAACATATAAATATTAGTAACAGCGACTCAAGTAGACAACTTTGAAGGAACGATAAATAAATAGTGAATATATATATGAAAAATTAACTAGCACGGGTTACATAAAAAATGGATCACGTGGCCAAGGCCAATTTGGGCCGAGTGAGCCACATGAGCGTGTGAGCCCATTTTTCTAAAAAGTTTTGTAAGGTTACACGGCTCGCCCAAGTCGACTATGGACCTACTGGAGTGTCACTGGAGTCACTAGACTTTACCTCGTTAGAGGTGTCACTGGAATCACCCTTAATGTGGCAGAGTACTTGATGAAGGCCACAGAAAGAGTCATGGACGATTCAGACTTTAACCCTGAACAGAAATTGAAAGGGCCTACTTCCTTGCTTCGCGATGAAGCATACCAATGGTGGCTGACTGTTAAGGAGGGCACTCAGCCCGAATGACTAGCTTGAGATATCTATAAGTCCGCTTTTGAAGGTAAATATGTAGGGGCTAGCTACATTGACGCTAGAAGACGTGAGTTTTTGAATCTCATGCAAGGGGATCGTTCAGTGACCGAGTATGAGGCTGAGTTTCTGAGATTGAGCTGCTATACGCGAGGCATGGTGACCATTGAATATGAGCGTTGTGTCCACTTCAAGGATTGACTTAGGGACAGTTTGAGAGTTTTGATATCTCCACAGAGGGAGCGTGACTTTTCAGCTCTGGTAGAAAAGTCGAAGATTACCGAGGAGGTGAAGCGCTCTGAGCCCCAAAATTGGGATAAGGAGAGAGGCAAGAATAAGAGGGATTCGGATCCCTTGAGTTCTGCAATGAGGCCTAAGAAAAAGGTCAAATCTGGTGGGCCAGTTAGAGTTGGGGCCCTTGTTGCACCTACTGGATCACGCTTTGTGGGCATTATGGAAGATGCCATCCTGGTGAATGTTGGAGGACGACTGAGGCTTGTTTAAGATGTGGGTCTACTGAGCATCGGGTTTGAGAGTGTCCGCTGAAAGCCGATCAGGTGCAAGCTACGGGTTTTTGTACTGCACAGCCACCGAAGGTAGTTCAGCAGCCGCCTAGGGGTCGTGGTCAGGCTAGGGGTGGTAATGGTATGGGTCATGGGCAGATAGCACCGGGCAAAGGTGTTGGACAGTTGAAGTAAGACAGTCAGCCCTAGTTTATGCTGCTCATCGCCGAGAGGATAGAGATGCTCTGGTTGTTATCACGGGTACGTTTCTTATTTTTGATGTGTCTTACATTGCGTTGATAGATATAGGATCTACGCATTCCTATGTTGCTTGTTCTGTTTCCAAAAACCTAGGGATTTCGGTTGAGAGTACTTCTAGTGAGGTGACTGTGTTGATTTCATTAGGGTAATCTTTTAGAGTTAGCAAACTGTATAGGGATGTTCTTTTAGAGGTTCAAGGGACGGTATTTCTGGCTGATTTGATAGAGCTTCCGTTAGGGGAGTTCTATATGATATTGGGGATGGACTAGTTGGTCAAGCATTGTGTCAGTTTGGACTGTGCGACTAAGAGGGTTGTATTAAGAACTGAAGGGGGTAAGGAAGTAGTTGTGATTGGGGAATGTCAGAATTACTTGGCTAACGTAATCTCTGCACTGGTAGCTGAGAAACTGGTTTGTAAGGGATGTGAGGCGTATTTGCTCTACGTAAGTGTTTTTGCTTTTGGGGACTCTACTATTTAGGACATCAGAACTGTGAGGGATTTTTTGGACGTCTTTTCTGAGGAGCTATCGGGTTTACCTCTGAGGAGTTTCTCCCTAGTACAGCTCTGGTGTTTATCACTCCCAATCGAATGGCACCGAAGGAGCTTACGGAGCTCAAGGCTCAAATTCAAGAGTTATTGGATCGTGGGTTCATTTGCCCTTGTGTGTCCCCGTGAGGAGCACCGGTACTGTTTGTTAAGAAAAATGATAGATCTATGAGGATGTGTATCGACTACCGACAACTAAATATGTTGACTATTAAGAACAATTATCTACTTTCGAGGATTGATGATTTGTTTGACCAATTCCGAGGGGAATTTGTGTTCTCCAAAATTGACTTGCGTTCTAGATATCATCAGTTGAGGGTTAAGGAGGCTGATATGCATAAGACGACATTTAGGACTCGTTATGGTCACTACGAGTTCCTAGTGATGCCATTTGGAGTGAATAATGCATCGGCAGCTTTCATGGATCTAATGAACTGAGTGTTTCAGCCCTACCTGGATCTATTTGTAGTGGTGTTCATCGATTACATATTGGTTTATTCGAGGACTGAGGATGAGCATCACGAGCACCTTAGGATTGTTCTTCAGATTTTCAGGGAAAAGCAGCTCTATGCTAAGTTCAGCAAGTGCAAGTTCTGGTTACATGAAGTAACATTTCTGGGTCATGTGGTGTCTGCTGAAGAAGGGTTTCAAGTTGATCCTCGAAAAATTGAAGCTGTATTGGACTGGAAGAAGCCTAAGAATGTGTCTGAGATCCGTAGTTTTTTGGTGCTGGCAGGTTATTACTGACGATTTGTGGAAGGATTTTCACTGATCGTAGCACACTTGACTAAGCTTTTACATAAAGGTGTACCATTTGACTAGACTAATGTGCAGCAACAGGGCTGTGAGAAGCTTAAGACTGTACTGACTAAGGCTCCTATTTTGGTACAACCTAAACCTAGAAAGGAGTTCACAGTTTATAGTGATGCATCACATATCGGTTTGGGATGTGTGTTGATGCAGGATGGTAAGGTGGTTGTATATGAATCTCGTCAGCTTAAGACGTACGAGGCGAACTATCTGACGCACAATTTGGAGTTGGCTATCGTAGTCTTTGCATAGAAAATCTGGAGGCATGATTTGTACGGTGAGAAGTGTATTATCTACAGTGATCATAAGACCCTCAAGTATCTCTTCACTCAGAAAGAGTTAAATCTTATGTAGCTTGGATGGGTTGAGTTGCTTAAGGATTATGATATTACCATTGAGTACCATCCCGGCAAGGCCAATGTGGTGGCCGATGCGTTGAGCCGTAGGGCCATGACTGATCTGAGAGCGATGTTCACTCAACTTAGCCTATTCGACAATGGAAGTCTGTTGATAGAAATTTAGGCCAAACCGACATGGATTGAATAGATTCGAGGTAAATAGTTGGGGTCTAAGTCTCTCAGGTTACTTTTTTGTCGGGTTAAGAATGGTGGCACTACTGATTTTGGGATAAATAGTGATGGGGTACTTTGTTTCCGCGGTTGAATTTGTGTACCGAATGATGAGGATTTAAGGTATTCGATTTTGAGAGAGGCGCATGGTAGTCCCTATACTATGCATCCTGGAGGGAACAAGATGCACCGAGATCTTCGGGAATTGTATAGGTGGCGAAGGTTGAAGCGTGAGGTTACCGACTTCGTTGCTTACTGTTTGACTTGTCAGCAGGTTCAGGTTGAGCATCAGTTTCCTTCGGGTTTGCTGCAGCCGGTTAAGATATCGTTATGGAAATAAGAGCGAATAACGATGGACTTCCTTAGTGGGTTGCCTCTAACACCCACTAAAAAGATTCTGTTCGGTTCATCGTGGATCAATTGACCAAGTCTACTCACTTCATCCCGGTAAGGGCAAACTTTTCTCTTTAGAAATTTGGTAAGCTCTACATATCGGAAATAGTGAGACTAGATGGGGTACCTGTCACGATCATTTTCGATCGTAATCCTCATTTCATGTCTCGATTCTGAAAGAAGCTTCATGAGGCTCTGGGTTCAAGATTAGACTTCAGTACTGCTTTCCATCCTCAGACAGATGGTCAGTAGAAAAAGGTGATTTAGATACTAGAGGACATGTTGAGGAGCTGTGTTATTGATTTCTGAGGCTGTTGGGAAGAGTACTTGCCATTAGTGGAGTTTGCCTACAATAATAGCTTCCAGTCTAGCATCCAGATGGCACCATACGAGGCACTGTACGGTCGTAAGTATCGTACTCGTTTATGTTGGACTGATTTGCGCGAGCAACGTGTTCTGGGTCATGAGTTGGTCTCTGAGATAGAGGATAAGGTTAGACTGATTCAGGATCATTTGAAACCAGCTTCTAATAGGCAAAAATCGTATGCGTATTCAAAGAGGCGTGAGATCGAGTATTCTGTGAGGGACTTAGTGTTTCTCAAGATCTCGCCATGGAAAGAGGTTCTGAGGTTCGGCCGCAAAAGCAAGCTGAGCCCTCGGTTTATTGGACCTTACTACATTCTGAAATGTGTGGGACCTATCGCTATTCAGTTGGAGATACCTCCGGAGTTAGACCACATTCATTATGTTTTTCACGTCTCTATGTTGAGGCGCTACTGCTTTGATCCCACGCATGTTCTTTCTGTTAAGGAGGTTGAGGTTAGGCCAGACTTGACCTTGACCTTCGAGGAGGAGCTGGTTCAGATTTTGGAACATGATGTAAAGGTCCTTCGATAAAAGTCTATTCCCTTAGTGAAGGTTCTGTGGCATAATCATAACACTGAGGAGGCCACGTGGGAGCTTAAGTATGCGATGCGTCAGTAATATCCTCATCTGTTCTAATCAGGTAAAATTTCGAGGATAAAATTTTCTTTTAGGGGGGTAGAGTTGTAACGTGCAGAATTTTGACTCTCTTTTCCAAAAAAATTCTACCATCTATTCTTCTCCCTCTCCTCTTGCCGAAATTCTTTGAGTTTTTCCATCTTTTTCTTCTTCTTAATTTTTCCTTAATCCATTTATTTTCCTTCGTTTTCGCACGCGGTTAGTGCTCGCTTAGTTTCAGTAACTATTTCTCTTCGTTTCTATCATGAATCTCTTAACGACTGAAGTGGTAATGTTTTTTCTCTAGAATTTGGGAGTAGGAGGAGGCTTGAATTGGTAAATTTGGTGTTCTCATCTTAACAATAGTTAAACGGAGGGTTATTATTGGTCGTAAGTTAGGTTTCTGTTTGTTCTTGGTTGTCAATTCACTTGTAAATCCATTAAATTGATGTTTAGTGTCTTGATTATAGGCTTTGGAGTGCTCGGGGACTATTTTAGCATCAAACCAAACCAGGTGTGTACCCGAAACGCAAAAAAAAAAGCTTCGGTGAAAAGCCAAAATTGCTTTCTGTTTGAACAGCAGCAGTAGGCTAACTTTGAAAAATTGCCATAAACTGTGGAAATCAAATCAGAGGATGAATAAAATATGAAATTAAGGCTTATTGAGTCTAGTTTCTCATAAAAGAAACAATGTAAGTAATGAAATTGTAAATCGTGAGGTATAATAAACTTTGTGAGATAAGGTCAGAATGAATTCGGGTTCTCCTCTTCTAACTTTGAAAAATCATCAAAAATTGGATAAAAATAATTAGGGATTAAAATTTACATGTTTAAATTATTAATGAGTCTATTTTCAATAGAAACAAATAGAAACATCATCAAAATTTTATACTAATAGATAATTAATTTTTAACAAAGAATGGACGAAGCTGTCAGACAGCAGAACAGGGGTAAGTTTGAAGATTTTATTGTACTTATTGGCTAAACCAAAAATTCTGAAAATTTTATGGTAGAAAGGAATTTACGTCTAGTTTCAAAGATATCAAGCGGATCTTAATTCAGAATTTTGTAGCTCAAGATATAAATAATTTTGTAACAATGACTCAAGTAGACAACTTTGAAGGAATACATAAGTAAATAGTGAAAATATATATGAATAATTAACTAGCACGGGTTACATTAAAAATGGATCACGTGGCCAAGGCCAATTTGGGCCAAGTGGGCCACATGGGCATGTGAGCTCATTTTTTTGAAAAGTTCTGTAAGGTTGCACGGATCGCCCAAGGTGACTATGGACCTACTGTAGGGTCAGTAAGCTTTATTTAGACCCCTATATGTGTGATTTGTCTATCTGATTTGTATACCGAGCATGACTTATGATATCTGAATGTTTGTACTATTAATTTCATAATGGCATGACATATTTTGTATGTTGCATTGCATTGGGGTGGGTTGATGTTATTTGGACGAAGTGTCTGAAAGTCTACTAAGCCTGTTATCTGGCAGCTCAACTGTAACCTTCTGATTATGTGTCGCATTTTGGTACAGCATGGTGTGTAGGGTTGGATGAAGATGGTGCGTAGAGGCTGGTGGGTAGGATCCAGATTTACTGTATCTACATTCTGTATCTGATATGAGACAAGGCCCTAATGTATTTCTGAGATTGTATCTGAATGGGCTAGGGCCCAAACTGATTCTGTGATGGACACAGGTCCCAGACTGTATCTAATTGAATTATGTTGATTATTTGTATGCATGTTTTTCGTGGGGATTACACACTGAGTTTGCAAAAACTCACCCTTTTTCTGTTTAATCTATACAGGTAATCCCTAGACTTGACGAGTTGGTGCAGCGGAAGACTCGACGGTGGCCACACGTAAATTTTAGACTATTTTTCGTTAATGCCTAGAATTTATTACTTATTTGGGGTTTTTGATTTATCTTCTGGACTATGGACTGGTTAGCTTGAAATTTGGGAATTTATACTGTTTTTGTATGGATTTTTTTAAAACTGCAACTCCACAAAACACGATTTTTTTCTAAAAACTAAGCTTTTCCGTAAATAGAAATGATTTTCCCTAAATTAATTGGTTACAAAAGCTTCCGCTAAGAGATAAGTTTTAAAGCAAATCAACTAGATTTTTTCGAATTAAATAAAAGCTAACTTACTAACAGTTTTTAAACTCGACAATCTTGTCTTCAAATCTTTTTTCATGTGACATCGCCAGATTCGACCATAACGTCTAGGCTAGGTTTGGAGTGTTACACATTTTCTTTTCATCGACCATGTAATACCAATGAGAAGATATCATTTACCCATGTTTTGGGCTATGAATTCCACTATTTTGAATGAAGCTACATACTACAGAAGTCTACACCCAACGCACCAGCTTTCAGTTCCTTATCTATTTGAACTCAGGCTTTTACTTACCTCAAAGTGTACGAGTCATGTATACATAGTCCGCCATCCACTTAGGATTTAGGTATGTCACACTATGAATACCACAAGTGAATATATCCATAAATGGATTTATGATTTATTCTGCTTAAGTCCTGTCTGATGTATTGTCAGTCCAGTCAGTCACATCTATGTTTCTATCTTTTAAGATTCATCCACTATGATGCATAAGACAAGGTATTTCCCCAATTGGACTTGATAGACGACATATTAGTCTTTCAATCGGTTTGGTCATTTTCAATTAGTCTAAGAACATGTTTCGGTTCGTCTACTAAATACAAGTTGTCTTTCTGTACTATGATCCGACAATGTAATACCGCTTAGTTTTAGTTAAACATTTAGACAACCAATGAGAAACATTTTCTTCTATTTTCCTTTGTGTGCAAAAAGCATGCGAGGGTAATTATACAAAGTATATTAATGTAATCAATAAATTTGTTTTATTAATCAATCTGTTCGAAAAATTTACAAGTTTACAAATGAATATAGTACACTCAGGGCACCAGATCCAACAACCAGTACACCATAGTGCAAATCCCGTAGGCAATATTACATGTCATGTATTATATCATCCCTCTAGCACACCAAATTCGCTGTAGAAACAAAGCTCGGTAATTCGCAATAATTGGAAGATTCCAGGGTAAACTTATTGGCATGCCGTACAAGCGCGTAATCAACCTTATTGGCATGCCAATTGTGTTTATTCCTATGTTCATCCGGTGTAACTAGGGGTGAGCATTCGATCGAAACGAATCGAATCAAATCAAAATTTTCGAGTTAATCGAGTTTTCGAATATCATTTTATCATCCTAACTTTATTTGAAGTTTTCTCGAATCGAGTCGAGTGAGATGGAATTCGAATCGAATATATTTGTTCGAGTTAAATTTTAAAAAATAATTTTGGGTCCTTGTAGCCACTGTCACCCATCATAATAAAATTTGTCCACCTTAATCAAATTTTTTATTAACTTTCATCACCTCATAATTTATTTATTTTTTTTTATATACTGGTTAGTTTCTTTGCTTGCTTAGTTGTTTCAATTATCTTCATATTCTTGTCACTATGTATTTTGGAATTAAAAAAATATATTAAATGTAAAAATATGATTTTTTAATAAAAGTAATTTTAAAAATAAAATGTGAAAGTGATACCAATATAAAATTTTAACACGAATATTTTATGACATAATTAA
The DNA here is from genome assembly GCF_007990345.1 of Gossypium hirsutum. Taxonomy (NCBI): domain Eukaryota; kingdom Viridiplantae; phylum Streptophyta; class Magnoliopsida; order Malvales; family Malvaceae; genus Gossypium; species Gossypium hirsutum. Next base: position 44,018,141 of record NC_053438.1, on the reverse strand, counting down.
TAATTCAATTTTAATATGAATATTCAATATGACTAAACAATTCAATAATATAAATAATATAAAATTTGAAATTTAATTTAATAATATAAATAGTAGATATAAATAAAATTATTACTATTTGTGTTTAGTGATTTTTTTTGGATAATTTTGATTTTTTATTTAAGAGTAAAGGGTGAGAAGTAAAATTTTAGGGGGAAAATAAAAAGTTTTGGGGAAAAAAGTTGGAGGGAAAGTAAATAGGGGGGACTAAAAATTTGGAGGGAAAATATTAAAAAAATTGGAGGGGGAGGGTTTGGGGTAGATGAGAGGTGGGATGAGAAGGGAATAAAATTTTTAGGGAAAAAGTGGGAGGGAGTAAAATTTTGGGGGGAAAATAAATGGTTTTGAGGGTTTTGGGGAGTAAAATTTTGAGAAAAAATAAATGGGAGAGTAAAATTTTGGTGGGAAATGAATTTTGGGTAGATTGGGGGGTTGAGAGGGGAGGGGAGTAAAAGTTTTGAGGGGAAAGTGGGAAGGAGTAAAAGTTTTGGGGGGAAGTGGGAAGGAGTAAAAGTTTTGAGGGAAAAGTAAAGTGGGTATCGAATTATAAGTCTGGAAATGTGAATTTGATATTGCACAATTTAATTGATTCGATTGATATATGGAAAAAAATGTATATGTTGCAACTGTAATAACTCGATTTAAGATAAGCAAAATTAATTACATAATCAAATGATGTATTAGGGCTTGTAGATTGACATATTATCTTTCATTTTGAATTTTTGGTTTGTTGGTTATTGTATTATGCAATTTATATTATTTTCTAATGTTTGATTATAGAAAAACCACTAAGTTGCACTCAGAGTACGATTTTGTTCTCTGTGTGCAGGCTAGGTACTTTTTAATTCGATTGTCAACCTCAACATTTAGCAACAATTCCAAACTCAAGAGTTGGTGATATTTTATTAACGTCATGGCATGTACCTAAGGTGTTAATTGTTAAACAATGTTTATTTTGGACTTGTTGCCAATTTGAGGATCTTTTGCCCTTATGCATATACATATGTGTAAGTGATGGCAATGTTATATTGTTGAATGGGTTGGTATTTTTGCTTATACATATTATAGATAATATGTTATGCATTAGATATGGAAAAGTGCATGCTTATGAAGTAGTGATGATATTGTTGAATGGCTAAATAGATGTGAGTTTGTTAATGGTATTGAGGTGCCTTTGAAAACATATTGGAATGGTATGAATGTGGTGTTTTGGTTGATGTTGAATTGTTGAATTGAGGTTCCAATTATAGCATATTAGTTAGACACTTAGGATGATTGTTATAAGTGATATTTTTTGTATGACTTTGATGTTTTTGAATTGGTTGAGATATGTTATAATGGTTGCTTGAGGCCTAAGTGAATTAAGGTTAGAAGTATTGTATTGAAAGGTATTTTCCAGTACACAGCCTAAAACACGACTGTGTTCCATACATAGGCATATGGGTCGTGTGATTTGTAAGTTTTGGATGATATTTGGTGTAGATGGCCACAGTCTATTATATGGCCTAGTGACACGGCCGTGTGACATAATTTTTTGAATAATTGTAGTTTTGCCCCATATGACATTAGGCAAGTACATGGCTTGCCCACACGGCCGTGTATCCCATTCCACACAGTTAGGGGATAGAGCCGTGTGACCCCTGTTTGCAATTTTTTCCTATATTTATTTTATTTCAAATTGATCCCTGTTAGATGTTAGGTTGATTTTAAGCTTTTGGGTGCTCGATATAAACCTGAATTTAATTGTAATGTTTGTTAAACCTGATTGTATGCGATATATTTATATTCAATTCAAAATTTGAATTATAAATTGCATGTAAATGACTTGTATTTGTTTGTAGCATTCTATTACTTGGGTTCGGTGATCAGACCGGGTAAAGGGTGTTACCTTTATTGGTATTAGAGCTATAGGTTTAGCTGTTCTTGTATTAAATCGAGCTCAAAATTGAGTATAGAGATACATGCCAAAGTTGAGTCGAGTCTAAGTAGGGATTTAGATGCTGATTAGTAATTTCTTCTATTTTTTAGTAGAAAATGTCAAGGGAACCAATAAGTGTTAGTAATGTGGTCACTCTATTGAGAGTGAAAACAGAATTGGGATCAAAGCACCTAGTGAAGATTTAGCCAGTGCTTGACAAAATAGTATAGTGAGATCTCGACAAGAAGATCGAGGTGATGAGGGATTACCCTGCAAGATAGTGGAAATCTTTTAGAGAATAGCGAGAATTGATCCTCAAACTACTTCAGCAACTATAACTAGATGAGCCCCAATAAAAAAACTACGAAAGTATGGTGCCAAAGGGTTTATAGGAGTAAAAGGGGTCAATCCTTCGGTGATCGAAATGTGGCTAGAGGTAACGAACCGAGTACTTTAACATTTAGATTGCATGCCCCGTGAATGTATTATGTTTGTCATTTCTCTTGTGCAAGGAGAAGCATATAATTGGTGGCAAACTATTATTCTACATGTGTCCACTCATCAGATTGATTGGATTTCTTTCAGTTTGAATTCCATAAAATGTTTGTTGGTGAACTATACTTAGAGAACAAAAAGAAAGAGTTCCTATTGTTGAAACAAGGCGAGATGACAATAGTCGATTACGAATGTGAATTCTGCAACTCAGTAAGTACGCCTTAGATCTTGTCCTAATGGAAGAAGAAATTTGTAAGCGATTTCTTCAAGGAATTTTAAAATGAGCTTCGAGTTTAGTTGGTCTAGCATAAAATAAAATAATTTGTTGATCTAGTTGAACGAGTGAAAATGGTTGAACAAGCCTTGGGAATAGATAAGAAAGACGAGTTTCTTTGAGGTTCTGGGAAATAAGTTCCACCAAATGTAGAATCTAAGAAAGATCAGGTTAAACAAACATCAATATCTATTGGAAATATTAAGAAGTTGTAAAAGGACATAACCATTCCAAACTATGAACTTTGTGGCGGAAAACACAAAAGTGAATGTTGGAAGAAAGCGGAAGCATGTTTTTATGAGGATCTTTATATCATATCACTCAAAAATTTCCAAAAAATGTTAATAATACTTATGTCGCTACCCATAGATTTATTCTGACAGAAAAAGATTAGGGGACTGTTATGGGTGAATCATTAGCACGAGGATTTGAAACGTATTTTCAAGATTTAAGATCAAATTTACCTATTTATAAAATTATGTTATTCGCATGATGATGAATTAAATGAGTTCATAGTTATCGTACAAATTGAATTGTGACAATGGGTATTGAAAATTGAGAATCAGACAGAAGCGAATAAAATAAAAAGTAGTACAACTTAAATTATATGAGCTACTCAGTGTTAAACTAAGTTGAAATATGTTACATACTATATTGAAGTGTGAAGCAAATTTGTAATGAGATTGAAAATTTGTTGCCTATTAAATGTTCCAATTAGGCTTCAGTATATTTGATGATGCACTGTATGTGCTAGTATAGATTCTTCAGTTTATCCGATAATGCATTGTATGTGCCAATATAGATACTTCAATTTATTCGATGATGCACCATGTGTGCCAATATAGTTACTTCGGTATATCCGATGATGCACTGTATATGTTAATATAGATTATTCAATTTATTCGATGATGCATTGTGTGCCTAGTATATATACTTCAGTATATCCAATGATGCACTATATATGCCAATATAGATACTTTGGTTTATTCGATAATGCACTGTGTGTGCCAGTATAGTTATTTCGGTATATCCGATGATGCACTGTATGTGTCAGTAAATATACTTCAGTTTATCCAATGATGCACTATATGTGCCAGCGTAGATACTTCGATTTATCCGATGATGCATTGCGTGTGCTAGTATAGTTTCTTCGGTATATCAGATGAAGCATTGTATGTGTCAATATAGATACTTCGGTTTATCCAATGATGCACTATGTGTGCTAGTATAGTTGCTTCGGTATATTCGATGATACACTGTATGTGCCAGTATAGATATTGTAGTTTATCCGATGATGCACTGTGTCTGCAAGTATAATTACTTTGGTATATCCAATGATGCATTGTATGTGCTAGTATAGATAATTCAGTTTATCCGATGGTGCACTATGGGTGTTGGTATAGTTACTTCGTTATATCCGATGATGCACTGTTTGTGCCAATATAGATACTTCGATTTATCCGATGATGCACTTTGTGTGCCAATATAGTTACTTCGGTATATTCGATGATGCACTTTATGTACTGGTATAGATATTGTGGTTTATCCAATGATGCACTATGTGTGCCAGTATAGTTACTTCAGTATATTTGATGATGCACTGTATTTGCCGATATAGATACTTCGATTCATCTGATGATGCACTGTGTGTGCTAGTATAGTTACTTTACTATATCTGATGGTGCACTGTGTAGCCGATTGAATGGTTGGATAGCCACTCAAATATTCACTATACTTCCTTTATCCCACTCCCCTACCTATCTCTCTCGACTTATTTACTGAAGTATGTAGGGCTGGAATGCCTCCATTCACATCCCATCCTTTATGATCTTTAGGCCTTCCCGTTATGAGATATTCTCAATGCAGAAGCATATTCATGCAGAATACTCTTGCACTTTTTCCCTTCTCCAGTTTTTAGGGGTAGGAATTCCTATAAGAGGATAGAAGTTCATTTTGTTATCAGTGGGGGAGCATACGTGAAACAGATACTCCTTTATGCGAATGTTCTGGCTTTCAAAAGATGAGTAAGGGGCAGGGAGGTACAGTAGTCAATTTTGACCTATGCAATGGTAAACGAGTACCGATGGTTCGAAAGAAAGAACTCCTCTATAAAGTTACTTCAATATTTTCGATGATGCATTGTGTGTGCTATTATATTTGTGTGTCGGATCGTTCGATGGTGCACTCATGTGCCAGTATGATTGTTTCAGTTTTAGGTTAGGATAGAAGTAGATAAATCTATGCATATGGTTTGAGTCTAAGTCAGGATGATAAAGTTATAACAAATGACTTGGTTAAAGGAAATAAGAATCGAGTTGATATCGGGATCTAATAACCCGAATACAAATTGCGATATATATGTGTAATATCGATAGCATGTGAAAGACCATGCGATACAACTAGATGAGTCTAACGAGCGATAAGGAAGGATAGCAAATGGTTAATTTGATTTGGAAACGAAATCTTAATACTCACCTTTTCTCATATAAATTTTGTGGACGAAATTTCTTAAAGAGAGGGAATTATAATGACCCGAAAGTTAATGGTATCAAAATGTGTGGTTTCGGAACCCCGTTTCTGTAAACTGGAATTATAAATATTTCTATTTAATATTTATGGAGTTATATTAGAAGTGGATTATATTTTAGGCTAGTGATTTTGTCGAAATAGTGCTTAATTAGAGTACAAACACTACATCATAAAAGCGTCAAAAGTTCAATTCGTAAAGAATCTTTAATTACAATAAGACTAAGAGACTTATGAAGCAATTAAACCAATGTTTTAATAAGGGTGGACAGTAACATGGGTTTTAAACGTTAAAAATTTATTAATTAATAAAAATAAAATAAGATAAAATCATGTTAGTGGATTTTGATTAAAGTACAAAGAAAAACATATTCTCTCCCCATTTGTATAATGTAAAGCCGAAACCAAAGAAAGAAAGGAGAAGGACGAACAACTTGGGTTTTCTAGTTTCAATTCTAAAATTGGTTAGTTCAATTTTGTCAATTTCTTGTAATTTTTATGTTTTTGAGATCTTAGGAGTCAAATCTATTCAACCCATGTATTAATTTTTAGAATTGTTGAAGTTTTGAAAGTTACCATTGTAGAGAATTTAAAGTTTTGGGTGCTAAATTGATAGATTTGAAGTTTAGAGGTGAAAAAGTACTAAATTGATAGAAATTAAAGTTTTGAGCATTAGGGGCTAAAGTGTGTAAAAATGTAAAATTTGCTATTAAATTAAGAAATAAGAGGTCTTAAATGGAGAATTATGTTACTTCCATTTTTTGGGACTGAATTGAATAAAATAAAAATATATATATAAATCGACGATTGATTCTAAAATTGGTTGTATTTTGATAGAGTTATGTGTTTATGTTCATCCGTAGCTAAACTCAACCCAGATTCCTCGAAAAGGAAGGGAAAGGATAAAGTCGTCGGCGAATAGCTCGGAGTTTATGGTTTGTATTTCTATTTCCCAAACCATTTTTCAATTACTGCATTTATGAACTATGTTGCATGGTAAGATCATAAGGCAAGTTGGAAATGATAAAATGAGCTGATTTGAATTGATTTTGATTGATTGTTAGCGATAAGGGAAAATATTGTATATTGTTGTAAATGTGCAACTAAATCTGTTTTGGGTTGAAATAAGTTGTTACGTATGTGGAATTGAGAAATTGAATATAAATGAAATTGAATTAAGGGTGGAAAGTGGATATCAAATTATAAGTTTGAAAATGTGATGTAACACCCCAAAACCAGCCTAAACATCAGGGCCGAATCTGGTGATGTCACATTGTAACACCCCTTACCCGTATTCTACACTGGAATAGGGTACGAGGCATTACCAAAATAAATACACTTATAAACATATTAAACCGAGTTATAAAATTTCATCCAAATTAAAAACTTTCAAATTATTATCTTCAAGTCACTAATTAGGGTTTACGAGGCCCAATACATACCTATTCATATGCTCAATATATCCGTTAAATCAATCCAATATTGAAGAATCCACTTTAAGTCAGAATCCATATTAATCACAATCATAAATCTTTTCATGTTATTTTCATATATCAGTAACTGAACTTTGAATGTCAATTTACGAATATGTAATTCACTAACACATTCTGGTATACATAATGTTTAATTGATGAAATCATTTAATTGAGCTAAATTTCATATTCACTCCAAATTTTCTTCTATATCCATAAATGCTTTCACTTACCATTTACCTAACCAATTTCTCGAACCAAGCTATCACACAACAATAATACATCACCTGTGCTTCATGAATTCAATGTTCGAATCTTATCACCATCAAATCCATGTCATTCGAATAATTAAAGTTTATTCAAGCATATATTATTACGTTTCATATACCAAACATATGTCAAAATCACGAATACGCAATCAATTCATTTGTCAGTTATTTGACTAGCAAATTAATCTCAAAATTCATAACATTCCATTACTTAAGATGTGCCATAAAACACTCCTTTAACATAAACTAGCACCATGGCCGAATTTTCAGTATGCTATTTATTCCCCTTTTTCTGAATCACATAGCAAAATATTACAAATATGTATATATTTGAATACTATAATTATGCATCAACTTACCAACATGAGTTAATTCATGAGCCACTCATGACATCATTTCATGCCAAATATATCATACGCATATGCTATGAAACTTTATTTTCTCTCATGAGTTTACCATGACCAGTAATGCACCAATATAAGCATCACTCCTATTTCAACATTTATTGATTATAATCATACATTTAACCAATTATACACAATTCATTCATATATTTTATTGTCCTCCTCCTCCTCTCCCTCTCCATCCCACATCCTTTATGTATATAACATGCTTAAATAGCATTATACATAATTTCACTATTCACTTATATTTAAATTCAAAGTTGTCTAGTCGAGTTACAGTTACTAAATTATTTTTATCCAGAGCTACAGAGCTCCAAATTAAGTTCTGTTAATTTTCACCAAAACTATACTCACATATATTCTTATCATAAAATTTTCAGAATTTTTAGCTTAGCCAATTAGTACAGTTTATTCTTTAAAGTCACCCCTATTTCACTGCTCAACATCTCTGCCTCTCTTCACTAAAAATGAATTATCTCATTGTAAAGAATTCAGATGATATTTATGCTTATTTCCTTTGAAAATAGACTCATTAAGGAGTCTAAAAATATAAACTATAACTCAGAATTATTTTTTTACAATTTTTAATTATTTTCCAAACCTAGAAAAGGGGATTCCGAAATCAATCCGACCCTGCCTCACTAAAATTCAAATATCTCAAAATATTTAACTCTTTTGCTTGCTCTGTTTCTTTTATGTAAAAATAGGCTCATTAAGCTTTCATTTAATATCTTATTCACTCTCTAAATAAATTTTCACCATTTTTGGTGATTTTTCGAATTCACACTATTGTTACTGTCCAAAACTGTTTTGTTGCTAAGTTTACTTTTTCATAATTTCACTTTTTCACTTTCAATCATTATTCAATTCAATTCCACACATATATTCATCATTCAATCACACTTAATAGTTACATGATCTCATGTATTTTCACTTAGTCAATTTCCCGATGAACACTTTGGAATAATAACAGACACACGGTGGATTCAGCACACAGCAACCACCCTTTGTAATCAATGATATCCGGTGGGATCAGCACATAGCAACCACCTTATAATTAATGATATCGGTTCAAATAGTAGCCTGCACATAGTACTACAAATGTGACCATCACTATTCGATACACGTAGCAGCCTGTACATAGTACTACAAACATGATCGAAGCTATCCGGTACGCATAGTAGCCTGCACATAGTACTACACATGCGACCTATCATTCTGGTACACGTAGTAGCCTGCACATAGAACTACACACGTGACCATCACTTTCACTTTCACATAGTAGCCTACACACATTCCATGCCACACATGTGATTATTTCTGTCACTTCATTCGTATCCCTTTTATTCCGAATGTTCAATCGGGAAATTTCTCACTTATTCTCATTTTTTCCTTTTTCACTTGTCAAAGTCAATTCCTTGTCTTTCTTGACTTATAATAACACATTTAACTTATTTAAAACTCACATTATTCAATCCAGTCCAAAAACCACATTTTGGAAAAATTACATTTTTACCCTTAGAGTTTCACAAAATTATGATTTTGCCCCTAGGCTCAGAAATTAAACTTTGTTCCTTTTTCTTATGTTTTATGACATGCTGAAATTTTTTCCCTTCTATGGCAACATCAAATTCTCACTCTAACACTTAGTTATGAACATTAGGTATTTTTACCGATTATGTCAATTTACTCGTTTTCACTTAAAATCGGCTAGCAAAAGTTATTTAACATAATTTCAAGCTTCATATTCTACCATAAAGCATCAAAATAAACATATTTCTCTATAGGTATTTTTTCAAATATGAACCCTAGATTAAATTATTTCTAGAATAAGCTAAATCAAGTTATCGGGACTCCAAAAACGTAAAGAACATTAAAAATGGGGCTTGGAATCACTTGCTATGGAGCTTGGAAGCTTGAAAACCCTAAATATGGATTCCCCCTTGCTGATGTCGTTCACCATGGAGAAGATGGACAAATTTTTGGCTATTTTGGCCTTTTGAATTCTTTTAATTACTAAATGACCAAAATGCCCCCAACTTAAAAATCTTCTATTTCACTTACCGCTTGTCCATTTTTGTCCAAAAAGTTAACAAATGGTGTAATTACCATTTAAGGACCTCCAATTTAAAATTTCATAACAATTGGACACTTCTAACATGTAGAACTCAACTTTTGTACTTTTTACAATTTAGTCCTTTTGACTAAATTGAGTGCCCAAATGTCAAAATTTTCGAACGAAATTTTCACGAAATCATTTTGTAAAATTGTAGACCATAAAAATATAATGAAAATAATTTTTTTTCTCGTCGAATTTGTGGTCCCGAAACCACTATTCCGACTAGCCCAAAATTCGTGTTGTTACAACTCTCCCCCCTTTAAGGATTTCGTCCTCGAAAATCTTACCAAATAGTAGATTAATGATTTGCTTCCACACAATACATTTCAAATTGTTACATGATTTTGGACTTTCATATCTATTATAGATAATCACATAAATTCATAAGAAAATCAGGATAGCGATATTTTAACATCTGAAGCTACACAAAGTATCGAAAAATTACAATCCATATAGACTGATATCCATTCCTATGATAACAGACAATGTCTAGACAGATCAATGTCACTCATAATTAATGGAATCCAGAGTAACAGAAGCAATATAATCTTCACGTATATTCAATAGAACAATATCCAGTAGAAACAAAATATTAGCCTCACTCAGACTTTACCATCGATTTTCATATTCACACAAGGGAATAAATACCAAAAAAAGCATGGCAATGTCGAAAAAAACCCAAACAAACCAATAATTCTTTCATCTATTAATATGTTTAGCTAATGTTCTCATACGATAAGAATTCTTTTTGAAACTAAACAGTCACAACTACTTTTGAGGATAATTGTACACACAGAATGTCTAAAAGGAATCATAGTAATTACCCCATTATAGCTATTGTACTCAGCTATTAATACAATACAAACATTACTCAATTGTCTAATTCTGTCATCACAATTTTCACATTATCTCTTTACTAACAGAAATCGATCCAGAAAAACTTTCGACTAATTCTTTCTTTAAATAACATACATGAATAAATCATTTAATCAGATTTAACTTCTTTTGTGACAGTAACTTTGCATAATCTGAGTAGTTTTCAGAATTATCCAATATCTCTCTTTTTATATTGTCTTCATTTGCTAATTCATTCACTTTTCTGACCACATTATTAATCTTCCGTACACAAACTTCTGTAATACTACACTCGTAAGCTTATTCAACCAACATCTTACAAATTTCATTGTAACATTTTACTGATATGAGGGTGAGTGTAGTAAAGCCTTAAATTTATCTTACACATAAATGCGCATGACACATACTATCACAAATAGCCAATTCATTACTAATTTCACATTCTCAAAGTGTTTAATAAACATTTGCTTTTAATCACTTTTGTTCTCAACACATAATTCATATGCCAACTCAAATCACTAATTCACAATCGAAATTTCTATATAGCATCATAATCCAAATATCATAACTCATGTGCTCATATAATTATAACATTTATCAATAAAAAAATGTTATACTCTTTGATCCATGCCTTTATGAGTTTCAACTCATAATCAATACATTTTCACTCAAACATTTAAGTGTTTACTTCTATACTGTCAGAATTAATTTAGTTGAAAAACATATATGTCTCATCAAGATAATTTTCGTCATAAAACAATACTGATGAGGGGGTGATGGTGATGACATAAAGCTTTTAACTTACTCTCATAGATACACATATATATATGACTTTGCATTCATCATCAATGTAATACCATCATAACCACGTAGTTCATTCCAAACAAATTAACACATCTATTTATTATGAATATTTTCTGTCACCCACAATTTCACACAATGAATTTACATACTCGAGCTCAATATTAATATTTATTTAAATTTTGGTACTTAGCTTCTATTTTACTTACCGACATTTATTCAATTAGAGAACGTCTTACAGAATTGAATACTTCGTTTTCTCTATGCCATAGTCCAACTATGGTCTTACACATATTTACATATTGATGCCATAGCCCAGCTATGGTCTTACACAGTAGCACATATCACACCGATGCCATATCTCAGATATGCTCTTATACAAAAATCACATATCACATGTTGCCATTTTCCAACCATAGTCTTTTTCGTTAATTCATCAAATATCACTAAACGAAAGTACTCATTCTTGCGTTCTACTCAATTTAATCTTCCAACTCAATTTTCATACTATTATAATATTCATGGTTTAATAGTAAAGACATAAAACAAAATATCTTATTATCTTTAACTTAACAATTAAACATAAGATTCTACCATATGCACGTACTGATTTCACTTATTCTAACAGATATACATAAACACAACATTCCATCTATTTAAGTAATTTCGCTTACCATATTCACTTAATCAAATATGTTGAGCACATAGCATAATATAAACACCAACATACTTGGATGAGCTTATCACAATATAAGCTTTTTTTTTAAACTTATGATCATCTCTTTTCATACTTTCTGAAATATAGAATTTTTTTTTCATTCCGACTATCTATCTTTATACTCATAAGTGCACCGAATTTATTCTCTTAGATGAGGACATGCTTAGTTACATATAACTCAAATCACATCTTGATAATTCAGTTCACTTTAATAAAAAAACTGTATTGATTTCAACTATCAAACACTAACATATCAAGATACTATTTTCTTCATGCTGAGGATACAGCTCAAACACACATTCTTTCAACATTCTTTTAAACATGGTGGGCCAATAGAAACCATATTGGAGAACCTTTGTGGTATTACATGCTTCCAAAATATCTGCCATACGGTGCAGAATGACAGTGATGCAGGATACTTTGAATTTCATCATTCGGAATACATTTTCGAATTACTTGATCTGCACACTGCTTGAATAGAAATGGCTCATCCAAGTAACAATTCTTGACATCGTGAATTGAATGCATGTGGCAACAACCCACTGACTAGAAAGTTAACAATATCAGCATACCATGGCAATGCCAAAGTTGACAATAACTGCTCATTAGGGAATTCATCTTTAATCATTTGATTATCACCATAATTGTTCCTTGCTTCCAGTCATGACAAGTGATCAACCACTTGATTTTCAGTGCCTTTCCTTTCTTTGATCTCCAAATCAAATTCCTGCAGCAACAATATCCATCTATTGAGTCTGGGCTTGGCCTCTTTTTTCATCACCAACTATTTAATGACAGAATGGTCTATATAAATTGTGACTTTGGTGCCCAATAAATAAGCTCTAAATTTTTCAAAGGCAAATACCACCGTTAACAATTCTTTCTCTATAGTGGTATAATTGAGCTGTGAATCTGTCAATGTACAACTGGCATAATATATAGCATGAAACATCTTGGCTTTTCTTTGCCCCAAAACTGCTCCTACAACAAAGTCACTTGCATCACACATCAATTGGAATGGTAAAGTCCAGTCTGGTGCAGTGACTATAGGTGCTGTAGTTAATCACTCCTTTAACTCTTCAAATGCTTTTGAGCATAACTCGTCAAAATGAAATGGTCTGGTTTGTTCCAACAATTGACATAGAGGTTTGTATATCTTAGAAAAATACTTGATAAAGTGACAGTAAAATCCAACATGACCAAGGAAGCTTCTAATTCCTTTCACTGAAGTGGGTGGCGACAACTTTTCAATGACTTCTATTTGTTCTTTGCCGACGTCAATTCCTTGCTATGAAATCTTGTGGCCCAAAACAATGCCTTCAAAAACCATGAAGTGGCATTTTTCCCAATTCAGCACAAGATTCATTTCTTGACATCAGGAAAGTACTAATTCCATGTTTTTCAAATAGTCTTCAAAAGTGTTTCCAAACACCGAGAAATCATCCATGAATACTTCAGGAATTTCTCTACCATGTCAGAAAATATTGTCATAATGCAATGCTGGAATGTTGCAGGGTTACATAACCCAATTGGCATTCTTTTGAAAGCAAATGTTCCATAAGGAAAGGTGAATGTAGTCTTTTCTTGTTTAATAGGAGATATGGCAATTTGGTTGTACCCTGAGTAGCCATTTAAATATTGTAGAAGGCTTTCCTTGCTAGTCTATCTAACATCTGATCTATAAAAGGCAGAGGGAAATGATCCTTCTTCGTTGCTTTGTTGAGCTTTTGATAAATCATACAAACTGTCCAGCCTATGACTATGGTGACCCTTCCTTTCTTGGGTACACACCGAATAGGACTCACCCAAGAGTTACCCTAAATAGGGTATATAATTCTAGCATCCAACCATTTGCTAATCTCATTTTTAACTACTTCCTTCATGACAAGATCCAGTCTCCTTTGTTGTTCAATAGATTTGCCATGGCAATCTTCAAGTATTATTTTGTCCATAGAGATTGCTGGGCTAATTCCTTTAATATCTGCAATTGACCATCCTAAAGCTTTCTTGGATTCTTTTTAATACTTCCAGTAATTGCATCTCCTGGTTTATTGTAAGCTCGACATAGATAACTACAAACAGTGTATCATTATCTCCCAAATAAGCGTACTTCAAATGCACTGGTAATGGCTTCAAATCCAGCATAGATGGATCTTCTATTGAGGATCGAGGAGGTTTGAAAGATTGACGTGATAAGTCTAATGATTCAAAGCTCCTCCTGAATCCATTTCTAGATTGTTGGATTTCCATCAGTTCTCTAGATTCTTAAGTCAGTTCTATTTGATTTAATTCAACAGAGTCTGCATCAGAATTGTTGTGCATATGCCCTGCAAATTCTTCCTGAATTACTATGTCAACAAATTTAATAGCATGGCATTATTCATTTAGGTTTGCACACTTTAAAGCATCAAACACGTTAAATGTCAACTGTTAATCATTATTTCTCATGGTTAATTCACCTTTCTATACATCAATAAATGCTCTACTAGTTGTTAAGAAAGGTCGTCCAAGTATTATGGGTGTTTCTTTATCTACTTCACATTTCAGAATAATAAAATCTGCTGGAAAACTGGACTTGTCAACTCTTACCAGTACATCTTCAATTTTACCTTCTGGATGGACGTATGATCTATCAGCTAGTTGTAGTGTGACTGTAGTAGGTATTGCCTTTCCTATCCCAAGTTTCCTAAAAATAGACATAGGCATTAGATTGATACTTGCACCTAAATCGCATAATGCTTTGCCTGCATAATGGTTTCCAATTGAGTAGGGTATAGTGAAACTCCCTGGATCTTTTAATTTTTGTGGTAGTTTGTTTTTCAACATTGTTGTACACCCTTCAGTAAGTGCAACAGTTTTGAACTCCCCTAACCTTCTCTTCTTGGAGAGGATATCTTTCATGAATTTCACATAGTATATTGATGTGTAATTTCTTCAAGACTTCTAGAAATTTCTTGAATTGAGCATCTTGCTTCGACTTTTGGAAATGCTAGGGAAAATGTGGTAGTGGCCTTCCTTCCATTTGTTGAGGTTGTTTTGCTATGGCATTTGTATTGGCTTTACAAGATGAATTTTCTTTTTTACACTTCTATTTACTCTCATCTTTTTTAGTTTTTTCCACTACTAATTTGAAAGTTGTGCTGTCAGAAACTTCTAAACTTTCCTCCTCAGTAAAGGCATCATTCACAACTCCTGGCAGTTGAGTGCCACCCGGAGTGTTATGGCCTTACATTTTTTCTTTCTTGAGATCGAGAACTTTTTGTGTCACTAGGAAATGCTCCTTGATGTTTAGAATTTAATACAGTGGCAGTTTATCCCACTTGATTCTTTAGAGCTCTTAAGGAAACTGCCTAGCTGTAAATAATTGCATCACTCCTAGCCATATACTCCTTTAATAGAGCTTTCACAGTTAACGTTGAAGATGAAGAACTTTGTTGCACATTTTGCCGCGACATTGGTTGACTGTATCCAGGTGGTACACCAACCACATTCTGTCGATTAACATTGCTGGAATTTCCCATTCCTTAATTACTCCAGTTGAAATTTGGATGTTGTTTCTACCCTGGATTGTATGTGTTGGAGTAGGGATTGTTGTTGCTATGATTAAAATTCCCCCTGTAATATGCAGAGGCTAGATTGGATAGTCATTCATCAAAAACATAATCTTTTTCACATATATGCAGGCTAGTTATGCAACCTTCATCTCCTACATTGCAAAGGGTCTTTTCAAAATTTTAATCATATTTGTTAAATATGATACCTAAGTTGTTAAACATGTAATCGCATCAAGTTCTATTGCTCCATCAACTCTTCTAGCAGTACCAACTCTGGTAGTGGCATACTAATAATCATTGTTTGTTATTCTTTCCAGAATTTTATATGCTTCATTGTAGGATTTGTAAAGCAATGTCTCATTAACATATGCATCCACCACCATTCGCGTATAAGAATTTAATCCATTGTAGAACATTTTCATTTGTGTCCAATGCTGAAAACCATACATCAAAAATTTTCTAATTAGTTCCTTGAATCGCTCTCATGCTTTATACAATGTTTCATATTCCGATTACCTAAATGATGTAATGTCATTCCTAAGCTTGACAATCATGTTGGGAGGATTGTACCTAAGCAGAAATCTCTGACATAGTTCATTCCAAGATGCCACCGTACCTGATGGTAACGCATTCAACCATGATTTGGCACGATCTCACAATGAATAAGGGAACAATTTTAATATAAAGGCATCTTCAAGGACACCCTGCTGCCTGAATAAGTCATAGACTTCAAGAAAAAGTCTCAAGTGCGATCTTGGATCCTCAGTAGGTAAACCACTAAACTGGCCTACCGTTTGCAACATCTGAAACATTACTGGGTTTAATTTAAAGTGTTGAGCTTGAATATGTGGCCTAACAATTTATCTGGGTATATATGGGTATGTCTCTGTCATCTGGATTTATATCAGCATTCCTTTCATTCTGAAGTACTTGATCTTCTCTGATTGGATCATTTTTAATTTTCTCTATTTCTCTTAACTATTTTCTTCTACGCCTTAATGTCCTTTCAATTTTAGGATCAAAACAATATTATGTATCCTCTTGAATACTTCTTCTCATGCACTAATGCAAACTTGAAAAATAAAATAAAATACTAATTAACTACTCTAACAAAAATAACAGCAATAATAACAAATCAAATTTTCATCAATATTGCCGATCCCCGAGAATGACACCAAAAACTTGTTGCGTGTAAAATAAATAATGCAATTGTACAAGTGTACATGTCATTCAAGTAATAAAGCGATAAGTAAGTATTGTCTCCACAAGGATAAAAAACTAGTAAGAAATTGAGGACGTTATTATAATCTTGTTAACTATACGAAAATATCAGGAAATAATCTCAGAGTGAATAAAAAGCTTGAATAATGAATTACTAAAATTAAATGATAAAGAACAAAGAATTGATATGACAAATAAAATGATGTGCCAAATCACAAAGAATATCAAGAGTATTTATGTTGTTGAATGAATAAGGTTGGAATTATTCAGGCGAAATGTTCATATCAAAATAATGCAATGGAAAAATATTGTCTAATCTACTGCCTAGACATTCGCTACTGTTACCTGCCTCTTTCGATAGCTAGATCTTAAGCTAAAAATCTAAGTTCATGTACGTCTACAGAACTTGGGATTTATAACTGCAATGAATGTTCCTCTCTGTACAACTTGCAACATTTATGTCTAGAGTGCTATGAATACTCTGTCGAGTATTCGCTTGTATCAAACGATTCAAGATCCAATATACTTAACCTTTTCGGAATTAAATACTCTTAAGAACATAGCATACATTCAACTATGTCTAGAGCTTGCATACATGTATCTAAAATAAGCATAAATTGAATGAAACAGTGATATAGACAATGTCAAATCCTGGGCATTAAAGATGATAAAACATTCACCCAAACAACTCCAACCCAGAAAAGATTTAGTTCATGGGTGGAAAAGTAAACATCAAAATAAAATCAATCATCAACATTTCTCAAATAATTTTGAATCGCAGAAATTTCAATCTAGAAAATAAAAGTAGAACTGTAGGAAGTTATTTCCACACTCCAGCTCCTCTTGCTCATGAATCCAGGATAGATTTCTCTTCCCCTTCCTCACGTC
The DNA here is from genome assembly GCF_007990345.1 of Gossypium hirsutum. Taxonomy (NCBI): domain Eukaryota; kingdom Viridiplantae; phylum Streptophyta; class Magnoliopsida; order Malvales; family Malvaceae; genus Gossypium; species Gossypium hirsutum. The sequence continues at coordinate 44,000,588 of NC_053438.1, read as the reverse complement.
TGTATTCTGCTCTCTTCTAAGCTACTACCCTTTCTTTCTCTAGAATTCTCTAATGGAGTTCTTCTTTACATAGAGAGAAATTTGTTGTCACCAGTCGTTTTCTCACGCCAATCCTCCTCCTCTTTCTTCTTCTCTCTTCTTTTTTTATTGGGTGGATTTGTCCCTCCCAGCACACATTTTTTCTCCTCTTTTTCATGGTAGTTTTTCTTGTACACGTCCAGCTAGCTGAGAGTGACGTGGATAGAGTGTTGAGTCATCTTCTTAGAATTGCCATGGTAATTGTGTTGACAATAAATCTCACCATTTGCTACGATAATGTTTCACTTCCCTTATTTTCTTTCTGCATCATTTTCATCCTCTTCTTCTACCTGCACCTCTGTCCAACCACAACCACAACTTTTCCTTATTCAAGTAATAAAAGTAATAAATGATGACCATTATAGCGCAATCCGAGCTTTGTTATGCAATTTTCTAAAATTATCCTAAAAATGTAGGTGTATTTACTTAATTATAAACAATTAATTCCATCTAGAGGCCTTAAATATAACTCTTTTCAAGAGTTATCACTGAGCTTTATATTTCTAAGATAGTATGCGCGCATTGAATCCCATCTTTCATAGTTTCAAATAGAGATCCAAGGTTTACTTCAAGATTCTAGAAGTAACTATAGGGATCATTAGGAACTAAGTTACATTTTAGTGTTTCATTTCATCCTTAGATAAATGGCCAATATGAAAGAGTTATTCAAGTTCTGGAGGATATGTTAAGAAGTTGTGTAATTGATTTTGGGTTGCACTAGGAAAGGTATATACCTCTGGTTGAATTTACATACAACAACAGTTATCATGTCAGTTTGAAAAATGTCTCCATTTGAAGCTCTGTATGGTAGAAAGTGCAGAATGCCCACATGTTAGATAGAGCTCAGTGAAAGAAAATTAATAGCTCCTGATTTAGTGCATGAAATAGAAGAAAAAGTTTCAGTTATCAGTAGTCATTTGAAAGCTACACAAGATTGATAGAAAGCCTATGTTGATCTAACGAGGAAATAGATTTCTTTTGAAGCTAGTGATAAAGTATTCTTAAAGGTCTCTCCTTGCAAGAAGATAATCAGGTTTGGTTAGAAACGAAAATTGAGTCCACAATTTTTAGGGTCATATGAAGTCTTAGAGCAAGTTGGACTAGTGGTTTATAGATTGGATTTCCCTCTGGAGTTGTCAAAGATTCATAGCGTATTTCATGTGTCTATGCTAAGAAGATATAGATCTAATCCAAATGATATTACCCAAATTGAAGAATTAGAGGTAAAACCAAATCTGTCTTATTAAGAAGAGCCCATTCATATTTTGGCAAGTGAGGTAAAAGAGCTAAGGAATAAGAGGATCCCATTAGTGAAAGTATTGTAGAGAAATCATAATACAGAAGTAGCCACTTGGGAAAGACAAAGTTTAATGAAATAGCAATATCCACAATTATTGACAGGTATGAATTCCGAGGACAAAATTTTCTAAGATGGGGAGAAATGTAACAGCCTACTAGAACGACGGAAATGTGCAAGTGTACATAATAGCAACAAGTAATAAAGTGACAAGTAAATGTCAAGTTATCGTACCCACAAGGATTGTGAAAGAAAAATAGTTATGAAATACAACTTTATAAATTCGTAAAGGAAAAATATGTTGATTTGAAAAAGTGATTTAAAAACTAAGTAATTAAACTAAGAAAAATAAAAAGTAAAAATTTCAATGCACGATTTCTAAAAATGAGTTTAATCAATATGACATAAATTTGTTAGATCAATTACATTCCTTAACTTATAATTACTAAACATATGTTCATGTTGTTACAAATAATTTCACGACAACTTGATATGTTACACATACATACTTACTAAATCAATTAATATCTTGAACATATTCCAATTTCAATTCAAACAATTAATCAATTCTCATAAGCAAGTAAAAGATTAAGTGAAGTAACAACGTATTCTTATATTAAAACAATTTAATCACAATAATCTTGCAAGTTATGCAAGGCTAATGTATCGTTTAATACCGTCACTAATTTAACCTTCAACTACCTTAAAAGATTAAACATGCACCGATTAAATACTGTGTCAATTAATTATAATTTCAATCCGAATTATTTTATTGTTTACCTTACAATTTATAATGCAAGTATAACATAAGCATGGTTTTATTTAATTGAACAATTTACAAACATTGTTTTAATAATTTAAGCGAACAGAATGAACTTAATCTAACATGAATTAAATTTAAATCATTTTAATTAAATCTAGAATAACAATAGAAAAAATATTCATGTTTATAATCACAACATAAACGAGAAAAATTAAAAAGAAGGGAACTAAGAAACAAATCCTGGTGTTTCTCCGAAGCCAGACTAGTGTGCTCCTCTTCTTCTCTGCTTGTTCTGTCGATTCAAGGCCTTTATGAACACTTGAATGTCTCCAAGAGGGATGCTTGCTCTCTTTGAAGAGTGGAAATCGGCAAGGGAAGAAGACAAAAGAAATGGGAAAAAATGAAGGAAATGGAATAGGGAAATAAAGAGATGTGTATGAACTGAGTTATGTGAAATGAAGAAGGGAAGAGGGGAATTTATAGGTTGGATTGGCTGCTAAAAATAGCAAAGAATTATCAGCCACTCCCTCTCCCTTGGTCGGCCATGCATTGAGCAAGTTTGAGTGATTGAAACTTGTTATTTTTAAATTGGGGCAAAATGTAAAAGGCATGAAAAGTGGAGGGGGTTGAATGACATTAAGGAGGAGTTCAAGGGCTATTTTTCAAGTGTGAAAATCAGCTAATACGGTCGGGTATATGGATGGTGCAACACCCTATACCTAGCCCGACCGCCGAGCCTGAATGTAAAGATGTCACACCACTGTCTCACTACTTGTACATTACAGTGTTCATTTTATTAAAGCCGACACATGTTATTCTTCGCATTTTCACCGGTTTTAAGACATACATACATTAATTATCATTAAATCATGCTAGACATACATCAATGTTGTAATATCCCTAAACTGGGTCTAGTAATTTCGAGTATATCTTTCAGGTTCTGAGTGTGAAACTAGGAATTTATAGGTTTCTAGTAATTATTAATTTAATTTAGGAGGTTAATTTCATCTAAAATCAATTAAACAATAATCCGGAAAATTAAAAAAATATAGTTTTGAAAAATTAATTTTAAAGATTTCAAATAATTATTAGTGAAAATAATCAATTTCTGTTGAAAAAGAATTTTAAAATATTTTTTATTGGAGGTAATTTGAGTAAAATTTAAATATTAATTGTAAAACAATGGAAAATTTAGAGTATTTATATGGAAAATAAACCTAAAAATTCAAAATTTTGGAGGGAAAGGATTAAATGGAAAAGTAAGGGAAATGTGGGAGTGGCCATTAAGCAAATTTTCCAATTTTAAATTTCTAGTGGGTGGTTTCAGTTTTAAAACTAATATATCTAGCACACTTTTCACACATTTTACATCAGATTAGAGAGCTTTAAAATTTTTTTTCTTTGCATGATTTTAAAGATCTATCATCAAAGAATTGATCCAACAAATTTCCTTCTCAAAATACTCTCTCAATTCATCCGAAATTATTCTCAAAAGTAGCCAAAAATATTCTGAAATTTCTCAAGTTTCTTTAATCAAGATTTTCAATCAACGAATTTAGAGTGAATGAAAGATAATCTTCAATCCTAAACTTGTTTTTTTGATGATTCGAAACATTTTTACATGATTTGAGTGTCAATTAAAGGATTTTTATCAATGGCATCTTCTTCCAGGAACATATGGTTCTTTAATGGTGGATCTTGAATTTTGAAAACAAATCCACAAATCAATGGATGTATCAACTCAAAATGGATCTATTAAAAGGTTTTTTTCATCTTATTTATCAAGATTAAACATGATTTGTGAGGTAATTTAAAGAAATTCGAATTTCATCATCTTCATAAACTGATTTTCTGGAATTTTCTGAAATTGATTTAAAGATGAAATTTATGCTTAGTATAAGTGTATTTGGTCCAGTATTGATGATTGAAAGTGTTTAGGAGGGCTGGAGAGATCAATTTTGTAAGGAATCGAGCTTTTGACTTGATGTTACAAATTTGGTAAAGTATCTTTGTGAGAGGATCTCGATTAGTATAGTTAATTAAAATTCATGTTTATATAGCCTTGGAAAGGTGGTAATGTCTACTTTATCTCTGTTGAAGCTTTAAATCTTGAAGAGGACCTAGCTAACCGGAATTGAAGCTTGGATTTTCTTGGTTGATCACTTGTTTGTGGTAGAATAAATTTTGTGGTGAGTGTTTCTAAGGCCGATTTGGTAAATTGACCCTTATTTATGTTTAATTAGTAACTTAATTGATATTTCAATTGATTAATTATGGTTGAATGGCTGGTCTTTGCAAGATTGATATTATATGTACAAGAGTTAAATTTTTATTGAATAATGGTAAGTAAACATTTAGGTGGCTTTGTGCAATTTAATTAGGCTAATTATATTGATGATTAGAGCATGGTTACTAGAGTTTTTCATCATGATATTGGTGTTACAATCGGTAATTGAACATTGGAAAATGGCAAATGAAATGTTTGATTTAATTGGCTGTTAAATGACTATGTTACATGTTACACATAAGCATTTTGTCACATCAAATTGAGCACAATAATGACTAATTTATATGCTATGTCTGACCGAATATATTGGCAACATGCATGGTAGATCCATTGGATATAGTTGACATGCCATAAGATTTGTGAGTACTCACCTTTATTTGTGACATTGTGAGTATATGGCTCTAGCTGGATTGATTTTTTGGGAGAAGATAAGGGAGTGTTAATCATGAGTCTCCACTCATTGGGCTATTTGAGGCTCTATAAGGGAGTGTGTGCTTCGGCCCGCTTAATTTGGTGGACTATATTTAATATTTTTAGGAGTTGAGAAATCCATTTATCCGATGTATAATCACCCAATTAAGCCATGAGAAGTGCATGCCAATATATTTATATGTGATAACTGTTCTATCATTCGATTTTTGTAAGCCATGACTAATTGATTCTTGATATTGATAAAACATATGAAAATTAAATTGACTTGTTTCATTATTATGGCTAATAATTGGTGATTGATTGGATGTGATTTAAGCATGATTTGGATGTTGATTTACTAGTCGTTTTTATTATCATTCACTGAGCTTTTTAAAGCTCACACCCTCAAAATTTGTGTAGATAATCGTCGGGCTTGAGGAGCTAAGGAGCCGAAAAAGAGAGTTCCAAGAGATTTAGGCTTGGTAGAGACTTTATTACATGTTTTAGAGACTATAATCAGACATTGAAGAACTCCGGGGAATTAGTTTAATTTTGGTTGTAATTGGACTTTAGACATTGGACATTTTATTTTGGATGGTTTTATAATACTTTTGAGGCATGTTTGAGTTTAATTATTGAATGATTTACGGTGTATTGTTGCTTGATAACACAGTGATTGATAACACGGTGTGTGAGGCATGACATTTATACTAACGATTGTTTAAACGAGGCTTCCATGGAGTGGTTTACTAGCGACTAAGGTACACCACTTGTTTGATTTATTTAGTGTCTGTTATGCATGAAATTCATTGCCTAATTCTATATAATTGAGGCTTAATCGATGTCAATAAACTCAATTAAATGTGTATGTATATGTATGTTAATTAATCATAGTCAAACCAGGTTTAATTGACCATTAAAATATGCAAAATCGAGTCTTAAAATGAGTTTTTTGCAAAAATAGGTGCAGTAGTTTTCACACGGGCGTGTGCCTGTCCACACGGGTGTGTGGGTAAGTGACACAGGCATGTGGAGACTAAAGCTATCACACACAGGCGTGTGCGATTGGTCTAAAAATTTTTCACAATGCAAACATGGTCGTTTAATGACACACAGTCTAGGGTGGTTTGAATTTTTGTCTCTTTAAATTGGTATTCTAATTTGTTTAAGTTATAATTTAGTCCCTAATAATACAACTTGAATTAGACATAGTAAAAGGACTCAAATTAAGCTAAATTTTTAGGCTTGCATAATTTGACTAAAAGAGGGTCGATAAATACTTAGATACAAAATCGGGTTAGTTTTACCATAGATGGTAAAATGATGAAAATGCCCTTAGGTTAAATTACCTAGGAAAAATTTAACATTGGCTCATAATTTGCTTCCACATTAATAAATAACTAATAATTAGATAAGATTGAGGTGTTATAAGGTCGAGATGTGTCTTGGGTGGTCATTAGCCGAAGAGTCACTTAGGTGGCTAATGTAATACTTTGAATTCTGGTCGGTCCATCCCGATCGTGTTTGGGGTGTAACAAATGTAACTAACTATGTTAAAAATTCAAGGTTTTAGACCACTTAGCAAAGGGTATCGTAATTTTCTTTTAGTGCCATTGATACTACCTAGAAAATCAATACCAAACTTGCATTCTGTTTCCCGTACAAAAATCATATTGTCGAAAATTATCGGTACCTACCATAAAGTATCGATATATTTACCCCGAGTATCAATACTCGAGCAAAGGTACCGATACCAAATCTCTATCCTGACTTTCCTGCATGTTCCAAAACATAGAGGTATCATTTTTAAAACACGAATATCAATACCTCAGCCTCAGACCATAACAGTACGACATACAAAAGTATTTAGTTCATTCCAAATTAGTTCTTAAACATCATACATCAAATACTTCAATAAATAATCACCCAAACGGCTAAATCTAATAGTTCAAAACGTTCTAAACGTGTCCAAGCAAGAAACATCATTCCATCATAAATGTTCATAAACCTAAGCATATTTGTAACTCATAAACCTCTTAAAAAAAGCAATAACCAGTAGAATGTTCAGAACTAACATGGCTCTAAACAAGTCTATCACATTGCCTTATTCCCTAAAATGTAAATAAATAATGAACACATACAAAATATTAACAAGTCTTCCTTGGATCACTCCTTCAGAAAAACCACACTGCCCACATTGAAACATCACTAATCTGTATATGTTGAAAAAAGTGGGTGAGCTTAACAAGCTCAGTGAATGATTAGAATAACCACTACGCAAACATGTCATTATGCATCCACAAAACAACCCTATATATATACAATTACAATAATTTTATGTCTAGTGTCATATAATACCTATTCATGCATTATCTATTAGTTCATTTACATAGCATTTACATACTCATTCAAGCATATATCATATAACACAATCACGTATAATGATAAATTGGCTCTTGAGGCATGAAACAGAAAGTGGGCACTATCACTACACATCGAATACACAGATCTCCAATCACACCAAATGACTCATAGACTCAAACATATCCCATAAGTGAAACATATACCTAACACTCTCATTATTTCCCCTCACATGTCCCGTTGAATGGAGCTTAGCTCACATTCCCTTATCCCTCCAATATGTCCTAGGGCCTCAACACCCAAAATTGTTGTGCATGTAGGTGAGTACTCACAATCCTATGGCATGCCAACTATATCCAACAGTTTCAAGATCACAAGGCCAAAATATCTGAAACAAACACATATCACTTACCAATTATCCATGTACTATCATTGTATATTTGTATTTTTAGCAAAACACTGTCACAAACATTTAACATACACATAACATGTACACATTTGTACTTTCACAATAGTTATTATAACCACATATCACATGTTATAGCATCCCATCTCAATTCACATATTCACAAGCACATAAGCACATAGTTCACAAGATAACATAGGTATGAGAAAGCTTACACTCGAAATTTAGAGTAGGGGTTTAGGCTACTATTAAATTCCTAGATACACATGACTCGTGCCTACAAGCAACGATTCCAAACACTCACCAATACACTTTCGTCTAGAAGCCAAAATCTCAATCTATACTTTCCTAGCTTGTAGACGCTCCTAGCGTATTGTAACTTTAACACAAAAAATTCACACAATAATACATTCAAAAATCAGCTAAGGACCCACCACAAGCAATCAAAAACATACGCCTAAACTAAGTTCTCATGTAACCAAAACATTTAACATTGCAAGCTTTAAATTCAAATATCTCATTCTATACTCAGTCTTTCTACCTAAAACCAATTTTGTTCATCTTATAATTCACCTACGACTAATTCCCAACCTTTAAATTACAACAAAATACTGAATTTATGGTATCGACTTTTTTCGACATATTTTATGGCTATCTTCCAAAAATTCATTAAAACTCAAGAAATCTTTATCAAAACTTCAAAACAAGTTTAGAAACATTTTTACCACGTCAAAACTAATTGAAAAACACTTTGAAACCAAGTTTTTACTCAAAATCCTAAGATTCACCATTAACGAATCTATTTTCAGCTTTTAATCAAAACATCCGATTTAATGGCTAATAATTCAGTTTTAAAGACTGATTAACATTAAAACTAATGGGTAGATGAATTTGTTACCTTTGATGGAAGAAAAACAAAGGTTTGTCAAATACCTAGAAAACTCACACGTGAAGAAGATGATGAAATCTATGGTATTTGGGGATGTTTTCTTGGAGAGTTATGAAGGTAAATGGCTTGGGGAATGATAGAAATCAATAGGATCAAAGTTTGGAAATCAAAAATAAATTGGGGAGGACTTAAAAGAGTAAGGGCGGTAAAACAATGCTAAGGGGAAAAGCTTTTATGAAAAACTGTAGGTGGGGTGATATTAGGTTCAATCGTAAAATTTGGTAAAACTGTAGCATAAATGCTCACAATTTTGACTCTATTACAAATTAGTCCTCTTTCTAAAATTAAAGGTACAACACTTTTTCAAAAATTTATTTGATTTTCTAAAAACCATAATCGAAGACATCACCGATATACAATGTCATAAAATTCCAAACACTTTAAAGATAAAATTCTCAAAATACCTCTAAAACTCCTAGGCCCTATTTTGGGGTGTTACAAATGGTTTGGGCTACCCCATTATTGTTGGATCAGTCCTCTTTTATCTAGCACAATTGGGCCCCTTTCCTTTTTCAGGTTTATAATTAATTTTTAACCTAATTAATTTTGGATCAAAATTCATTGTAAAATATGTATAATAATCATTATTGGACCATCCTTGGCTTAAAAATAATTAGTCGTGCTCCTGATTTACTTGATGGAGAAAATTGCTCCAACAGTTCAAACCTTTAAAAGTGACTGTCGAGCCAATTTTCACCTTTTATGTAAAACTATCGAAAATAAACCAAATTTGTGAAAATTTATTATAAAAAATTAAAATTAAAAATGTTAATAATTTAAGTGCAAATTAATTAATTTATAATTAAAGTATGAATTTCGACAAAAAAATCCTACGAAACTACACGAATTAGAGCTCAAAAGGTGCTAAAAAAGTCTCTATATTTTTGTGTTTTGCCACCCCCAAACTTAATTCAGTGCTCGTCACGAGTAATGCACAAGTTGCAACAGAAATTTCTTGAAATCACATTTGAAAGATATCTTTAAAACACATTCCCCCTACAACTATGAGTTCAGAATAATTATGCTCAAGAACAAGAATTTTGAAATTAGTAACCCAAGTATACATAATATTTTAATTATTCTCAATCATTATCACGATAGCAAGAATAAACTAAATGATTTTTCAATAAAGATATGCTAATTCTTACCAATTAATTTTTATTCACTTATTTAAGACTAAACTGCAATCACTAAGTTTAAATTATGTCTTCATATGTTGAACTTAACAATTTCTCTTTCTCTCCACTAATGTAGGCAACATAGAAATCAGAATCAATAGGTCTTTTAAATAGGTTGTAACGTAGCTAAGCTAGGGGTAGGTAAAAGATGGACAAATTTAGGCTAAAAGCCTTAAATTCAGCTTGCATTCGACCTTCAGAATAAATAACTTCAAATTCACCAACTTATTTTGCATTTGAGTTCACACATGCTCTTTGTACATTTATTTCTTTTGATTTCATATGCTCTTTTTTTCTTTCTTTCTTTCTTCTTCTTTTTTTTTCGAGCATATTACTATATGTACTACAATCTTTTGAGCATTTGATACTTCTTTTCAACTCCCCCAAACTTATTTTCAGAGAATATTTTGGATAGACTAAGTCTAGTGTTTGGGACAATTTAGAGAAAACTATGAGAGAAGTAGTGGCTTAATATTGCAATGGTTCAAATAAAATCAAGCCATATAGTCTCAAAGTTGAGTTTCAAGGGAAAAATATTCATTAAAATTGGCTTGAAAGGCTCAAACATTCCAAACAAAATTTTCCTAAATCATTTTCAAAAATTCATGCTTCCTAGGATTTCGCCTCAATAAATTACTAAGTCAATTCTAGAGACTTAAACTTTCACGCATGCCTAACCTTTCTAATGATTTAAAAAAATTTTAATTCGATTTAAAAACTTTATTAAGAGTAACATCATGTCGTAGTTTAGCTAACAAAACAATTATTTGACATAATAGAACTTTATTTATACTAAAGTTTAGCATAATTAACAAAAATTCAAATTTTTGAACAAAAAATAGCTTAATCATAATTATAAGAGTAATGTATTCTAAAAAAAACAATTTCAATTTTTGGTCCCCTTACTTAAGATGAACAATGTCCCCATTGTTAAAAACAATAGATAAATAAAAAATATAGAAGTGAATAGATACTGTACACTAGGTAAGACCATAGGAAAAGGAGGTGAGTGAAGTTTGACTGCTTAAATACCAAGCTTTTCCTAAGTAAATCCAATCCTAGACATGTATGTATCTATTTTCACAGTTCTTATTTTGCAATTTGTTCAATTTTATTGATGATTTACACCTCTTATTTTATTATGCAAGAAATAGAGGTATCCTAAAAGAACCTAATCCTAAAACTTTAAATATCCTAAGAAATAAAATAAAGTAAAGATATCCCTCTTTTGATTTATTTGCAGACCTCTCACAATCTGACTCATCTTTTGCTCCATCGTTCTTGTTTTTGCTTCAATTATCTCGTTCCCTCTGACACTGGAGTCCATGGTTCAATATAAAGTCTAGAAATTCAGGCACAAAAATAAATGGGTCATGAAATATTTTCATAAAAGCGCTTCTCATTGATTCGTCCCGTATTTTTTAGTATCTCCAGTAAGCTTGTTGCTGCTACTACATATGTTGCACTATGTCCATCAACTTTGACAACTTATCATGAAGATCTGGGTGAGGTGAACGAGTTCTATACGTTGAGGTAGCCATGTCAAGTTCGATCATTGGTTCAGTTGGTTATGTCTCATCAGGAATTTCAATTGGTTACATTGGTTCGATTTTTTTATGATCTTCTTCTTTTTCGAGATCCTCGGTTGATTCAACTCGTTACTACAGAACATAATCTCCTGCTACTCAAAAGAGATCCTAATCTGTGATTTTGCCTTGGCTATAACCTGTCTTCTTTCCATTTGCAAGAATTTTAGCTTTCAAGCACAAAATTGTTATCGTAAAGGGAAAGTATGCTGGACCAGAATGTCTAGTGGCACAATTTCAAATCTCTCAGAATGATTTTTCCCACATCAATGGCCTTTGCTGTCATAATTGAGTATAACAAGATCATTCTTTTTTACTGAAATTGTAGTCCCATGTGAAACAGGCATAAGGCTAAACCAAATGAAATAAAACCATACATTCACTAATGGTGTCAAATATTCTCTGCGACAAGTGTGAGTTCCATGCTTTGACACAATCCATTTAGAACCCTGAACTGTAAGTTCCTCGAGAAATTCTTGTAACTTTTCAGCCTCAATATTTTCCATTAAGGAAGAATTCAATCATCTTCAAAATCAGGTAAATCAAAGAATTCATAATAGTTTTTGATTTTATTGGTACCTTGATTCCTTGGATAGAGACATTTGTTAATTCGCTTGAGGTCAAATTCACATAAAATTCATGAACTAACTCTTCATCTGCACTTGGTCTTTTTTCACAAAACACCTTCCAATTTAAAGCTTTTGCAACTTGTTGAATGCTCGCCATGAAATTAGTATAGTTGCTTTCTTTCAATGTAAAACCTTTTTCTGGGAGCATTTGTTGATTTCTGAAAATGCTATCGTGTCTCACTTTGGCCTCTTTACAGTGGAATTTGTTTTGTGATTCTTCAACTTAGACAGAGGCACAAGTTCTTTTGCAAGGCATGATTTAACCTAAACATCACATAAGATGGAAACAAATATTTTCTCAAAAATTTATTGCCGTCAAATATTAACAATTCAATAAATTGAAATTTTAAATAATTAAATCAAATTAAAATTTAGGAGAAAATTTTCTTACCACCTTTTTATAAAAATTAAGAGCTCGATAAAATAAATAGAATGTGAAGCTAATAATGTCAATTTAGGGTTGGTTGGAGGGTGATTGGTTGGTTTCTTTGATGGTTGCGGCAAGTTGTGATGGTGGCGTGGTGTTTGCGAAGCAAGGGTGTGCACGGGTCAAGGCAAGAGGCAGTAGCAAGGCGCGAGTACTAAGGGATAGTAGCGGTGTACGAAGGCTGGAACGTGAGTAGCAGGTGATGCGCAAGACCAAGGGCAAGAGCAAGGGCAAGCGCAAGTTGCGAAGCATACAGCTAGGTGCTTGGTGCGTCAGTTATTGGGTGCGCGAGAAGAGAAGATCCATGCGAGCTGGTGCACAAGGGAGCAATGGTACTTGCGATGAGAAGGCTGGTGCGGTCTAGGTGCTGCGTGTTGTGGCTGGTAGCAGCTGATGGTTTCGACACTATGGAGGATGGATGGTGTTTAAGAGTAGTGGAGGTAAAGGTGTATGGGAAGGTGATATTTAAAGTATGAGGTTGGGAAATTTAAATCAAATTCTTAAAAAAATAATAATAGAATACTATAACTTCTAATCCTATTTAATGAAATAAAAATTAATATATAATATCAAGTATATTAATATATTACTTCATATTATCTTATTTATTAGAAATAAAAATTCTTAAATAATATACTAAAAAAAATATTAACCAATTCTAATCCTATACAACGTTAATAACAATTAATATATATTATAAAAAATATAATTATATATTTTTTGTTATCATCTTATTTATTAAAATTAAAAATTAAAAACAGTTATTTTAGTTATTTTAAAAATATTTACAGAAAAGACAACTAATTTCAATATTTACAAAAAGGACAGTCAGTTATTGCAAATAATTCAATTAAGTACTTGGACTTAAAGATAATTTGAAATTTGAGTTACAAACTAAAACTTGGATCAAAATTGACCATTTTATTTGAAATTTAAAAATTTATGTTGTTACTTAGGAAATACTTTCTTGAAAGGTTATGTTAAAATCAATCCCTAGGAAAAATTGTAGGGGTCACAAGCAGTCCTGCTTAAGTTTCAATCTCCTAGATAGAATTTATTTTAACATACTAATCCAGAAAATATAGCCTAAGTCATTTATTTAAAAAGATAATTGTAAAAGATTAGGCATCTAATAAAATGAGTGAAGTTTTATCCAGCTCAATTTTATCTCCCCAGTAATGTTTCAAGCGCTGAGTGTTAACTCAAAAATTATCTCCCTTACTGTGAAGTTCAACAACCTTGTATGGGAAGACTTGATGAATAGTGAATAGATCGAACCAACATGATTTTAACTTACCAAGAAAGAACCTTAATCCAAGACTAAACAACAAGACTTGTTGACTTGTTTCAAATTCTCGAACTCGAATGTGCTTGTCATGCCATTTTTTTAATCTCTCATTGAATAATTTGGCATTGTCATATGAGAACATTCGAAACTCTTCTAACTCATTAAGTTGAATCATTTGTTTCTTTTTAGCAAGCTTGAGATCCAGGTTGAGCTGTTGGAGAGCCCAGTAAGCTTTATGTTCTAACTCCAAGGGCAAATGACATGCTTTCCTAAAAACCAACCGATAGGGAGACTTCCCAAAAGGTGTTTTCTATACTGCCTTATAGGCCAACAAAGCTTCATCCAATCTTTTGGACCAATCTAGCTGGTTTGGACAAACTACCTTCTCGAGTATAACTTTTATCTTTTTATTTGCCAATTTAGCTTGCCCATTCGTCTTCGGATAGTAAGTTGTGGCAACCTTGTACTTCACTCCATGTCTATCAAGCAACCATTTCAACCATTTGTTCATAAAGTGGGACCCCTCATCACTGATGATAGCCCTAGGAGTTCCAAACCTTGTGAACACATGTTTTTGCAAAAACTTCATTACAAAATTAGCATAGTTTTTCGGATATGCCTCAGCCTCAACCTACTTAAATACATAGTCTATTGCTACCAATATATACTTGTGACCAAAATAAGAAGGGAACGGATTGAGAAAGTCAATACCCCAAACATCGAATAATTCTACCTTAATGATGTTTGTTCGAGGCATCTCATTTCTATTGTTGATGTTTCCAACCGTTTGGCATCGATCACAACTCTTTAGATAGGTATATGCATCTTTAAATAGAGTTGGCCAAAAGAATCTGGCTTGCAATACCTTTGATGTAGTACGTGAACCTCTGAGGTGTCTCCTACTTGGAGCTATGTAACAATGATATAGAATTTCATGTACCTCATTTTCATTCACGCATCTCCTAATCATTTGATCTGCGCACTTTTTAAACAAGTATGACTCTTCCTAGAAATAATGCTTCACATCGTGAAGAAACTTTTTCTTTTGTTGATACGTCTTATCTATCAGCATCAAACCACAAGCTAAATAGTAAGCAAAATCAGCAAACCAGTTGGTGTTATGGACATGATTTACCTTAAGTATGTGCTCGCCTGAGAATGTCTCATGGATGGGTATAAGAGATGAAGTTTCTTCTTGTGGCTCCAATCTGGATAAGTGATCTGCTACCTCATTTTCTACCCCTTTTTGATCTTGAATATCTAGATCGAACTCTTGGAGTAGAAGTACCCATCGTATCAACCTCAACTTATCATCTTTCTTGGTAAGTAAATGTTTAATTGTCGAATGATCTATATAGACAGTCACTTTGGTACCTACAAGATAAGATTGAAACTTGTCAAAAGAAAACAAAATAGCAAGTAACTCTTTCTCTGTTACCATATAATTCAGTTGAGCTCCCATCAGACTCCGACTTACATAATAGATGGGATGAAAAACTTTGTTCCATCGCTGGCCCATCATAGCTCCTACCGCGAAGTCACTTGTATTACACATTAACTTAAATGGAAAATCCCAATCCGATGTGATGATAATTGGTGTCGAAACTAACTGATTCTTTAGATCATTAAAAGGTTTCAAACATTCTTCATCAAAGTTGAATGTTGTGTCCTTCTCTAATAATTTGCATAAGGTTTTAGCAATTTTAAAAAAGTCTTTGATGAATCTTCAATAAAATTCGACATGTCCCAAAAAGCTCCTAACACCATTTACAGATGTTGAAGGTTGGAGTTTATCAATAAAATCTACCTTGGCTTTATCTACCTTGATTCCTTGTCTTGTTAGACAGTGCCCCAAAACAATCCCTTCTCGTACCATGAAATGAAACTTTTCCTAGTTGAGTACTAGGTTTGTTTCTTCACACCGCCTCAGTACCTTGGCAAGATTGGCTAAGCAATCATCGTAAGTGTCTCCAAACACAGAAAAATTGTCCATAAAAACTTTCAAACAATTTTCCACCATGTAAGCAAAAATAGCCATCATACATCTCTGAAATGTAGCAGATGCATTACATAAACAAAATGGCATACATCTAAACACGAACGTATTGTACGAGCATGTGAACGTTGTTTTATGTTGATGCCCTAATGCTAATGTGATTTGATTGTACCCTGAGTACCTATCTAAAAAACAGTAATAGTCTCACCCTGCGAGTCTATCCAACATTTGATCCAAGAATGACAAAGGAAAGTGATCTTTCTGAGTCACCATGTTCATCTTTTGGTAATCTATGCAAATTCTCTATCCCATAACCGTTCTGGTTAGTATTAACTCGTTATTTTTGTTCTCTTCTTTGGCATGCGCTGGACTGAACTTACGTATGAACTGTCAAAGATGGGGTAAATTATATTCGCATCTAGCCACTTGATGATTTCTTTCTTTACCACGTCCTTCATAATGGGGTTCAGTCTCCGTTGTCCATTAACTATCCCTTTCTTGCCATCTTCTAGGATGATTTTGTGTATGCACACGGATGGACTAATACCACAGATATCGACTATAGTTCATCTGATGGCCTTCTTGAATTGTTTTAACACTGAAATAAGTTTCTCTTCCTGCTCTTCAGTTAACTCTGCTAAAACAATCACAGGAAAAGTCGAACCATTACCTAAATAAACATATTTTAAATGCGAAGGAAATACCTTAAGTTATAATTTATATGGCTCTTCGATCGACGCTTTTGGTTGAACATAATATCTACTCTCTAATATCAAATATTCAAAATGGAATTGCGGATTAAATCCCTTTTGGTTAGCTTCTAGCAAAGCTAAGCATTCCTCCATCTCTTCATTGGAGGGTTTGACATCAAAACTTGTTCCAATAGGTCCTTAACAGAATTGAGTTCCCTTTAACATGTTTTCTAAGTCATTGTGTGGTTCAGCTTGGGTTGGCTTCTGAATTTGTTGGGTAAACCCAGAGAGCTGGGTTGGTTTGGTTTATGTGTAAGTATTATTGGGTCCAGTCCCTTGGTTACTCTAAGAAAAATTAAAGTGGTTTCGCCAAGATGGGTTATAAAATTGTGATTGTAGTATTTGCCTTCCTCGGTTTTCGTTCTGGTTACCCATGTAATACCTGAATTCTAGGTTTGATGGGCATTCTTCAAACAAGTTCCCTTCCCCACAATAAACACAGGCTACATTTTCGAATTTATTTGGTGGTTGAGTGCAAAATTATGAAACAAGTACATCTTCAGGTACTCTAGCTAATTTGAAAGAACCGCTCAACCCCATAAACAATCTTAGGTGAAGATAAGGATATTCGATAGCTATTCCATTGAATTGGCCCACTGTCTAAAGCATCTAGAACATGACTGGCTTCAGCTCGAATTGTTGTGCGTCAAGTTTTGGTCCAACGATTAGACCAGGCAAGGGGTATTACAGTAATGTTAGTGACATTCCATAGCTCGGACCCAACGATCAGGTCCAGTATGGGGTGTTACATCACTAACATGATATGACCTTATTTCAGATACTAAATTCATACTTTTGATATTTCACGATTAAACCTCGACATAATAGTAGGTTCTTCATCTTCTGATGAGTCATAGAACATTGGTAACTAAGGCTGACAGTAGGCTCCTCACTCCCCCTCTAGAACTTTGTTTCAACAGCTCGATCAAACTTTGTCGATGTTATTTCCTAGCTATTTTTGGCCTCTTAATAGAACACGGATAGTACGACCACTACCTCTTCCCTAAGTTTTACCAGATAATTTGTCTCCCTTAGCCATTTTTTAACAAAAATGTTAAAAGAAATAACACCAATGACAACAAAGAACAATAACTGCGAAACGAATCGAAGCAAGAAACTTTGAAGATGCAGAAATCATCCCGAAAAACCAAATAAGACTAGAAAATCACCAACAAAAGATGCAAAAATTTCAAATAGAAAAGGAGGCAATACAACTTCGAAGAAGAAAACCCATAATACATAGGCCTATTTCCCAAAACGCACTATTTTGAAAGACAAACAACATTTAATAGCATCTCACCACCATTTCCAAAAAGCTATTGTTCATCATTATCACGACTCCCTAGAAACGTAATCCTTAGAATACATTTATTGTAGAATCTCAAAGGTTTTGATATAACGTTTCACTATAAAACAAAGTCACCAAACGGAGAAACCTATAAAAGAGAAAGTTAATAAATTAGAGTGTCTCAAGGAAGATCACTTTATAACCTTCCTCTCGACTCGAAAGGGGAAATATTATTATACCCCCCATCTGTGTCAAGACACATGGTAAGTAAACAGAACACACAAACAATAAGACAATTGACAATAAGCTGGAAGGTCATCTGTAACCCTTTACAAAGACTATTTGAACAAGCACATACTATCCGTCGTTCAGGTCCTTGAGCTTCATCGGGAACATGAAGTTGTAGGTCACCAAATACCACGTGGGTTCAACATCTCCATACCATCAAATTAGAATAAATGATACGATTTGCCCCATCACAGACATCATCGTCCCATTAAAGACATCCATCCCACACGTTCTGTAATGATGGCTTAATGGAAAGCCCAACACGTTAATGTGACCTTACATGGAACCCTCAACTATAAATGTTAAAAAAATAACACCAATGACAACAAAGAACAATAACTGTGAAACGAATCGAAGCAAGAAAACTTTGAAGATGCAGAAATCATCCCGGAAAACCAAATAAGACTAGAAAATCACCAACAAAAGATGCAAAAATTTCAAATAGAAAAGGAGGCAATACAACTTCGAAGAAGAAAACCCATAATACATAGGCCTATTTCCCAAAACGCACTATTTTGAAAGACAAACAACATTTAATAGCATCTCACCACCATTTCCAAAAAGCTATTGTTCATCATTATCACGACTCCCTAGAAACGTAATCCTTAGAATACATTTATTGCAGAATCTCAAAGGTTTTGATATAACGTTTCACTATAAAACAAAGTCACCAAACGGAGAAACCTATAAAAGAGAAAGTTAATGAATTAGAGTGTCTCAAGGAAGATCACTTTATAACCTTCCTCTCGACTCGAAATGGGGAAATATTGTTATACCCCCCCATCTGTGTCAAGACACATGGTAAGTAAAGAGAACACACAAACAGTAAGACAATTGACAAGAAGCTGGAAGGTCATCTGTAACCCTTTACAAAGACTATTTGAACAAGCATATACTATCCATCATTCAGGTCCTTGAGCTTCATCGGGAACATGAAGTTGTAGGTCACCAAATACCACGTGAGTTCAACATCTCCATACCATCAAATTAGAATAAGTGATACGGTTTGTCCCATCACAGACATCATCGTCCCATTAAAGGCATCCATCCCACGCGTTCTGTAATGATGGCTTAATGGAAAGCCCAACACGTTAATATGACCTTACATGGAACCCTCAACTATAAATGTTAAAAAAATAACACCAATGACAACAAAGAACAATAACTGCGAAATGAATCGAAGCAAGAAAACTTTGAAGATGCAGAAATCATCCCAGAAAACCAAATAAGACGAGAAAATCACCAACAAAAGATGCAAAAATTTCAAATAGAAAGAAGGAATACAACTTCGAAGAAGAAAACCCATAATACATAGGCCTATTTCCTAAAACGCATTGTTTTGAAAGACAAACAACATTTAATAGCATCTCACCACCATTTCCAAAAAGCTATTGTACATCATTATCACGACTCCCTAGAAACACAATCCTTAGAATACATTTATGGCAAAATCTCAAAGGTTTTGATATAACGTTTCACTATAAAACAAAGTCTCCAACCGGAGCAACCTGTAAAAGAGAAAGTTAATGAATTAGAGTGTCTCAATGAAGATCACTTTATAACCTTCTTCTCAACTCGAAAGGGGGAAATATTGTTATACCCCCATCTGTGTCAAGACACATGGCAAGTAAAGAGAACACACAAAAAGTAAGACAATTGACAATAAGTTGGAAGGTCATCTGTAACCCTTTACAAAGACTATTTGAACAAGCACATACTATCCGTCGTTCAGGTCCTTGAGCTTCATCGGGAACATGAAGTTGTAGGTCACCAAATACCACGTGGGTTCAACATCTCCATACCATCAAATTAGAATAAATGATACGATTTGTCCCATCACAGACATCATCGTCCCATTAAAGGCATCCATCCCACGCGTTCTGTAATGATGGCTTAATGGAAAGCCCAACACGTTAATATGACCTTACATGGAACCCTCAACTATAAATGTTAAAAAAATAACACCAATGACAACAAAGAACAATAACTGCGAAACGAATCAAAGCAAGAAAACTTTGAAGATGTAGAAATCATCCCAGAAAACCAAATAAGACTAGAAAATCACCAACAAAAGATGGAAAAATTTCAAATAGAAAAGAAGGCAATACAACTTCGAAGAAGAAAACCCATAATACATAGGCCTATTTCCCAAAATGCACTGTTTTGAAAGACAAACAACATTTAATAGCATATCACCACCATTTCCAAAAAGCTATTGTTCATCATTATCACGACTCCCTAGAAACGCAATCCTTAGAATACATTTATTGCAGAATCTCAAAGTTTTTGATATAACGTTTCACTATAAAACAAAGTCACTAACCGGAGCAACCTGTAAAAGAGAAACTTAATGAATTAGAGTGTCTCATGGAAGATCACTTTATAACCTTCCTCTCGACTCGAAAGGGGGAAATATTGTTATACCCCCCATCTGTGTCAAGACACATGGCAAGTGAAGAGAACACACAAACAGTAAGACAATTGACAATAAGCTGGAAGGTCATTTGCAATCCCCTTTACAAAGACTATTTGAACAAGCACATACCATCCATCGTTCAGGTCCTTGAGCTTCATCGGGAACATGAAGTTGTTGGTCAGCAAATACCACATGGGTTCAACATCTCCATACCATCAAATTAGAATAAATGATACGATTTGTCCCATCACATACATCATCGTCCCATCAAAGACATCCATCCCACGCGTTCTATAATGATGGCTTAATGGAAAGTCCAACACGTTAATGTGACCTTACATGGAACCCTAAACTATAACTACCTCCAAGAACAAGAAAGAAAGGATCGACTCTTCTAATATACTAAGCTTACATTCTATCAACCTAGCTTCAACTCTTGGCCTCAGTACTCTTTTCACCTTCACTTTTTATAACCTTCGACTCCTTGCACCCATTGGGTGAATCAGCCTCAACAACTACCATCACTCTCTACTCTATATTCCCTCATTGTTGTATCACTGTATCAACAATCATACATGTCTAATTTGACATAAATTAAAATTCTCTAACTATTTATAAAAGCGAAGCTAAGAAATTTAAATTGTGGGGTCAATTTTTTTTAAAAAAATTAAAATATTTATAAAAGTCATATAAACTAATGTATAATTTTTTTTCTTATTATTCTTCCTCTACTTTTCTAGTAGACTTTTTTTAAAATATTTTTTCCATTCATGTTAACATTTAGAACAAATATATCTAAGCCTTAAACACATAAAGGTTTTCATGAAGCCAAAGCATCACTTAAGTGCCTTTTGGTAGGGGTGTGCATAATTCGGGTAAAACCGAAAAAATTCGGTTAACCGACCGAATTCGGTTAATCAGTCGGTTAACCAAATTTTTTCGGTCGGGGGTCGGTTAATTTTTTTATGATTTTTCGGTTAACGGTTAATTCGGTTCGAAACCGGTCGGTTAACCGAAAATTTTCGGTTAACCGAAAAAATTAATAAATAAAATTATCCAACCCAACCCAAACTCAATTACCCAACCCAATAAAACTAAAACTAAAGTTTACCCAATTACCCAATCCAATAAAACTAAAACTAAAAGACAACCCAATTTACTAAAGTCTAAAACCCAATTTACTTTAATAATTTATAAATTTTTTAAATTTTAAAAATAAAAATAAAAAAATTCGGGTATTTTTCGGTAATTCAGTTAATTCGGTTAATTCGGTTAATTCGGGTAATTCGGGTAATTCGGGTAATTCGGGTAATTTTTAACCAAAAATAAAAAATACATAATTTTCGGTTAATTCGGTTAACCGACCTTATTAACCGAAAAAATTTCGGTTCGGTTAAATTTTTTTTAAAAAAAATCGGTTCGGTTAACGGTTAAAATTTTTGGAAGGTCGGTTAATTCGGTTATAGTAATTTCGGGTCGGTTAACCGAATGAACACCCCTACCTTTTGGTGTCATAAAAATGCAATATATCTATTTTTCAAACACAAGATTCACAATAATCACACTAGCAACAACAATGGCTAAATAAAAATGCTAAATTTTTTTCAATTCTAATTTCTTCAAGGTTTTTCTTAATCAATTTTAATTTCTTCAAGAATTTATATCAATCAATCTCTAAAAGTTATAACCCAATCACGATGTTAGGAATCTCATACAAAACCAATAATCCCAAAATCATTCAATAAAAAGGGTCAAATTATGTTATTAGACCCTATACTTTATGTCAGTTGTGGATTTAGTACTTGTGTTTTAATTTGATCAAATTTAGTTCTTTTATTTTTTTGAATTTTGAAATTTTAGTCATGGCCAAATGGTAGAAATTAAATCTGTTTGGTTAAATTTTGTTATTACTCCTGCATTATGTGTAAAGTTATAGATTTAGTCTATGTTCTCTAACTGGATCAATATTAGTCGCTCTATTTTTTGAATTTTAAAATTTTAGTATTAATGCAAACAATAGTCGTTAAACATATTAATTGATTTTTTGCGAGTAACATGTGGAAATAACAAGTTCACATATCATTCCACATGTGATAATATGTTTGGCACATCAAAATTTGAAAATAACAGAACTTGATGAACTTAATAGTTACCATTTGGTCAGGACTAAAGTTTTCAAATTCTAGTAGTGCGAAAGTGACCAAATCAAAGTATAGGTACTAAATCCACAACTTATGCAATGTGATAGCCCAAAATAGGGCCTAATCGAAATAGTGGTTTCGTAACCACAAATCCGAAGTGAAATAGTTTAATTTTATAAATTTTTATTAATTACTGATTGAATGAAATATTGTGTGAAAATATGGATAGGAAATTTTAATGATTTAGTGCCTAATTGAATTTTTAGGACTAAATTGAGAAAAAATGCAAAGTGTGTCTAATTAGTGATTAAATGACTTAATTGAATTATTGCATGAAATTGGAAGTGTTTATGTGGCAATTAGACCATAAATTAGTGTTATGGACACAAAAGGGTAATTCTAGAAAAATATCTAAGTAATGGGTCAAGGGCATTTTTGTCCAACTTGAATAAAAGACAAAATAAAGTGAAAATAAGTGTCCATCTTCTTCAAAATTGAAGAGTTTCTGCCGAAACTTTCATGTTCTATAAGCTAGGGCTCTTAATTTTTCTAAGCTCAATTGTAAGTGATTTCTTGCCCCATTTTTAATTATTTTCGTATTTTTATGCTTATTGAAGCTTGAATTTCATGTTTCTACCATTTAATTTAAATGAAATTAAAGTTTAAAAATTGACCCATTCATGATATAATTGTAAATTGATTAGTGATGTTAGATAATGAATGTTTGAAGTGTTAATTACAAGTTTTACTAGATGAATTTCGATGAAAATGTTCAAAAAGGACTAAATTGTGAAAGATGATAAAGTGTGCATAAAGTTGTGATTTTGTGAAATTGAGGGCTGTTATGAGCAAGAAATATGATTTAGTGAAGTTTTAAATTTAAGAATTTAGTGAATTTTATATTTACGAGCTTTGGGACAAAAGTGGAATTTTTGAAAGTTATGGGAAAAAAATGTAAGTTTCCCAAAATATTGTGTATGAATTGTATTTGAATGAAATATTGATAAAACGCATTAAATTGTGTTAATATAGATCAAGAAAGAAGAAATAGTGGAAATGATCGGAGAAAAGAGAAGGTTATCGACTAAATTTCAAAAAATAGTCGTATTGCATCCGAGGTAAGTTATGTGTAAATAATAGCAATATATTTTTTATAAATTGTGAATTTTATTTGATATGTGAATCAATATTGAATGTGGAAGGAAAATTATTCATGAATTATTCAAGTGATAAAGTGTTGAAAATAAAGTGTTAAGTGTAAATTCCCGGTTGAACTTATGAATAGAAGTGGATACAAGTGACATGTCACTAGAGATAAGTGTTACAGTGTTACAGTGAGTCCCGGGTGCTAGGTGATCTAGCATGTGTTGCAGACACCTGACAGCTTGCGTGAGCAGGCCCGTGGACATTTCCAGTGTTATTGATCAGTGGTAGCATCGGTTACATATCAGTGGTAGCTTCGGCTACATATCAGTGTGGCACTTATGTGCTAAATCTCTACGTATCTGTGTATATTCCGAGTGTTCAACGGGATTAATAATGAGTCAAAGTGAATATGAAATGAAGTGTGTATGCTGGTACGTTTAAAAGAATGAGCATATGTGATAAATGTTAAGTGTGTAAGTGCATGTGCAAGTGAAATGGGTAAGATTATACATGTGTAAGTGATTAAAATTGCTAAGAAATGTTTGATTAGTTATATGAGAGAAATGTCAATTATTAAATGAGTACTTATTGTTTACATGTAACTCACTAAGCTATTTGTAACTTACACGTTTTCTCCTTTCCTTTGTTTTATAGTGATTTGAGCTTGTTTGAATTGGGGATCGTCGGAGCTTGTATCACACTATCATAACCATCTCGGTATTATGTGTTTTCAAAATGTTTAAAACTATGGCATGTATAAAGTCTTAATCATTTTGAGTATGTTCATATGATATGGCTAAGGTTAGCTATTGAAATGGTTAGTAAAGATTATGTTTTGGTGTTATGTATGTTTAAATGGTAGCTAATACAAAGAAGCAGTTTCTTTGACAGCAGCAGTGACGTGAATGTGAAAAATCACCATAAATAATAGAAATGGAATTAGAGAGTGAATGATATATAGAATTAAATATTATCAAGTCTATTTTTACATGAAAGAAACGTTGTAGGCAAAGGAATTTTATATTTTAAGATATTTGAATTTTAGTGAGACAAGGTCAGAATGGTTCTTGAAGTCCCCTGTTCTGACTTTAGAAAATCATTATAAATTGTACAGAAATAATTATAGGTCATAATTTTTATGTCTAGGTTCCTTAGTGAGTCTATTTTCAAAATAAACAAACGATAACATTAAATGAATTTTGTACAATGATATAATTTATTTTTTTAGTACTAAGAGGTCAGAACTGTCGAGTAGTGAAACAGGAGAGAACTTAAAGAATAAACTGTACTAATTGGCTAAACCAAAAATTTTAAAAATTTTATGGTAAGAAGGTATATGAGTCTAGTTTCAGGGAAAATTTATGGATTTAAATTTATAGTTTCGTAACTCAAGATATAATTAAATTAGTGACAGTCGCGTAGGTGGACAGTTTTGTTGTGAACAGTGGATTTAATTTTAAAAGCAAATTTTTATGCTCCGAATTGGTAAGTTAAATTGGATTACATCTCGTACTTGATTCTGGCAATGGTCTCGGGTAAGGGGTGTTACATGAAAAGTATAGAGTCTAATACCAAAATTTGACCCAAAAAAAAACTAAATCTTGCATAAAAATCTTAATTTATCATAAGAAAAGCCACAATCCTAATTTTCTAGAGATTAATCAATAATGTATGAAAAGAAAAGAAGAATTTTTACTAAATTGGGAGATCAGCTTGAAAGTATTGAACAACTTAACTCCTATCTTGTAAAAATTCTAAAAAGTAAAAGAATAAAAAAATTTGAGAAAAAAGTGATGAGTGTTAGAAGAAAATAAAAGAATTTGAGATTTTGGGGTTTTAATGATCGATGAGAGATTTATTTATTTTTATATAAAATAATTTATTGTATAAAATAAATCTTTTTTAAAAATTTTCATGAGTCTTTTTTAAATTTTTGTGGGATCAATTTTTTTAAGATAATTTTCAAATTTTTTATAAATTAATACATTAATTATACATAAAAATTATATGTAATATTATTTTTTTTGCAAGGTCAAATTCAAGGTGCTTCCACTATTTATTTTATATATAAAATTTACCTCATAATACATACAATATCTTAAATTGATATAATAAAAATATCATACCAATTAAAAAATTTACATGAATCACAAGTTCAGTTATGGTAAGTGTTAGGATCGTCCCGATTAAGCAACGAACAAGTAAAAATAGTAGAAGAAATTGAGAAGATGAACACACAAATTTAACGTGGAAAAACCCCTCAAAAGAGGATAAAAAACCACGGGCAAAGATAATTTTACTATAATGGCAAAAGAATGAAGAGTACAAAAGATGGAGATAAAAACTAAACCCCGAAAACTCGAAAAACAAAGAACCCTCAAACGTAAACACAAAATTCTCTGAATGTGTTATGAGATCTAATCTAATGGGTGTCTATCTATTCTAAGATTGTAAAGGAGCCTATTTATAGGCTAAATTAGTAAGTCAAATAAACTATACTAATAAATGCTAAATATATTATACTAATAAATACTAAATCTTCTAGAAAGAAAATATATTTTTGTTTAACTTGACTTGCAAGCAATCTCTTAGAATTTGGGTCACACAATTCTAACAATCTCCACCTTGACACGAATTCTTTCAATGCCATCTTTGCCAAAACCCGCCACGGGCCTATCTTGAACTATGCAGGGAATTAACTGAGTCGAATCTATGCTTAGAAGCTGGAAGACTTCTAGCCTTCGACTTGTGCACTGCCAAATCAAAACTAACCCGGGTCTGATTTTTACGAATACAGTGCCCTAACTTTTCAAAACCTGCATCCAAAAGAGAACCTCTCTTCAACGAAACGGTCATACCTTTTTCCCTCCTATGACCAAGTTGCCTCCGCTTCAAATGAGTTGACTTTGACTCCGTAACGGACGAGGGACGTCCGATTTCACCGGTCACTGTAGAACCTTCCAGAATATAAAGATTGTCGATTCTTTTACCTTTTAACAAAACGAGAGCTCCACGAGATACTTTAATGTCGCTCGACTCGATGTTGATTCTGCATCCTTTCAAGTCTAAAATACTCAAGGAGATGAGATTCTTTCGTAAATCAGGTACATACCTGACATCTGAGAGTGTCCTAATCGTCCCATCGTGTATCCTAATTTTAACAGTACCAATACCGATTATTTTACTAGATGAATCGTTTCCCATGTGCACAACTCCACCTTCAACTGAACTGTATGTGGAGAACCATTCTCTATTGGGACACATGTGGAAAGAACATCCTGAATCTAGGATCCACTCAGACGTAAGCTTGGAGTTATCGCTCGTTGACACTAACAAGAAATCATCACCGCCTTCATCGACCAAATTAGCACCAGCTACATCTTCCTCGTTACTCTCAGCAGCTCTTTTATTTCGCAGTTTATAACAATCTGCTTTGACGTGACCTAACTTTTTGCAATAGCGACACCTTTTGTCTCGTTTCTTTGATGCTACCAAAACGGAAGCTTGTCTATCTGCTTTGCTATTCAAATCAAACTCATTGTCGAGTTTGTCTCTACTCAACAAATGACCCTTCACATCTTCGAACGAGAGTTTGTCTCTGCCATAAATCAGGGTCTCCCTGAAAGACTTGTATGAAGAGGGTAAAGAGCACAATAATAGCATAGCTTGATCTTCATCGTCAATATGAACCTCAACGTTCTTTAAATCATTTAAAAGAGTAATGAATTGACTGATGTGATCTTTAAGAAGCTCACCTTCGTTCATGCGAAACGTAAATAGACGTTGTTTCAACACTAAACGGTTAGCCAGAGACTTAGTCGCATAAAGTGTTTCTAACATTTTCCACAAGGCGAATGAGGTCTTCTCCATCAATACCTCCTGCAATACTATATTCGCGAGGCACAACTGGATTGCAGACAAGGCCTTTTCATCAAGCTCTTCCCATTCTGTTTGATTTAGATTCTCAGGCTTTTTCCCTGTAACAACCTTTTTCAAGCCATTTTGAACTAGAATTGCCATAATCCGAACTTGCCATAGATTGAAATTTGTCTCACCATCGAACTTCTCAATTTCAAACCTTGTTGCTGCCATCTCTGAACGGGCTGATCTATGAAAGTTAAACTAGCTCTGATACCACTTGTTAGGATCGTCCCGATTAAGCAACGAACAAGTAAAAATAGTAGAAGAAATTGAGAAGATGAACACACAAATTTAACGTGGAAAAACCCCTCAAAAGAGGATAAAAAACCACGGGCAAAGATAATTTTACTATAATGGCAAAAGAATGAAGAGTACAAAAGATGGAGATAAAAACTAAACCCCGAAAACCCGAAAAACAAAGAACCCTCAAACGTAAACGCAAAATTCTCTGAATGTGTTATGAGTTCTAATCTAATGGGTGTCTATCTATTCTAAGATTGTAAAGGAGCCTATTTATAGGCTAAATTAGTAAGTCAAATAAACTATACTAATAAATGCTAAATATATTATACTAATAAATACTAAATCTTCTAGAAAGAAAATATATTTTTGTTTAACTTGACTTGCAAGCAATCTATTAGAATTTGGGTCACACAATTCTAACAGTAAGCGGCTTAATGCATATAGACTTGTCCTGTGAAAGATGCTTTTGCCGTATACAGATAGTGAGAAACTTGCCACTGTGGTTAAAAGTAGATACTTTAACGAAAAGTAAAAGCAAAAAGCTAAAGTTAATAATAATAATAATAATAATAATAATAATAATAGTAATAATAGTAATATATTATTACTATTACTACTTAAACTCTTAATTAGATTTGATGTCACGAGTCAACTAAGTACGGATTTGGCTAGAAAAAATATTTAAATGTTCTTTCATATTTAAAACAAGTTATATTATTCAAGGATAATTTAATATTAAAAAAAATAAAAATGATACATTTTGTGAGATTTGATCTCAAATCTATTATTAGTAAAACTTTAAATTTATTACTCAATCAAAGTTTTAATTTAATATTTTTATATATGTTAATTTTATTATGCACATTTTATTACATTCATCAATTGTATGTTTATATATATCTATATATAATGTGACTGACTAAATTAGTGTCATGAGTCAATTCGACCAACTCAATTGTGAAATTATTAAAATGCCTTTACTTTAAAAGGTAATTAATAGTATTATAAGAGTATTTTCATCTTTTTGAACTTTTATATAATTTTCAAATAAAACAACTGAAAAGCATTATTTAATAACGAGTACAAAACCAACAAATCCATAATGTTGTTGATATAAAATATATATTTATAATATATTTTAATATAAAATATATTAATCATTTGCAATATATTTTTTAATAAAAAAATATTTCCATTCATCCACATCATGGGTATGATAAAGTTTAGCATTAATAATATTATTAACTGAGTTGGTGTCACAAATTAGCTCGACACCAATTCAAGATTTATAACAGCACCATAATAAATAATTGTATTAATTTAATATTCTTAACCTGATGTATTCACAAATTGATAAACATTTGTATTTACAAATTAGCTCGCCTCTAACTCAAGATTGATAACAACATCATGACAGACAATTCTATTAATTTAATTTTTTTAATTTGATTTATTTATATATTTAAATTTCGTTTTACTCATAATTTATTCTTATAATTTTTATTTTAATATTGTATATGTTTAATATTTTATTATTAATTAGTTTCAAGGCACAAATTTTATTATTTATCATATGTTATTTTTAAACACATCTTTATATTCTAAATTTATTATTTATTGCACCATGACAAATTTAACCATTAACACTAAATTTTTTGTCAATTTAGTTGTTTTTTGAGCTAAATTTAATTGTCAACCTTAAAAAAAACTTAATCACTAATCTTAAAAAAAAAGTTGAATTGTAGTTTACTTAACAAAAATATTAATTAAAACATTAATTTTTTTAACATATTAACTTACATATCAATCCATTTGTACGTCACATTATTTTATTTTATTTTTTGAATTTTTTTATATTTTTTATAACTTTTAAATTATCTGTTCATGCAAAAAATATGATATATAAAATACAAGTAAATTGGTATATGAGTTGCAGGTGAATATTATTACAAATTCATATTTTAATCAAAATTTTTTATTAAAAGGTAGATTAAATTGAACTAAAAATAGATTGAATTTGTCAAAATGCGTAATAATAGCTCAATTTAAAAAAAATATCTGTCATGAATCCTTATACTTTAGTCCTCGAGTAGAAGTTGGGGTGCCCATCTCAATATCGACCGACAATGGATGGAGCAATTTGGACATTCGGGACAATCAAAAATACGAATCATTTCCTTGTCGATATTTGAATTTTCTGAAGAACCAAATATTTTCAAGGGCCAAATAAACAAGGGACAAGTGTCAATATTTTCAAGAGGGGTGAATTCTAAAATGAAATGACCCAAAATTTATCCCACACTCCCCACAGTTTCCCTGTTTTTCCTACTTTTTACTCCTACCATTTCTTCCTGCTTCCTATTATCATCCTTACAGAAGGCCCATTCACCAGCCATAACTACAGGAAAAGTTCAGACTGCAACAAAGTATAATAATTAGCAGCGTCATCTTCAAATTCCCACAACCTATCACATAAAGCAAGCCCATTTCCACCATTGTTACAACCTTGTTCAAACTCAAAAACTCCAACATCAAAACCATGTTCCCTATTAGGAATCCCAAGCTCATCATCAGAAGCTTCAAGCAAATGGCGTATGACTTTCTCTTTATCATCCTGAATATCCTCGTCTTCTAAGCTGCCGGTGATGGTGTTGGTATTGGTAGCTTCTGCTGTGGTGTTAGGCCTGGGGTTTTTTTGGCCAGCATCTAAGGCGGCTGATGTTGGGTAAGGAAGGGGGTCATCTAAAACAGAGTCAGAAGAAAGTTCCTGTTGCAAAGTTGTGAGGAGAGAAGACAGGTCTTGGTTTGGCTCATCCTCTTCAGCTTCAAGCAAAGAGAGTATGTGATCATATGACTTATGGCACTTTGTTTCTTCATCTGAACTCTGGGTTTCTTCTCTTGCGCGCTTTAAAGGCATCTGCTCAGCCATTGCAGCAGGACAGGGAAAAGAAAAGTTGCTTTGAAGAGAGAGAGAAAGAGAGAGAGAGAAGGTTGAGGGAGGGAGGGAAGCAGGAAAGAGCTATATAGAGGGCAAAGGAAAGTGGAGCCCGGTCAATATGAGTTAAAAGGGCAAGCAACAAATATTTATTTCAAAATGAATGTTCTAATGCCACTATTATATTTTATCAATATAAATAAATATTTTATAAAAAAACACTTTTGAAAAAAAATCATTTTCAATTTTTGAAAGAAAATGCTTTAGATTAATTTTTATTTGAGAGAAACAATTTTCTCTTTCAAAAATAATTTATTTAAAAATATTTTTTACGAACGATACTAAACAGACTCTAAATTATTCATAAATGTACCTTAAAACTGGTCACGCAGAAAATATCTCCAACGGTAGGATTATAATTTTGTGGTTCCCGAGGGATAATCAAAGGGTTGAAAAAGAAGGTAGACATTAGCCTGAAAGGGAGATATCAAAGCTCAAAGATAAAACAAAAGCTAATTAGAAAATAAGATATCGGTGTCTGTACGCTCTGTTTTACTCTGTACAACGAGAGAGCATGGTTTGCACAAGTAGAGCGGATCTCTTTTAAAAGCTTTTTTTTTTCTTTTTCTTTCTAAATGATCCCGTTTGTTTTCTCCTTATTTATTATTTTACTTTCATTTTTATATATCACCCCTGGAAAACCTTTTTTATAATGTTATATATTTTTATGATTTTTGTATAAGGTAGTAGATATTTTATTAGTGGATATATTATTTTCTATTGATAATAAAATATATGAATATTGATTTATTTTAGTGTATCATTTTAAATATATCGTTATTTTTGTACAACAATATTTAAGTTTAGGGATTAAGTATTTAAGTGTTTAGGGATTAAGTACCGTTTTGAATATATCATTATTTTTGTAAAATATTTTATGTATGTATATAAAAGTAATTAAAAGAGATTAAATAAATCTCAAACATAAAATACACATAAAGAATAAAATTTTGATTAAAGTGATAAAAAGTAATTAAAAATGTTGGTGGCATGGGTTCAAACTTCATTGATGTAAATTTAATATGCTAAAAAAAATAAAAAAAAATACTCATCAATTATGTAAAATATTATAAGCTTCGCAAATATAACTCCTCACTAAACAAACTTAAAATAAACAAGAAAAAATCATCCATAAATTAAATAATAAGGTTATCCCATTCTATGCATATAACAATTCATAATGAAATTAATAAATAATAAATAAGTTAAAGTTAAAATATATTTTAAAATTATTTTTTGATACAAATAAATAATAAATAATAAATTTAAAATTAGTACATATTTTAAAATTAATTTTTTGGTATTGGCCGATACATCATATTTTAGCTGATACAAGTGAAATCAACTATTACGCACAAATATAATCAATAATAATCGAAATCTGCATAGGAAAGAAACATACAATTCAAAAGCTCTAAATTATTTAAAATCTTTGAATACATAGAATTACCTTCCAATTATTTATTTATTTTGATACTTGTTGGAGAAGGAAAATAAATTACTTGACATTAAATTCAAATTCTTATACTTACAATATATTCTTGTCACTAGATTAAAAGGATTTTCGCAATCACCTCTCATTTATTACTTTTTCTTTTTTAAGATTAGTATATTTATGAACTTTTTTTTTATTTATTCTTTAATTTATTCTTACATAATCGAACATCAAAATGTGAATTTGAAGCCTCCATATGACTTATGATTTCAAGAATTTTTATTATTCATACATTTTTCCGTTTTCCTATATTTCTCTTTAAGGAGAATCCTCAATTAAACTTAATTCAAAATTAACAAAAACAACAACAAAGCTTCGTATGCCTCCACGGTATAAAAATTTCGTTTTTTCCCCATTTAACTTGTGTTAAATTATGCTAATAGGATTTCATTTAACTCTTGGTTGTTATGCTTGGAATATATTCTGGTATTTGACTCTGTTGTTGTTGTTAAATCCTCTGAGCCCTTAAGTAGAAACCTGGGAAGCCCAACCTTATACCCTATTCTTTTGACATCTTGAACTTGTTCTCTGTTTTTTTTGACATCTTCTTGACTTTGCTATTATATTTGGTTAGATTAGATGTAGGTGTTTTATACAAATCAAAAGGTTTGATTCTTAAAAATACAGTAGCAAGGGTCAAAGAGAAGATGTGGATAGTAGGATTTGCTGGGTTTTATATATTTCTACTTTTCTTAGCTCATATCCTTCTTTGACAAATCTGTTACATAATAAAAATCAATGTGAAAATGATAGTAAATTGTAGAAATTAATGAATAATCTGTAGACTATATCAGTTCTTGTATATTTACCATGCAAAGACCATTGACTACAATGATTAAACGACAAGAAGAAAAAGACAATCAAATAGCTAGAAAACTTGAAAACTAATTGCAATTTAAAACAAAAGGTTTTTATAGCTATCTCTTTAAAATAAGAACTTGGGAGGATACGACAATATAACCTAAAACTTTAACTCATGAAAGAATTTACTTTGTTTAAGCTATTCTTAGTCTTATTTATGTTTAAAAAAAATCTGAAAAGTAGATAAAGAAAGCAGAAGAGGAGATTAGAATGGAGAAAGTAAGAGAAACAGAAATAGAGTCAAACATCAACAACTTGAATAATTCTCTCCAAATTAAAAATGAAAGTCTAGAAATGAAACACATGCGGTTCAAGTTAAAAACATTATCATAAAAATAAAGGTTTATATTCCTTGTTATTCAAATTTAAATTATAATAATATTTTTTTAAAAAATTTAATATCAGTTCGATTATTATATGCATCTAAGATTAATTTGATTAAGGATATTTTACTTTGTTTTTTCTTTTCTTCTATTAAATGAAAATATCCATAAGCATGGACTGATGGATACATCTAAATATAGCAGTATTTGTAACACCCCTAACCCATATCCGTCACCAGAATAGAGTTACGGAGCCTTACCAGCGTTTACAAATCAAACGGACAAAAATTTAAAATATTTCATATCATATCAATAA
Organism: Gossypium hirsutum; assembly: GCF_007990345.1. Classification (NCBI taxonomy): domain Eukaryota; kingdom Viridiplantae; phylum Streptophyta; class Magnoliopsida; order Malvales; family Malvaceae; genus Gossypium; species Gossypium hirsutum. The sequence goes on along the minus strand of NC_053438.1, from coordinate 43,966,747 downwards.
ACACTTTATATCCAAGTCAAATCATACATATTGTCCCTTATACTAGCCCTCGAGGCCCAAAATACACATTAAAAACAAATCGAGACTAAATGGAAAACTCAAAGAATTTTTTAGAAACACCTAAAATTTTCAAAACTGCAGGGGTCACACGGCCGTGTGACTCACATAACCAAGAGACACTATAACGCACCAAAATTTTAATTTTGGGTATTGTGAATGTGTGACTCAAACATCTGTCAGTTTTAGTGGTTATGTGTTCTGGGAGTGTTTAGAAGATCCTAAGTTCAAGCCAAGATTTGGGCAAATTTTGGTATTTTTATGAATAAGCCCTATCTTTAGTCAGTAGGCTTTTAAGTAAAAGTTGACAAATAATTAATAGAATTGGCTTGCTGGTCTGGTGGATAAGTGGAGTGTTGGTGTGAAGGAGGTCATGGGTTTGAATCTTTGGGATGGAAAAGATTGTATTTTTGCTCCTAATTTCGGCAAGAGTTGTGTTGAATTGGGTTTTTGAGTGGTGGATGTGTAGTGAGAAGTGAGGGAGCGATTTTAGGAGTGAATTAGGGGATTATGGGGGAGAATATCCAAAATCTGATCACTTTTTCCTTTTTCAAAAAAAAGAGAGTCGTTTTTCTCTCCATCTTTCTGACATTTTCTCTCCCCCATCTCTACCGAATTTTTTCTTCTTCTTTTCTTCTTACTTGATTATCTTTTCTTTTCTTTCCTCTACTGCCGAAATTCCCTTCTTCCCCCTAAACCATTCTTTCCTCTTGATTTCGTAGCGTTAAGCAGCACTTGTGCAAATTCAGTAAGTTGTTGGGTATCATTTTAAGAGATTATTTTGTGTTCGATAGTCTAATTCCGGGGTCTTGGAAGCAGCATTTCGCGAGGATTAAGGCTCTCATCGTGATTTTCGTAAATGTACCGATTTGAAGTTTTTGCGGTAAGTGTTCATCGTTTTATGAGTAAGTATTTTGGTTTGGAGATTTTGATTAATCGCGAGGTAAGACTGATTATGGTGTTATTTGTTCAATTATAGGCTTTGAAGTGCTCGGGGACTGTTTTAGCATCAAACAAAACCAGGTGTGTACCCGAAACACAAAAATAAGGGATTCGGCGAAAAGCCGAAATTGCTTGTTGTTTGGACAGCATTAGTAGGCTAATTTTGAAAATTCACCATAAATTATAGAAATTGAATTAGAGGATGAAAAAATATAAGATTAAATATATTTGAGTTTAGTTTCTCATAGAAGAAACGAAGTAAGCAAAATAATTTTATATTATGAGATATTTAAATTTTAGTGAGACAGGGTCAGAATGATTTTGGAATCCCCTATCCTGACTTTGGAAAATTATTAAAAATTTTATAAAAATAATTATGGGTTATAATTTATATTTTTAAAATCTGGATGAAACTAATTTCAAGAGAAACAAACAGAAACATCATCTGAATGTTGTACGAGAAGATAATTAATTTTTAGTGCAGAAAGGTCGACACTGTTAGATAGCAGAACAAGGGAAAGTTTAAAGAATAAACTGTACTTATTGGCTAAACCAATAATTCTAAAAATTTTATGGCAAGAAGATATGTGAGTCTGGTTTCAAGAAAAATTTCCAAATCTTAATTCGGAATTCTGTAGCTTAATAAAAAATAATTTAGTAACAGTGACTCAAGTAGACAGCTTTGAAGAATCATATGAGTAAATAGTGGAAACACATATGAATAATTAACTAGCACGGGTTACATTAAAATTGATCACGAGGCCAAGGCCAATTTGGGTCATGTGGGCCACAAGGGTGTGTGGGCCTACACAGGCAAACATCATGGGCTTGTAGGCCCATTTTCACTGTTTGACTGATAAGGTTACACGGGTCGCCCAAGTCGACTGTGAACCTACTGTAGGGTCGGTAAACTTACCTAGACCCCTAATTGACTGAAATGACTGTATGACTAATATGATTAAGCTTGATGATGTCCCACTGATTTGATACTGTATGTCCTGTTTACATGCATGATATTATGTTATAGCATGTCATATCTGTATATTGCATTGCATTGGGTTGGGGGATTATAATGTTTGGAGGAAGTGTACTGAATGGCCTCGAGCCTAATTTACTGGAAGCTCAGCTGCAAACTACTGTCTAGTGCCGCATTCGGTACTACTTGGACTGTAGGGATGGGTGGGTTGATTATATCCCCACATAGAGTGTAGGGTTGGACGGAGACAGTGTGTAAAGGCTGGATGAGTAGTATTTTTGTGACTGCATATCTATTATTGCTACTGATACTGTGATGGGCTAAAGCCCTGCTGCATGATTGTTTTTGTACTGATATGGAATAAGGCCCAAACTAGACTGACACTGATACTGAAAAGGGCTTAAGCCCAAACTGTGATTATCTGTTTACAGTCTGTTCATTTGTATGGGGATTACACACTGAGTTTATGTAAACTCACCCCTTCTGTTTAATCTGTATAGACAATCCCCAGATTTAGGCGGATTGGTGTGGCGGAGGACTCAGTGGTGGCCACACGACTTCTTTTACACTGTTTATTACCTATTTATGATTTTACTTTTATTTGAGAGTATTTTGCTGTAATTATGACCTTTACAGATTTTGGTTTAAATTTGGTTTTTATATCATTTTATGATTTAAATCTACTAGTGTTAGGTAAAACTCAGGTTTTCAAATGAAATTAATGTTTTATCAAAAATACCACGAATACGCAAATTGTTCAAAAGCTTCTGCAATAAGAAAATGTTTTGAAATTGAATAACGATTTCTAAATGAATAATGTTTTGGAAACGAACGACACGATTTGAAATTAACATAAGATAATGAAAAAAATGGTTAAATAGAAAAGGGGATTTAGCAACGACATATTTTTCGAAAAGCACTACCTTGTGACATTGTCAGATTCGGCCATAACATCTAGGCCGGGTCTGGGGTGTTACAGGCACGCCCATGTCTTAGGTCGTGTGGGCATTCGAAATAGGGACACACGGCTGTGTCCCAGCCCGTGCCCGTGTGAGTATACTAACTTGGGTCACATGGTCAAGCCACACGACCGTGTGCTAGGCCATGTGAACATACTGACTTGCAAACCTTTACAAGTTACAAGGGACACACAGCCGTGCCACCTGACCGTGTCTCAGACACGGCTGAGACACATGCCCGTGTCTCTGCCCCTGTGAACGAAAATAAGCTATTTTACAAGCCATTTTTCTCACCCAACAAGGCATGTACCTATAGTAAAAAATGCATATGTATACCAGCCATAGCAAGGCACCAAAATCATGCATAATCTAGCTTTATACATATAGTATAACCACATATAGTATAACCACACTCAACCAATATGCACATGGGCATCTCAAATAACAACTTATAAATATGTATAACCAAGTACTCCATTTGGTCAAAATAAACAACTAACTTCCAATTTTGATTTGCATCCATACATGCCATAAATTTTACTTACCAAAACACAAATCATTTAGTACTAATATGTCATTCTTTAACTAATATACATAAACCAAAATACCTATACGTAACAAGGTACCAAATCACCACATATACCACATATCATAAAGCATATATATCATATGCATATTCAACTATCATTTCATCTTCTATTATTCAAAAAAACAAGCCAAACATTAACCATAATAAGACTACTCACATAAATGCCAATCTTTACCATTATACCATCAAGATACCAAAACCCAGTCAAGTGAAATGACCATTTCAACATTCAAACACATAGGCCAACATTAACCAGAATACCTATACATGCCGTTATAACCAAAATCAAAACATCTGAAAGAACTGATAGAACTGATGGATAGTGTGATATAAATCCGACGACAAGCTTCCAACCTGATCGAGCTTCCGGTAATCTAAAAAGTAAAGAAAAATAACTACGTAAGCAATGAATGCTTAGTAAGCTCGTATAAACTTTAATCATATCAATCCATTTCCAATGTGAAATTTATACATATCAAGAATAATCACATACCGATACCACACGATTTATGAAACCAAATTCAACAACTCACAAAATGAGTAAATCCACAATATCACTTATACATATTATCCCTAGCATAGTAGGATTTTAAACAACTTTAAACTCTTCCAAATTTCTTTATTTTCATTTGCATTTCATTACTTTCCACACCCGTTCCATATGCATAACACACAAGTCATAAGCATATCATTCAACCATAGCCACAAGCTAGTGTATTTAAGCATAGCCCTTTTCAAATTAATCACATGATAATCCATTTCATAAGAAATTGCATAATTTAAACCTTACTACTTTTTCATGAGTACAAGCATATTTTCATTTGAGCACTTACCATTTCAATGCAACTTATAAGTAAACATAATACCATTCAACCAACAACTTGGCACTTGCCTAAGCATAAAAAAACAACACATGTTAGCATACTTGAACATATTTCATATAAATTCAACATTGATAACCTTATTTTCTCAACATGTCACACTTAGGTTTATTACTCGTCTCAACTTACATAATTTCCATGTATCAACATATAAAAGATATTCATATATGTACATGTCATGATAAATATCATTCTCTTACCGTTTCTTCATATACATATATCATCCATTTCAATATATCAATATATATCATGTACCATCATTTTCATGTATTTCATATATATACCTGTATTAGTTCGTATCGAACTCATATAGTCTCGTAATAGAATATTTCCCATTGAACCATTTAAAATATCGTTGGATACTCGGGTAGCTCACACATGGTGTGCTAAGCTGTAATCTGTCAATTTCTGTACATGTATGCTCATACAAGCCCTGAATAGGTATGCTCTTCTGAGCTGTAATCGGTAAGCTCATACGAGCTGAGTAAAGGTAAGCTCATACGAACTGAATATTGGTAAGCTCTCTCGAGTTGAGAATCGATAACCCTAATGACATGTCATTTGTATCCTACGAATTCCTAAGGTTTAAATGAGATTCGATAATCGTCGTACGTCATTGGATTTACGTCGTTTCATAACACGATAAATTGCATAATAACATATTTATTGATTTAATCACAATATAATCATTTATTAACATTCAATTTAATCAAAATTATATAGAATATAGTTCATATGAACTTACCTGGATAGATTGCAGAAATACCAAGATTCAAGGGTATTTTGGTAATTTTCCATTTTCTTCAATTTTCCACTCGATATTGATCTAAATAAATAATTTCATTCAATAATTAATTTAGACAATAAAAAATACATTTCATGCAATTTGGTCCTTTTTGAAATTTTTACAAAATTGCCCCTAAAGTTTTACTTTTATTCAATTTAGTCCCTGAACCCAAAACATGCAAATTAACCATTTTTAATGCAAACCCAAGCTAGCCGAATGTTCATAGTATTCAAAAAATCCCATTTATGCAACAATTTCACATTAAATCCTTATACTTTTTTATTAATTTAAGAAATTAGTCCCTAATTGAAAAATTCATCAAAAGTACTTAACAAAATACTTTTAAATATCAATCAACATTCCAAATTCATCATCTAACATAAAAAATTAAAATATTCATCAATGGCAACATTCAAAATCTTTAACAGTTTCAAATTCTAAGGTACTAGCTAGCTGGACCTAGTTGCAACGATCTCAAAAACATAAAAATTATCGAAAATGGGTAAAGTTTACTTACCAATTCAACAAGCCAAAGTTGGCTGAATGTTAAGTCCTAGCTATGGCTTCCTTATTCAACAAATTTTGGTGGAACCAAAGTTAAAGAAGATGATAATTAATTTTGTCATGTTTGGATTATAATATACATAATTAATAATTTACTTTTTTACCCTTGTAATTAAAACCAAACATTAACAATTTATAAGGCCACTAATGTCCACCAACCTTTGAATGGTCAATTTACCATTTAAATCCCTTTTCCTTTATTCAAATAACCATTTAATCACTCAAATCAAATAGTGATTAAAATTTACATCTTTTACAATTTAGTTCTTTTTAATTAATTAACCATCAAAATATTAAAAGTTTCCAATGAAACTTTAATACCACCTTAATGACACTGCGTAAATATTTATAAAAAATATTATGGCTCGGTTTATAGAACGAGGTCCCGATACCTTATTTTCTAAAACCACTTGAGCTTAGGGTCAAACCACTTGAACTTAATAAATCGTTTATATAACATATATTATCATATCAAAAACCTTTTAAAAACCATATTTTAATTGTAAATATTAAATATAATATTTATGAACTTACTTTTCAGATTTGGTGGCCTCGAAACCACTATTTTCGACACCACTACAAAACGGGCTGTTACAGTATTAATTCTAGATGGAACATTCTTTGGTGTCAATTATAAAAAAATGCTTAACTTATATAATTAAGGGTTGATTTGCACTATGAAGCTATAAATTTAACTTAGAAAATGTTAATTACCTTTGTAATTTTTTTAGTAAAGAGATAAGGATCCAAAGTTATTTCTAAAAGTTTCATAGAATAACGTATTTGACACACAGATGTGCAATGGATTTTGATTTGTTCCTTTCCCAAGTTGAGATGGATCTATCATGGTGAGGTAGCCAACTATTATTTTAATTCTTTTTTTCTCATTTTTTTGGTAGTTGCAACTAATTGCAGGATTTAGAGTCAGAAATTCATTTAAAGTTTAATGCAATGATGAATTTATTTTTTTTCTGCCTCTAATCCAAGTCAAATAAAATTGTGTGACATTTGATTTTCTTGATTGCTTTACTGGCTGAAACGAATATGTTCTTATACACAATACATGTGTACTTCGGAGGTTGAAGTTAGTGGTGAAAAAGTCAAAGCATGGTGGGATAAGAGATTGATAGAAATATTTTGTGATATTTGTATTAAAGAGTTTGACAATATGAGTCAAGCCACATCTAGTTTGACTCCTGTTATGGATCCATATGGTATTCCACAAGCAGTCAAAGTGCTTGATAGCATGTCGGAGGAAGTTCCAGAAGCTAGTCTGCTATATTTTTTCTCACTGAGATTATTACTCAATAAGGACAAGTGAATTATGTTTTTATCAATTAATCCCAAGATTAGATTTTTGTGGCTTAAGACAGAAATGGAGATTAGTTGAAAATTTTCTAATCTTCTAGGGTCTAGAGATATCTACTATATGACTAAATAACAATGCTAAACTAGTTTTATCAATAATTGTTTATGTTTGGTTTTTCGATATTGAATTTATATTCTACTTATTTATTTGTAATCTAGTTTTATCAATAGTTGTTTATATTTTATTTTGGATGTAAAATTTGTTCACAGGTGATGAGTATGGTTGAAAATTTCAACGGTGATGAAAGTGATGATGAAAGGGAAAAGAAAGAGATGTTACAACGCATGGAATGTTTTAACCGATTATTTGTTGTTGCATCTTCTTCCGTGAAATTATATTATGAGAAGTATATATTGAAGCAACCATGCATGGATTCAAAACAGTCAGGTGAAGCATGGATTTGAAAGATCTTTGACGGTTATGAATCACGTTGTATGATTAATTTTAGGATGTCTAAAATTGTATTCACAAGTTTGCTGAGAGTTTTGGAGACAAGATACAACTTGCAAACTTTAAGACACATATCTTCTTGAAATGTTGGGAGGTTTTTTGTATATCTTGGGCACCGGTGCAAAAGTTTCTCAATGTCGAGAAAAATTTCAAAAGTCTAGGGCAGCAATAAGTTGATACTTTGCAATTGTGCTTAAGAAAGTTTCAAGGATGGTAATTGATCTAATTGCACCCGAAGATCATTTTTTTAGCTCAATACCCGAATAAATACATAATGATTCTAAATATATGCATCATTTTAAGGTTAAATTTGAATATTATATTATTATATTTTAATATTTTTGGTTGATTAAAAATATGCATAAGACTAATATGATTATTTGTTCAAGATTGCATAGGTGCAATTGATGGTACTCATATTGCCGTTATTCTTCCACCAAATGAACAAATTCCCTATATTGGAAGAAAAGGTGTCTCGACTCAGAATATTATAGCAGTGTGTGATTTTAATATGTGTTTCACCTTTGTTATGGCTAGATGGGAAGGATCAGCGCATGACTCTAGAATATTTCTTGATGCAATTCGAGATCCAAAATACAAATTTTCGCACCACCAAATGGTAAGATATTTCATTTATTTCTTTTTTTTTAAATAACAAATTATAAGCTCTTTAATTGATAATTTAAAAAAAATTCTTGAATTAATTGTTTGTTATATTATGACATGTAGGAAAATATTATCTTGTTGATTCTAGATATCCTCAAATGAAAGGTTATCTTGGACCATATAGAGGTCAGCGATATCATTTACCTGACTTTCGTAGAGGTAGACTGATATCTGGTAAAGAAGAGATATTCAACCATTCACATTCATCATTACATAGTGTGATTGAACGAATTTTTTGTGTTTTGAAAAAAAAAGGGGTCATTTTAAGGGATATGACAAGTTATAGTTTTGAAAAGCAAACGATGATCATTGTTGCTACAATGGCGATACACAATTTTATCTGAAAACATGTCGGTCGAAATGGTGCAGATTTTATGGAATACGAAAATATTAACAGGGCATATGAGAATATTATTGATCCAGAATATGTGCATGATAGAGAAAGTGATGATGATGGTGGTGGTGGTGAATCAAACAATTCAAGTGGTTTTGAAATGGAATGAACAAGAGATGCTATAACTTCTAGTTTAATGAATTCACTTTAAATTGTAAATGTTAATGTAAAATTTTAGATGATGTATTTGGAATATAAATATTACCCCTTTGTGAAACTTTAATCCAAATGCATGCAATATTTTAATTTGTTAGGTTTATGTTTTCTATGTTATGTTAATATCTAATATGGGTTATATATTCAAATTACATTTTAAAATAAAATAATACGAAAGTGTTAAAATCATTAATTTAAAAAATATATTTTTAAAAATAATACAATTGTGTTAATATCTAATTAAAAATATTTAATGATTAGATTTAAATATTTAAAATATAGTTTATATATTCTAATTAAAATTTATAAATAATTAATATTAATCACTTAGAAACATTTAAAATTGATATTTCATATATTAAAATATTAACAATAAGTTATAATAAATTATTTTTATTTTCTTGCTAAAATATCATAATATTAAATAATTTAAACATTATTTAAATGCATATTTGTTACTTTATAATATCATGTCTAAAATGGATATTTTATTTCTCAAAAGCACTTTTTGACAATAATGCTAAACACTTAAATCTTAAACCAAACTTTTCAAAAGTACTTCTCAAAAGCACTTTTCCACTGCACTTTTTAAAAGCACTTTTCAAAATCAATCCTAAACTAGCCCTTAGTCCTCAATACTTACACATTCTATCAATTTGATTCTAATTCTAAATCATTCTGTAACACCCCAAAATTTTTAATTTATTGTATGCAGATATATCGAGAAATTTAGTAGAATTCCAATATGAGAAAATTAGAATTTCCGAGGGATCATGTTAATTTTAATTTATTGAAAAGCCTTTAGAAAGCAATTTTAGTTAATTTGACTATTCGAGGCCCAATTGAGTAAAAAAACGAGACTAGGGGCAAAATGATAATTTTTCCACTGAAGGGGTAAATTGGCCATTTAAAATAATTGTAAGATTAAATATTAGAATAATTTTTAATTTTGTGGTGATGAGATAATGAAGGAGCTTATTAATTAAATTTTAAGTGTTAAGATGGTATTTTGAACAGATGTTAAAAGCTTTAAACCCAATACACTAGAATTTTATATGGTAAAAATTGAAACAAAAGAAGAAATATCTTTTTTTCTTCCTCTATTAGCGAGCACCCTTAAAGGTGGGATAAATTTCTTTATTCTTCTTCATTTTTCTCTCAACTCCATGCATTTTTCTCCCAAATTCCCATCATATTTTTAACCATTTCTCATCAATTTCTTGTAAAACCATAAAACCATCATCATTAAATCTTTGCTAAGCATTATCCCTCATCATCTCCCCCAATCAAGTGTTTAGGAGTTGAGCTCTAATGTAAGAAAATGTAATAGGAGGTTGAAAGGAAGTATTCAAGGTATGGGTTTTATAATTTTAATCTTATCTCATGTTCTTTGTAAGAATTTAAGTTGTTGAGCCACATTTATGGCTGTTTAATAAAATGTGTGTTGATAATTATTTATTGTTCATGAAAAAAATTTGAAGAAGGAAAGGTGGGAGCTAGCAAGGGAAGGGAAAAACTTATTAATTAAGGTGGATTTAGGCTTCTCTAACTCTTTTGAACACTTTTATGCGGTAAGATATATGGAAGGTTTATTAAAACATTTATTTAGAATTAGTATTGTTTAAAATTGAATTATTATTATTGAATTAAAAATACCATAATATATTAATGTTTAATGTTTATGAAAGTATAGTTGGCGGCAAGGAAATAACTTTATGAATGGTTTTCAAGATAAGTCTTCTTAAGGAGATATTAGTGGAAACATAAAGATGGCTTAATGTTATGGTAGGACTTATTGCTTTGTATTGTAATGACTACTGACTCGAACATTGGTCGAAATCATAAACTTGATTGTAGATGCAATTACTGACATTCTAGAAACACTAAAACAAGGCCCTAGTAGCTTAGTTAAATAGTTAGGATACAATTAACATACCAATAAGGGACTCCTATTTTGTACTACAGTACTTGATCTACCACTATTTGATATGACAAATTAGGTTATTTTTGCTACTTAAGAAGCTTGTAATCAATCATTTTTATATTATTTTCATTAGTTTTAGGAATTATCTCGTAGTTATCTTTAGTTGAATAAAACGAGTTTTTTTATGACATTTCTTAACTAATTAGGCCAATTTGAGCCTAAAGAAGTTCCAACGAGTTGATGTAGTATGCAAGAAACAACTTGAATCAAAAGAAACCAATGAGTTAATGGACTGGATCGAATGTTGTAACATTAAAACAACTAAAGTCGCGACATTGAAGTTGCTCCAATAATTAGACAAAGTTTCGACCAACATCAACAAGGCAAGTAAACTGTGGCCAAAGTCTCGACATTGGAAACAAGAAGTCGCAACATTCAACAATGGAAGTAGCAACATTCGAGACAGTAGCTAAAGATGGAAGTCGATCTCATAGTTGCGATAAAGTCATGACATTGAAGAAGAAAAGTCACAACATTCAAATCTTCTCCAAATATTCGAGAATATTGCCTACAAGGTCACAATCTGGAATGCCACAACATTGATGCTCGACAAACTTAAAATCTGCAAGGGTGTTTCTGTCTGCACAATCAAGTTAAACATGGGATTAAGGGCAGAGGCGACTTGATTAGGTCAAAGTACATTACTACCATAAATGTAACTTTAAACCATCAGATTAGGGGCTCGATTATGCTTTAGTTTAGTAGAATAGATAGATTTAGGGATTTAACATTGTTACTTTTTAGTTTTTTTTGTTATAAGTACTTTTTCAATTTTTTTTCTTTATTTCTTTTCTTTATTTTTTATACTTTTTTATTACGAGATTTTCTTATATGAGTCTTAAGGACCAACTTATATGAGTCTTAAGGACCAACTTCAAGCTTATGGATACGATGGGTTTACATTACCTCAAGACCTAACAACAAGGTCAAAGGTCAAGTAAATCAAACCAAAATTCAATCAAAGCCATTATGCGAGGATGAATCTTTTAGAGGAAATATGAAGAACGATACATGCATGGAATGGGTGAAATGTATTAAAGTCAATTCAACTAAGTTGTCAATTTTCAAGCTCAAAATATTAGTCAACTTATGAAAAATATTTGTATGGGATGTGATTTAAGATGTCTTCATGGCGTTCAAAGATCTATCTTTTAGCTCCGAAACACACTTTGAATCACTTGGTTTCGAGTTTAGAAGCTCAAGTTATGATTTTTTTAGTGAAGACTACGCGAGCAAAATTTCTAGATTGGATTTTGAAGGGAATTACAAGTTTCGAGCTTATAATTCGAGTTTAAATTATATTAGGTTCAGGTTTTGGCGTTAATTTTTATTATATGTGAGCCTAATATTGTATTTATGAACTCTTATTATTTTATTATTTCAAATTTTTAATAATTATTAAATAGTTTAAGTTATTTAAGAGTATTATGTCAACAAGAAAGTTTAGTTTAAAACTACTTCTTATTTAGATTAATTAGTGTTCTAGTATACTTAATAGTTTTATTTAGACTTATTTAGCTAGCCTATATATAGGCCTTTACATTGTACACAAATCAATCAATTCATTATTATTCAACTTCTCTTTTGAGTTAATAAATTCTCTTTGAGTTTTTCTTTTAAAGAATTTCTCTTGAGTTTCTTTTAAAGAATTTCTCTTGAGTTTCTTTTAGAAGAGTTTTAACAATCTTTTCAAATTGTGGGGATCATCGTCAAAATTTTTCTTGCCAAGTTTTCTATCTTGGAGGGGAAATTAAAGCCGCTTGAAGGGGGTTGTGAATTCTTCGTGTTTCCAAGGCTTCTTAGGACTTCTACATATCATGTTCTATCTTTTCCATCTATCTTCTTTATTGTTCCAATATTTTATTTATTGTTATATTTATTTATCTTAGTATTTATTTATTTTATTTGACTTGGATTTGATTGTGTTTCATGTTATGTCAAAACCCAAGTTTATTTCTGAACGTCTAGAGCCGTAAGTCAAATCCACGACTTGAACAAACTTTACGATCCTATTCCGCATTCATCTACATCCATCCGTATAATTTTCAATCATGATTGTTCACAAATTTCCCGTCACACCCAAAATTTGGCAGATTCGAGAAGAAGGTGTGTAATTGTGAAGTTATCTGTTTGGCGCAGTGTAGTATGCCAATTTACAGTATTTTGAAAAATAAGAGTTGGTCTAAAGTATCCTCCGTGGAAGTAATTAAATATTTTTATCTCAGATTATTCTTCTATTTAAGAAAAGAATATGACAAGCAAAGAGTTACCACCAAACGTATAGTACACCTGGTTTGTTGAACACTATGCTAAATGGCTTTTTTAATCTAATCTGGTTAGGAGCCAAGTGAATTGATTGGTTTTTACAAGACACTTATTTATTTCTTCCAGATTTTGTAGGTCATTTATTAGGACAAATTCTGGATACAATCGACACTTTTCAAGTTCCACTAAGGGGAACTGGGTGTATATATATATGGTGAGAAGAGTTTGCCTAGATGGTTTTTCTTCCTTAAATATTATTATTCTCTAGTTCTTTTTCTTAACCTTAAATGTTCTCTCTTCTTTATTAAGTTGGAAGTTAAGATTTTCAAATTAATTAGTGGATGTTCCACCTCCTAGTATGTATGATTGCTCTACATCTTAAGTTTTTTGAAAGAATAAGACTGTTAAGAAGCATATAAATAGTACGATATGAACAAGTGACCCTACATGGGGGTCGTCTATAGATGAGAGGATAGCAAATTATCTGTAAATGGGTTTTAATGGTGATTTCATGTTCTTTAAGCAGTTGCTGCTGGTTCGAGAAAGATGTTCAAGTTTGGAACTGTAACACCCCTAACCCGTATCCATCGCCGAATTAGGGTTAAGAGGCATTACTAATCAAAACACAACTCAGAACAGACATTCATTAAAGTTCAATAATTATAACAGTTACATATGCTAGGCTAGGTCTAATATTAAACATGCAAAAATTAAGCTTCTCTTTTGACCATTTAAAACAAAACAAAGACATTACAAACTAGCAAATCCATAAGGAAATAAACCATTTTCGTATGGCTATTAAATTCATATACAATATAACAAATTACGACCTTCAAAACATTTATCTAGTCTGTACATGCCATAGTTAGAATTTAAACATTTTAATACCGAGACAGTAGATAGAGTGATGATCTTGCTGACGATCCCCGAACTTGAAGCTTGATTTTTAAATCTATAAAACGGAAAGACATAAACAAACAAAGTAAGCTTTTATAGCTTAGTAGGTCTATAGCATAACTAAACATATATATAACATAACTTTTAAATTTAATTCACTGAGATTGCAATTAACACATATAATTAATATTCATGCATTTGCTATACTCAGACCATTTTATTTATAGTCAAATATGTGTACCTGTCGAATGCGTTCATCTGAATATATGTATATTTATACCAAACAACATTACAACTGAATGTATATAACCGAGCATGTATATATATATGTTAAATACATATCATATCTGATTGTGTATGTATACTCATGATAAACTTATAACCAAATACAAATCTAATACATATAACCGAATGCATTCATCTCCATCAAATACTTATAAACAAAGGTATATACATCTCAATTTCATATGTAGATACTTATCAAATACATATACCGAATATTTATACGTATACATTTATCAACTGCATAAACCGAAAGCATATATGTATATTTTACAAATGCATAGATCAAATATATACATATTCATTAAAAACACTTAACTGAATGTATATATGCTCATCAATTAAAGATAACAAAAATCATATAACTGTACACTTAATCACATACTTTAAACAGATTCACCGGCACTTAGCCTGCTAGGCTTAAAGCCTGATTCAGTACACCGGCACTTAGCCTGCTAGACATATAGTCTGAAATGTTTCACCGGCATTAAGCCTGCTAGACGTAAAGTCTGATATTGTTTCACCGGCATTAAGCCTGCTAGACGTAAAGTCTGATATTGTTTCACTGGCAATAAGCCTACGACGCGCTAAGCCTAAAATCTCAATTTCAAATACACAAAATAATTCCTCGAAAAATTCTTAATAGCAAACACATGTTCATTGTAGTACATGTTCAATCATAAAAGAGTTTACAAATCATACTTTCAATTCAATTCAAGTATTTATAAATTTATAAACAGATATATATAATCAAACCTCACATATAAAAATATAAGATTTTATATCTTTAATTCAATCCAAGAACCTATATACGAATATACATATAGATATAATCGAACTCCCATGTACGTATTTAACATTTATACCTTTAGCTAAAATCATAAACTCATACATGTATATACATTTATATTCGAATCTATATGTATATATATAATTACTTAACTAAATTCAATACAAGAAATTTAAATGTATATATACACGCTTATTCGAAAATAACATATATATATTTAATTTCATACCTAAGTTCAATATAAAAACATATACATGTATATTCATACATATTCAAAACTCCACATGCATACTTAACATTCATACCTTAAAATATATTCAAGATTTATTCAAGTATTTTCATATACATTCCAACCCACATATACATACCTATTCGAAATTACCTGTACAATTACAATATACATACCTTTAATTAAACCAAGAATTTATACATGTATATACATATATGTATTCGAACCTTGTGTATACATATATAAGCCTCACACAATCAACTAAATTTAAGAACATATACATATAGATACCTATATAAATATTCGAACATTATATATATCTAGGGGTGTTCATTTGGTTAACCGACCCAAAATTTGTATAACCGAATTAACCGACCTTCGAAAATTTTTAACCGTTAACTGAACCTAATTTTAAAAAAAAAAATTAACCGAACCAAAATTTTTTCGGTTAAT
Organism: Gossypium hirsutum; assembly: GCF_007990345.1. Lineage (NCBI taxonomy): Eukaryota > Viridiplantae > Streptophyta > Magnoliopsida > Malvales > Malvaceae > Gossypium > Gossypium hirsutum. The sequence continues at coordinate 43,951,057 of NC_053438.1, read as the reverse complement.
AAGATCAGTTAACCGAATTAACCGAAAAATATGTTTTGTGCATATTTGGTTAAAAATTGCCCGAAATACCCGAAATACCGTAATTACCAGAATTACCCGAATTACCCGAAAATTACCCGAATTACCCGAATTAAATCACTACATAATTAAAAATATTACATAAATCTTTGAATCACTACATAATTAAAAATATTAAATAAGTCTTTGAATCACTACATAATTAAAAATATTACATAAGTCTTTGAATCAATACATAATTAAAAACATTACATAAGTCTTGAATTAACACATAATTAAAATATAAGTCTTTAATATTCTCCATTTATATCCATTTCATCTCTCCAAAATATCTCCATTTGCATTAAACCTAAAAAAAAAACATCTGCAAAAATTTAGCATATAATAGAAATATACGCATTTAAAAAATCAAATAATATGAACAAACGAATAGATTATAAATTAACAAGAATAAGATAGTAAGCATACCCTTCAACTCACGAAAGCTCATGAATCTAGGGTACGCTCTAATGCATTCCAAGAAATGTCTAAACATTGAATCAATTAAATAAGTAGGAGTGATATGGTAAAAAAATTGAAACTATTAAAATAAAACAATAAACATACCATTTTCAATCTTGTCAAGCTCTTGGATTTGTTCTTCAATCTTTTTTATGTCTTCTTGTGATGATGATTTTCAAATCCAATCTTGAGTACACATAAGAGCTGGTACAATTTTATGAGTTAAAGAACTCCTATATTGATCAAGCACACGTCCCCCAGTGCTAAATGCAGACTCTAAAGCAACCGTAAAAACCGATATAGCTAACACATCTCTGGCAATTTTTGAAAGAGTGGGAAATCTAGGGCTATTCACCTTCCACCACAATAAAATATCAAAATCTTCAACAAATTCCTCATTAGCCTCAACTAGATATTTATCCAACTCAGATGTTTTATCCTCACCACAAATTTCCAACTCACACTTTTTATACAAAGCTTGCATTCTCCTTTTCATTTTTTATTGTGGTTCACCGAAAGAAACATGTGTTGGAACACTCGATTGGCTACAAGTACTATGAAGTGGAGGCTTATACTCGTCAAACAATTCATACAAAGATTCCTTCAATTTTTGCATCATTTCACAAGCTTTTTTAGAACTAGACATTTCATTAAGTGCAAATTCAAGATACTTTAGTTTTTGTATAGGGTCTAAAACACAAGCAACAAACATAAGCAAATTCATCTTATCAATATCACCCCAATACTTATCATACTTCTCTTTCATCTTGATGGCCATAACATTGAAATCAATATTACTATTTAACTGAGCATCTCGTAAAAGAATATCAATTTAGGAAAGCTCATCAAAAAATTTATTGGACGTGACATATGAAGTGCCAAATACGCGAAGTGACTTCATAAAAGTGTTCCAAGAAATCCCTCAAGTTTCTAACATTATCCCAATCATCCACACTAGGCCAACCTTCTCCCCTTTCAAGTTCAGCCCTAAAGTTTGTATCTTGCTCCTCAAATCTCTCAAAAGCTCTCTCAAAGTTCTAAGCAGTGTCTAACATTATGTAGGTTGAGTTCCACCTAGTACAAACATCAAGACACAACATCTTCTTGCACTCTATCTTTTCCACCACAACACACTCCTTAAACTTTTGTAATCTAGCTGGAGATTGTCTCAAATATCTAACAGCTTCCCTAACACGTTCAACAAATTTATTCATTTCCTTTAAGCCTTCAACAACAATCAAATTCACAATGTGTGCCATGCATCTCATATGAAGATATTTACCATTTTGAACTAAACCCCCTCGAGGGTTAAATTTCTTTCTTAAATAACCAATAGCAACATCATTTGAACTTGCATTATCAACAGTAACAGTAAACAACTTATCAATCCCCCAATTCAACAAGCATTTCTCAATCACCATCCCAATGAACTCACCCTTATGACTAGAAATTGGACAAAAGTTTAAAATATTTTTATTCAATTTCTAATCTTTATCAATAAAGTGAGCAGTGATACACAAATAATTAACTCTTTGCAAAGAAATCCATGTGTCAGTAGTTAAGCAAACTCTAGAACAAGAACTTCTCAAAAGTTGTTTTATCTTGACCCTTTCATCTAAATACAATTCATAAACATCCCTAGTCATAGTAGTTCGTGAAGGAATATGAAACCTAGGACATGCCACAAACATAAATTTCTTAAAACCTTCACTTTCAACAAACCTGAAAGGTAATTCATCAATTAGAATCATTTGTGCTAATCCTTTCCTACATGCTTCTTGATCAAATCTCCAAGTTGAAAGATTCTCTTCCCCCCTTCAACTCCCTTTCTAGGTAAAACTAGTTGTCCTTGACTAGTGTCAACAACATTACTAGGATTTTTCTTACATGAACCACTATGATATTTCAATGACCCTGTACCATTTTTTTTCATATCACAACAAAATTCCTTATCACAATAATTACATTTAGCCTTACTTGCACCCTCACTATTAATAAACTTAGTGAAGTGAGACCAAACTTCTTATCTTTGAGGAGGGACTTTTCTTTTCCCGGACGTAGTCCCCTTTGTTTGGATTGAAGCTTCGACTCCCGAATTTTCAGAATCTACCGAAGTGGGAGGTGTAACACTACCCTCAATAGATGTTGGTTGGGTTGACATTCTGCAAGAAAAAAAGTATATAATAAATTAAAAAAGTATATAATAAATTAATCAGCATCATGTATCAAACAGATAAACACTCAGTATTTCTTAAAAATTATAAATTCCAACACTCAATATTTAATAAGTATCAATGCATCATGCACGTTTAACCAATCACTAATTATTATAATTAAATAATTAATTCCTCACATAAACCATTGCAATTTGCATGACTTTAGAACCTAATAATGATGCAGAATACACTTAAAAAGGATCTATATTGTAAATCATCAGTAAAGCCTATTTTATTATTATTTGATAGTACCATTGTTTTTTTCTTGTGGAGTTGAATGAACAAACTAAAGTTAAACTGTAATTATTTGTAATAGCAATTAAACAAGTGGACGAGCAAAAATCCTTATTGGTTGAGATGATAATGACAACATTAAAAAGTTTAATTTTTATTCTTTTAGGGGAGTTAATGTTTTATTCTGTCTTCCTATAATTTCATTTTATTTCTTTTATAATGTTTGGTTTTTTTATATTTTTTATTTAATTTGTTACATATTTTATTTTTAAATTAAATTAATTGTTTTTACCTGCCCTTCAAATTTATATTGTCGTGTATTACAATATATTTAATTTATTTTTATATAAATTATAATTCTATTGCAATATAACAGCAATTTTGGGAAGATCTATAACTGTCAAAAATCAAAATAACAATTAAAATTTTATGCCAATTATGTCACTGCCTCGATAGTAAACTTGTGTGGGTTTCTTAATTGTCACCACGTTTAGGGTTTAATTCTTTTGTTTGTAAACCCTTTCTCCTTTCAGCTATTATAATGTATTTGTTCATTTGTATAAAAAATTAATTGTGAATCTTATATCATTTTAAAATATTTTATTATTATGTTATTAATTATTAAAAGCTTAAATACTTAAAATCGTCATATATATATAACCTAAAAGATCAAATAAATATATGTGTATTTATAACAGTTTAAGTGCGTTTTCAGCCTAACCCATTATTTACAGCATTATCTTAGAGCCTTAATTAATTCATCAGTAAAAATAATTAAAAATGTTAGCCTCTTCAACCCTTAGCCTATTAACCTCCTCCGTCAAACCTGGATAATTTTTCCCTATAAATAACAATTTTGCATGGCCCTAAGGTTTAAACTTTAAACAAATAAGCTACATTACATACAATCTCTGCAATGTCTTCTTCAATAGTTTCCTCCTTTGTTTACCTATTAGCCCTTACTTTCATTGTCCAAACAGCTTTTGGAGCTGACCTCTTTTCCATTTTTTTCCATTAGAAAAAAAAAACGAATACTATCTATATCAGTCAACTACAGACCCATTCAAGATATTGGAAAAAAAAAGAAATGGAAATTTGAAGAAAGCAAACCTGGCCCTGGGTTTGGGTATTGCCTATTGGTGTGGTGGTCCGACACTCTGACTTGGCGCCTCCGGCGTAAGAGAAATAGTGTGTGAGTGAAAGTTTAAGTGTGTGATTTAGGGTGGGATTCGACTGAGATTGAGAGGAAGGAAGGATTTAGGGCTAGGGGGTTGGGTGTTAAGTGTGTGAGTGAAAATTGAAAGTGAAAGTGAAAGTAGGGAGGGGGTAGTAGTCGGGCTGTGCTGAGAAATCAGAAATGGACATTGGACAGCAGCCAGCAGGTTTAAATTTGGGCTGGGTTTAAATTTAACTGGTTTAGGCCCTATGCTGTTAATTTTGGTTTACCCAAATTTTTTTCGGTCAACCGGTCTGTTTCGAACCGATTTAACCATTAACTAAACAAACCAAAAAAATTTAACCGACCCCTGACCGAATTTTTTCGGTTTACCGACCGATTAACCGAACTCAGTCGGTTAACCGAAAAATTTCTATTTTAATCGAATAATGCACATCCCTATATATATCTATATACCATTCATACTTTAACTTAATTCAATGATTTATATAAGTATATACCTATATATTCGAACGTTGTATATACATATATACCATTTATACTTCAATTTATTCAATCAAATTACTTTTATTTATAGCTCAACAAATATACAATAGACATACATACATACATACATACATACATACATACATACTGATTTAATAACATTAAATAGCTAATAGACTTACCTTGGACGGTGAAAAATCGAAACCGAACAATTAGTCGACGACTTTAGCTTTTCCCCAATCCAATTTCGATTTCTTTGGTTCTTGATCTAAATATATTCAAAATGATCTAGTTTAAATATTATTACATTCAATTTAGTCCAAAAACACATAAATGGGAAAATTACCATTTTACCCCTGACATTTACACTTTTTGCAATTTAGTTCCTATTGCATAAAACACAAAATAGACAAAATTTGTCCACACTATAAGGGCCGAATATTCCTAGTACTCCTACAAGCCCACACATTTCATTTATTTCACATTTTAGTCCCCCAAAAATTTAATTTCATAATTTAGTCCTAATTACTCAATTTCACCAAAAATTCAAAGACAAAACATGTTAATCTTTCACATATCTTTCATATTTCATCATTAACTAACAAAAATCTCAAACATTCATCAATGGCATAACACAAAATCAACACCAAATTCTAAAATTAAAGCATGGGTCTTGTAGTACACAAAGCAACGATCTCAAAAACGTAAAAATTTTCAAAAACCAAACAAAAACGAACCTCTAATATTGGATGAACATAGCCGAACCTTTCAAAGCTTCCATGGCTTTTTCTTTTCCTACTTTTGGCTAAAGAAGATGAAGGCTAATGTAATTTTTATGTTTTAATTAACATATATATTAATATTTACCTTGGTTTCTAAATATATAATATATAAACATTAAGTTTAATTTAGTCCATAACCATCCACTATCTATATAGTGGGTTAATTTCACCTTTAAACCTCCTAATTAAAAAGACAACCACAAATAGATGCTTTTAAATTAAAACCCTAAATTTTCATTTTACGCGATTAAGCCCTTTTTATTAAATTGAGCACTAAAACGATCAAATTTTCATACGAAATTTTCACACATAGTAATTCACATACTGAAAATACCATAAAAAATTTTAAAATATGTTTTTGACTCGGATTTGTGGTCTCAAAACCATTTTGTCCGATTATGGTCAAAATCAAGCTATTACAGGAACTCCAAGCTATAATATAAGTGAGTTTCAGGTGAGTCTCTATCTTGGCTCCTGTATGTGAACTATTCAAGTAGATATATATAATGATAACATCTCAGATAACTGGTAAATATCTATGCAAAGTATGGTAAAGATTCTGCATGTGTAAGGATGATATGTGTGAGGTACTATTTGCATAAGAAGTTAAATGGTAAGTATTCATGTGAAATCTAATATGAGAAAGTAATAATCAGTTAGGTATGTAAATAAATTTGGGTAAGTAAGTAAAACATCCCTTTGTGATGCCTCTGGTAGTGCAATTATATTGCTAACTAGACTAGCAGATAATGATATGAAGATATGTGTAAGTTCATATTGGATGGACCCATGACATTAGATGACAACGAATACACTCATGGCATTGCATCCAGTGAGACAAAAACTGTACTGGCAGATCACGACATGAAAATGAGTAAGTCCATGTAGTTGAGACCCATGACATAATATGATAATAAGAATAATCATGGTGATGTCTTCAGTAATATTTAAACATGACCGACAGATCACGACATGAAGATATCTATAAGTCCATGAAGGAGAAACTCATGATATCTTTTGTGAAAGTCTACCGGGACAGTAAACAGATGATTCTATATGTTGTCCTATGGCACCTTCTGTAAAAGTCCGTTGAAACATTAAAAATGTGATTCTACGTACTACCTATGTGGCGTGATCTGTTAAGACTTAGTGGCGTGCTCTGTGTTACCTTTGTGGTGAACTTTGAAACGCCTATGTGGCATATTCAGGGATACCTATGTGGCTGAATCTGGTTATCCACCTTTGTGGTAAGATCTGAAAACATTACGTTTGAAGTTAACTTGGTTTGGTTAGTCTTGTGATTAAATTGAATGAGTTTTAGGGGATGTTTCTTGAAAGAAAGTATGTATTTGTATTTCTAAAGAAGGAATCCGCCATGGTAGTTTGCCAGTATAGGATATGAGCATATTCGTAGTTATGAAAGGTATAAGTTTTTGTTGGTTTGAGTTTGTCAACGCTATGTAGGGTCAAAATCTGAGCTCTCTGGTATCCACTATATCTAAATAGTATCATGTCTCGTTCTAGGGTTATTTGGAATCTAAATCGTTTGTCAATTTGGGCGTTCTTGTGTTACATAACAGAGATGTTTGGAAATCTTTTGAATGATTTGGAACGTTTCGTCATCAGTATGATTTTGTTTTGGGTTTGAATCAAGATTTGATCTGATAGGTAGTTTGATAGTTATCAAACTTAGTATGGGAAATCGCCAAATGTAAGATCAATTAGAAAGTATCCACCAAGGAATAGTATCTGTGAACAACCGTTCTCAAGAAAATATTAAATGTTTGTTTGAAGAGGAAATCCATTGAAAATGGATCTGTATAGATATTGTTTTGAGAAGTGTAATAGCTCATTTTTCAATGGTGTGAAAAACAGTGGTTTCAGGGCCACCAAATTCGACGAGTAAGTTCGTAAATGTTATATTTAATATTTACGAGTTAATTGTGAATTTGAAAAGGTTTTTGATATAGTGATTTTTATTTTATAAACGATTTATTAAGTTTAAGTGGTTTTAGAAAATGAGATATCGGGACCTTGTTTCTATAAACCGAGCTGTAAATATTTTTTAAATATTTACAGAGTGTCATTAATGTGGTATTAAAGTTTCGTTAAGAAATTTTAACGTTTCAATAGTTAATTAATTAAAAATGACTAAATCGTAAAAGATGCAAAATTTGATCCCTATTAGATTTGAATGATTAAATGGCTTAATGAATATAACTGGAAGGATTAATATGGTAAGTTAACCATTCTTAGGATAGTGGGATGGCATAATGGTTTAAGATGAATTAAATAATATAAATTCAATGGCAATTTTGTAATTAACTGGAAATTAAAACAAATTAAAGTGAAATTAAAACATTTTAATTTCATTTCTTCTTCTTCACTCCGTCGAACACCATAACTATGGAGGAGGTTTTAGTTTTGTCTTTATTCCTTTACATGTGAGCATAATCGATCCTATTTCTTGTAATTTTTATGTTTTTGAGATCGTTACAACTAGGTCCAGCTAGACAGTACCTTTAATTTTGAAATTGTTAAAGATTTTGGAAGTTTCCATTGATGAATCTTGTGATTTTTTTATGTTAAATGATGAATTTGAGATATTAATTATTATTTAAAAGTATTTTATTAAGTGATATTTGATGAATTTTTCGATTAGGGACTAAATTGTTGAAATAGTAAAAATACAATGGTTTGTTTTGAAATTATTACAAGAACGAGGTGTATTTAATGCCATGAATATTTGAATAGCATGTTTTTACATTAAAAATGGTTAATTTGCATATTTTTGGCTTAGGGACTAAATTGAATAAAAGTAAAACTTTAAGGGTAGTTTTGTAAAAATGTAAAAATGACCAAATTGCATGAAATGAATTGTTTTATTGTCTAAATTAATATATTAAATTAAATTATTAATTTAGATCAAGATCGAGTGGAAAATCGAGAAAAATGAAAAATAACCAAAATGTCCCTGAACTTTGGTATTTCTACAATTTAGCCAGGTAAGTTCGTATGAACTATACTATGTATATTTTTGATTAAATTGAATGTTATTATATGAATTTTATTGAAAATAAATCGATATATATATGTTATTATACAATTTAGCTTATAATGAAACGAGAAAAATTCAACGACACACTACGATTATCAACTCCCATTTGAACCTTAGAAATATATAGGATACAAATGACATGCCATTAAGGGTTACCGTGTTTCAGCTGATGGTCTTGTACGTCCTATCAGTGGTTGAGTTTCTAGCAAGTGTTGCAGTTACTTGACAATTTGTGTGAGCAGCACCGTGTAGCTACATCTTGATTGACATCTTGTGTGAGCAGACCCATATATGGCTCGAGAGAGAACACTGATATGAGATATGCAATAGTAGTGGCTTCGACCACATGTTGGCACTCAGTGTGAGAGATTCCCGTGTATCTGATATTATTCTAGTGGTTCAATGGGTATGAAAAAGGGGAGGTTCAACAAATGCTTCAATAAGTGATACTATGAAAGTTTGAAAAGGTATGAGTTGATGATGTTTGAAATATGCTTAGCCATATGTTTGAAAGTATGAATGCTTATTGGTAGGATGCAGGAAAGTTAAGATAAGTAATAAATTCAAGTGATACATGTTAAGATTAAATGGCTATTCATGCTAATGTGCTTATGATTTGTACCATATATGCTAATATGTGTGGTGTAAAGGATTAGGTTTTGGCCAAGCTTTGGTTGGATCATGGCATGTTAATTTATAGGTAATGCATTGTAATGGTAAGTGTCCAAATGGAAGTATGTTTATGTTTATGAAAGAGTGGTAAGGTTTAAATTGTGTAAATTTCATATTTGAAATGGATAGATATGGTTAAATTTTATTCGAGCTTACTAAACATTCATTACTTACGTAGTTTTTTTCCTTAATTTTTAGATTATCAGAAGCTCTATCAGGTTAGAAGCTCGTCAGAGACCTATCACACTATCTAGAGATTATATCGGTAGATTTTGATGTCTTGGTTAAGGTTATAGTGGCATGTATAGGTTATTTTGGCTAATGTTGGCCTATATGTGTTTTGTTGAGATTAGCCACTTATTTGGCTTGTGTTTTGGTATTTTGGTATGTGCATAATTTGCCTTATAATGTTGATGTGTGGAATGATTTCTGGTTGAATGATGAAAGGTAATAAGTAGTTGAATATGCATATGAGGTATGTTTTATAACTTGGTGGGATTTGGAAATATGCTTTAGTAAGTGTGTATGTATTTGATGCTATTGAATAAGTGGTACAATTGGTACCAAATGGTAAGTTTTGGTAAATGATTTGCACGCTGTGTATTAATGCAATTATACATAAAAGTTGGTTGATTACTTGGTTACATGGATTACATGGTTAAACATGTTTATAATTGTCATTTGAGGTGCCTAAGTGCATATTGGTTGTATGTGAATATACTACATGTTTAAGGCTTGATTTTACTTGTTTTGGATGCCATAATATGGCTTGTTCATATGCACAATGTTAACTATAGGTACATGCCTTACTGGGCAAGAAAAATGGCTTGTAAAATAGCCTATTTTCGTCCACACAGGTAGAGACATGAGCGTGTGTCTCAGCCGTGTGTGACACACGGCCAGGTGACACGACCGTGTATCCCCTATAGCTTGTAAAGGTTTGCAAGTTAGTATGTTCACACGGACTAGCACACGGGTGTGTGGCTTGGCCGTGTGACCCAAGTTAGTATACTCAGACGGGCATGAGCACGGGCTGGGACACGGTTGTGTATCCCTATTTTGAATGCCTAGATGGCCTAAGACAAGGGTGTGTTTCTTGGTTGTACGAGTCACATGGCCTGGCCACACGGCCAAGTGACCCCTGTTGTTTTAAAAATTTTAAGTGTTTCCAAAAAATTCTCTAGGTTTTCGATTTAGTACCGATTTGTTTCTAATGTATATTTTGGGCCACGAAGGCTTGTATAAGGGACAATATGTATGATTTTGAGTGATTTTTGACATGAATGCTATATGATATGAAATGTTTGCAATTTTTGTCTGTTTGATTTGTAAACTCAGGTAATGCTCCGTAACCCTGTTCTGGCGACGGATTTGGGTTAGGGGTATTACAAGAAGTACCTTCTTTGTTCTAAAAGAAAAGAAGATATATATATCGTCTGGTAAGATTTGGATTTAACCAAGGTGTGAAGTGAGAGTTGATACGTTAAGTATGGTAGTTTGCATGTAGTATATATTCGATATGATGAATGTGTTTGCGAAACACAGAGTGGTAATCCAAAATTTTTAGGATGAGAAATTCAACTAGAAAGGCTCCAAGGTATTCTACATTAAAACTACTAAGTTCGTGTGAACTTACAAATGTTTGTTCATGTTTTACGTTCTGCTGTGAGAGTGAGTACGCTAGGAGGGACCAAGCCAAGGATACGATGAGTTTGGGTTACTATGCATACAAATAACATCTTAGGAGTATGGCATATATATACCACGCCTTAAAGAGTCTGTCTTTTAATGAACTTTTGTGTTGTTGTAATGTATTATATTATTTTAAGAGCCTGTTGTATTCTTGAATGTTTTCCCTATCGTTTTTTGTTCAGAAAACCTTTATTAAAATAATATGAATTATGTTGAAAAAGGATTATACGCAGATGATTTAGAAATTATGCTAAGCGTTTGTATCTCGTAACATCTAATATCCAAACTCGGTGATTCGGGTCGGGTAGAGGGTGTTACATTGTCATTCCCGCCCGAGTGATCTCAAGCATCAGTCTCTTCAGATTTTCTGAGCATCTCTTAATCCTTACTTTATTTTTCCTTATTTTAATGTTTTACAAATTAATCAAATTAAGTGCAATTAGAATGGGTAGTAACTAAATCCGTAAGGAGAATGGTTAATTGAAGTGGGTGTAATTAATGTAAGTTAGGGTTTGAAACTAAATTAATTGAATTAAATCGAATGTGTTTGAAACCCTAGAATTGATGACTCTAGGTAGTAATTTTGGTAGATGAGACCGAAAGGGTATTCTACTTGGAACCAATTAGATCTTTCTCGGTTTAGATCCATCAAGTCGAAAAATAAGTGGACTATGTCGATTAGTTAATGTAATTTTAGGCTGAAAGGTATTAATTCGATTAATTAATAATTAATTGGTAAAATCCCTAATTCTAGGTTAATTACAACCATGGATATTAATCAATGTCTTGTTTGTTGTTCTCGATTCTTAATCTGTTAATTTTCATATTTTTGCCATTTAGTCCTCTTGATAGTTATATTCACTTTTTTAATTAGTAGTTAGTCGTACTATAGTTAGTAGACTAGTAACTATTTAGACTTAGCTTAATGTGTTTGTTATTACTGTTTAGCTCTATTTAGTCATACCTCACTTGGGTACGATATTCGAAATATTCTAGTATTTCGTTGTAAATCATTCTATATTACTATCACACCTGATTTTCATTAAGGTCCCAAATTTAGAGGAGAGATGAGAGTTAATTGAAGAAACAGTAAGTCAATGGGCTTTATTGGAAAGCTTAGAAATATTGTTGGATGATTGGAAATTAGTTGAGATCTAATTCCGATTCAATTAAGATGGAACCAGCTGGTTCCTTAGTGGGAAACAAAATGATTAGTGATAGACAATTGTTCTGAATATGGAAACATTGTAACTTGGGGAAATATAATGTGTGTGAGAATAGATATTTCTACAAAAGAAATTCTTCTCAATTTTGTTTATGATTTCTTCTTATCTGTATCGTCTTCTTCGGTTGCTTCGAAGAAGAGAAAGTTAAGGAAAGCTCTGCATAAGGCGGTGAATGTGAGACTCGGTTTGGAAAGTAGAAAATTCAGTAAGTTGCTGCCAAGATGAAGGAGGCTCTAGCATTTGGGCTATCTAAGCTGGCAAGGACGAAGGATTTCAAGTGAGTTTATGGACTCAACCTTTTGTTGGTTGATGATTGTGTGCTACTTGTGTCGTCTGTGCCTCTGTCTACTTTAAGATTTGTTTGAATCCTATGGTTGTACATGATTACACTAATAGAATATGTCATGCGTACTTAAGGTTGAATTATTTCATGAAAGTCTAAAAATATATTCTGTATGGTCGAATCGTGGATTGATGTATTGAAGTGTGGTGTACTCATTGTTATAATAGTATTTGGAATGTTATGTGTGGAATATATGTTTTTAAATGCGGAGTATGAAGGGACTTAGTTTGATGAGGTAGAGAAGATAGGAAATTCGTGTAATGGAGGAATGAGCGAATTGAAATAGAATTTAAGGGAGTTTGGCAACACCGCAGAATGATTATCTACTAGTCCTTCAAGGTGAGACTATGTAAACGGTTATCTACTGGTCCTTTGAGGCGAGACAGTATATGGGATCTTTGAGGCGACACTGTGCAAACAATATATGATCTACCGTCAATTGTAGTGATAGTTTAAGTACTTTTTGACACTTAATGAACTTGTTTTCTAGGGATTCTATAATTAATTATTTCATTTTTAGTAATAGTAGCTTAGGATTTAATTGTTAGTAAAATAAGCATTTTTATGCATTTTATGATGTTTTGATGACCAGTAAGGACAACTTGGTCCTCAAGAGTGACTAATGGGCTAATTAAGTGTGTAGGATGCCAATTCAGGTCCAAGAATACAAAGAACAATCATCAGACCACGATACAAGGAAGCTTGTGTTGCAACACAAATCAATGAAGTTGTTATGGCCGAAAAAACAGTTGACATCGTGTCGAGGAGTTTTCCCTCGTCAGGATAACGCAACAGAGATAGGTCAAAATGAAGTCGAATCCTTAGATGGCGCTTTTGGGATGTTTCCTTATTTGGACCCAAGCATTTATTAGAATATTGCATTAATTAAAATCCTAAAGTGTATCTCGGTTAAGTGGTCACCAAGTAGCTCGTATCCTATACAAGTTACCTTAGGTTCACTAGAATTGGTGTGTGTGTAGAATTAGACAGACAATTTTTACTATTAAGTTTTCTTTGTATTTTATTTTTATGTTCACTTAGTCATAACTTTCTCAACCAGGATAAACTACGCTTTACTCAATTCGAATTATCTCCCGGGCCTATGATAACTTCCTAGCGTTGTCAAGCCTAGGGTTTAAGAACACGTAATCTATACCAACTAATCCTCTTAGAAACCCTAAATCCTTTATTAATCATGTCGTCGTCCACTCGTTAATTTCAATTAAATTGACATGTAAAGAACAAGAATAAATTGGTAGAGAAAAGAGATTAGAATAATAGTGGATTCATACCGAATAGAGAACAGAGTAGTGAATCTCTCCATTGGAATAACGAAACATGTCATTTGCAAAGAAGAAGTAATTAAATACTATAATTAAAACAAAAGAACTCTTGAATTGAAACATATTCCAAGAGGAAAAACAAAATAGTTTATAGAATTTGAAAGGAAACTAATCTAATCCTACTCCTAAAATACTAAGGGTTTTTTATTGTGTCTAAGATGACTTAGTTACATTAAACCCCTAAGGTCTTATTCATAGGAGTTTTGGTAGCCCAAATTAGGTCTTCAACACGTCTAGGTCTTCGTGTAAAGTCGATTGTGCAGACAAAAATAACCCTAACATACTTGGGCACCAATTCGACCTATGTTGCATCACAGCCTTTGCATGGCGCGACACGACAAGAAAAATCTGCCTTGTTTGATATGTTTCATACTTTGACATCTCAAGAAGCTTGTGCATCACTCGTCCCTTGCTTCCATATCAATAAGCTTCAAAATCTTTATCCTACACACTTAATTTAACATATTAGGACTATCTAAGGCCCGTGTCAACCTAATAGGTCACAACCCTCACAAAATGTGTTAAAAACACTTATTTTACTAATATTTAATCATAAGTACTAAATACAAAAAACATAATAATAAATACTAAATTGCCTAGAAAACAAGCTTCTTAACTGCGAAAATAAAATGAATTAACTACTATATTTGACGGCAAGTCATAGGGCACACACGAGGGCTCCCATACTCGCACCTGTTCATAGAGATTTGCCGGAAGGCTGGAGCTATAATTGATCCCGAAGAACCGACTTGTCCACCAAAAGCTTTACTAAAGGACCTTATTTACGAGCGGTTCTGCAACACCTAAGCCAGTTGAGCGGAGAGGAGAACAAGTAGGTGGCTGCACACCGGGAGTCTTCTAAAGACCATGGCCCCCATAACCAATGGAAGCACCCCAATCCATACCACCATGGGCACGCCGACCTCAAAGGATTCCAAAGGATCTAATGAACAAGGAGTGGTTTAGGCACATAGTGGTCCACATCGAGCGTCAGTCACAATGGATGGCCCAACGTGACAAGTGTCGCTCTACCCATTCCACCACCTGACACCTCCCGGCCCATGCAAGTGAGTCTATCCACATCGAGTGGGGATGCGACGAGGGTTGTCTCGGATGAGTACGATGAGTACGATGAGGGAGTAAAAAAATGTGTGTTTATCCTGTGTAGGAACCCTAAAAATTATGAGGCACTATAGGTTCGTGCCAAAACTACAATGAAGAGTTAGTCCCATCATTTGCATTGTTCTTTTAAAGCTAATAGGGTAACCTCTTTCTTTTATCTTTTATAGTACATTAGGGACAATGTGTCGAATAAAGTGTGGGGGTGACATAGAAAATTTTTAATTTTTTTTGTTATTTCATTTTTTTATAGATTTTTAGTTGTTTTTAAAAATTTTATTTTATTATGTTTTATTTGTGCTTGAGCTTGTCGAAATACAAGTGATTGGTTAGAAGCATGTAAATAGGATTATGTGTATAAACTATACATTTAGTTTGATAATAACTGATTCTAGGTTATTTAATTTTAGACTAATTATTTAATTTATTATATTGTGAATAGGTAAAAATGTGTTAAGCATACCATATGATAAATAGATTTACAAAAAACATGAATGTTAATTGAATTCTAGATTGTAAAAATTCATAAGTTCAGTTAATTGAACCCATGTATTAAAATACCTAGGGATGGCCTAAGGCATTATTTGGTAGACAATTTTTCAGCCAAAAAGCTATCCTGAAAAAAGGCAAAATGTCAATCGAGAATTTCTTGAAAAGAAACAAAAATAAATAAATAAAAGCAAAGTGAGTTGGAAAAAATACGCTCACTTTTGTTTGAAAAAAATCAAGCTCGGATGATTGTACTCATAAATACTATACTATGCCATAGTAATGGAGAAATAAGGAAGGTGAGAGACGTGTATATAAGGTGGTGAGTTACATGTACACTTGGGGGGAATATTGGGAACAACATAATGTGCCAAACTATTTTCGTGCTTAACCCGTTTTGTCGAGTATGTTCTTGAATTTCGAACCAACCTAAGCTGTGAAACGTTACAAACTGAAAAGTCTTATTTGACCTAGGTAATAAACTGCATGGATGAAAGTTAATCTGAAAATTGAAATTTTTTACTTTCTATATTATTTTAACATAAATGTACATTTTTGTATTTGTTTTGATGAAAAATAATATTTTAAAAAAAATTATTTGTTTGCCTTGTAATTCATTGAACTAATTTGCCTAGTTTTAGAAATCATGAGTCAGTTACCTATTGTACTATAATTACATGTTTAGATACATTTTCTTGTTTATATGGTTCTAATCCATTCTCCCGTACAAAGCATGCTCAAGTATTTTGTTTTCTTTGTGTGTTTATTTTTCATTATTTTTCTTGCTTAAGGACAAACAAGGACTTAATTGTGGGGGTATTTGACTTGCCGCCTATTGTAGTGATAGTTTAGGTACATTTGGGCACTTAATGAGCTTGTTTTCTAGGCATTTTATAATTAATTATTACAATTTTAGTTATAGTACCTTAGGATTTAATTATTAGTAAAATAAGCATTTTTATGCATTTTATGATATTTTGGTGACTCGTAAGGCAAACTTGGGCCTCAAGAGTGATTAATGGGCTAATTAAGTGTATAGGATGCCAATTCAGGTCAAAGAATACAAGTGTAACACCCCTAACCTGTCTCCGTCACCGGATTAAGGTTACAGAGCATTACCGAACAATTAGAATAATATTAATATCATAACATTAAATAAATTAATCTCAATCAAAAACCTATCAAACATATGCATTTAGTCCCTAAATCTAGCCTTCGAGGCCTTAAAAATAATTGTCGAAACCATTTTTTTGAAAACGGGAATCAACTTTGAAAATGAAAATGAGAGTCGCCACCAATATTTTTTCAAGGTGTGATCGGATCACCTTGAGATTTTAATAAAACATATTGATTTACTAAAATATTGATTTTGGTATTTGAAATGTGAGAAAACAGGTTCGAGAGTCGGTTACATGCGAGGAAAGGTGAACACCCTCGCGACGCCCAAAAATTGGCACCGAATTGATTTTTTAATATCTTAATATTGAAATTTTAAAAAGATTATAAAATACAATCCTTTGAAAGGAAATTTTGAATAAACCGAATTGAGTGATGAGATGCACTCATTTCAAAGAAATAAATTATCACACTCAGTAAGTTAGGGTGAAATAGTTTAATCTTCGAAGTTAAGTGTATCTTTTAACTTTTAAAACTCTTATATTTGAAAAGGATACTTGGTTATTTAGGTCAAACGACAAATTAGAACCCAGTAAGTTAGGATCCTATTTCTCAAAATTCCTGAACACCGATTATTGCCCTTATTTTAAAAATCCTTAATTCGAGGTAGTAAAATGTTAGATCCAATAAGTTAGGGTCCAACATTTTGAAATCCCGAAAAAAACTTTATTTAGAACTTGTGTGGTTTTATTGCAAAATAAATACTTGGCTATCTAAATTCATCGAAAAGAATTGAAGCCCAGTGAGTTAGGGCACAATCCTTTCGAGAATCGTGAACACCGAGCATATTTGTAAATTTACGAAATAGAATGACTTTAATGCTTTAATGAAACACCATTTTTAAAAGATTTCAAAATAATATTAAAGCAATGATATATATTTTAGAGATGAATAATTTAATAAGCTATTTATGAAAGAATAATAATATTATATGAGAAATATTATCATTTAAATATAATATATATAAAAAAAATACAAAAGATGAGTTTTAAAACATAATAAAAACATCAAAAACCTATACAAATCATATCAAAATTTCATAAAATATATAGAATAACCAATAATGAATTAAATAATAACAAGTCTAGTTTGAAAATAAAAGAATATAGTAGATTTAAAAGTTTAATGCATGATAAATTTAAAACGATATTAATTTGAAATATTAAAATAACACTAGGAAAAAGATAAATATGCCAAAATAATAACTAATTTAATTTAAAATTAAGTTAATAAAAGTTTAATTAAAAATGGAACAACATTAAAGGAAAAATAAAGCAAAGTAAGATAAGGTAATGGAATAAAAATTAAACTGAAATAAAAACAAAATTAAACAAGCAACAAACATAAATAGAAAATAAAAGAAGGATTAAATTTATATTCAATTAAAAACTGAGGGACTAAAACAGCAAATAAACGCATAGGTTTGGACATCCAGGTCCAAACAATGAAAACGACGTCGCTTAATTGAGGACTTAAATGAAATCGAAGTTAAATACACAGTAAAAATTAAAAAAAAACAAAAGAGAACTGAATCGTAGCAGCACCCAAATATAGAGGGGCTTATAGCGCAAATAGACCATTGAGCAAAAATAGGCGGATCCTTCCCTCGGGTCGGGTCACCGCGCGGGTCGCTATGGGCAACTGACGTCATTTTTGGCCATTGAGGTTAAGGCCCAAAACGGCGCCTTTTAGGTCCTCTATAAAAACCTTTTTTTTTAATCTCATTTCTTCCTTTGTTTTCCAAAAAAAAAATTCAGAAAACCTCTCCCCCCATCTCCTTCAAAACACCGAATTCGGCAGGTTAGCTCGCCGGACCAACGCGGCAGCAGTCGATCACCGGTGACGGTGGCACCATACGCGGTGGCCGAAAAACCAAAAAGTCCTCATTTTCCTTCGTTTTTTGATTTTAAGACTAAAAAGGGGCTAATTTTCATCGGAATCGGCGAACCTCGGTCTCGCGACGGCACGAAAGGTAAGTTTTTTAAGCTTTCCCTTGCTTATTCTACTCCCTTTTTCGAATCAAAAAGAAAAAGAAAAAAAACAAAAGAAAAAATAAACTATAAAATAAACGAGAGACTAATTTCAGAAAAAAAAAATTCTAAACTCGTTCTATTTTTTTGATTGTATTCGTCCGTAAAAAATGACAATGGCTTTCTGTTTTCTTTTATATCCGCCTATTCAAAAGAAAAATAAAATAAGAAAATACAATCTATTTTTTCTTTCTCTGTTGCGCTTGTTTGTTTGTGTTCGCTGCAGGTACGGGCATACGGAGGCGCGGTAACGTGGAGGGTATGCGTGGTGATGTGGCACGGGGGGAAGCCTGCTGGATGTGGCGCTGAAGGTTGTTTGCTGCTAGGGTTTCTGCAATCGGGTTGGGCTGAATTAGGTTTTGGGTTAGGGTTTTAATCTATTGGGCTAGATGTTTTAGCTTTAATTTTGGGCTTCTGTTATTGGACTGTTTAATGAACTTTGTTATTAATTTAGTATTTGGTTTTTTTATTTCTAGTTTGGGCCCCGGGCAAAATTGGCCTTACAATAATATAAAAGTTATTTGGTACTAATTTGAAACAAAATAGAAGATTTGAGAAAAAGTTAAAAAATTTTGAAAATAGGGGTCACACGGCCGTGTCACAGGCCATGTGCCAGATCGTGTAACTCTCTGACTTGTGAAACATGGTCATGTAGCAGGTGGTGTGCTAGGCCGTGTAACTCACTAACTTAAAGCACTAAGAATTTACAAATGACAAACAACCGGGTACACAATCGTGTGACAACCCGTGTCCCAGGCCGTGTGATCCATAAATTGACCCTAACTTCAAGCCATTTCAAGGCCAAACCATACCTAACCAACCATTCCATTTGTGTACACATTCAAGAGACTTAAGAATCAGTCAAACACATCTAAACATACAATTTCAAAAATCCTATTTTATCTAACCAATATGCTATTCAAATGCACCATATTTATACCAAAACATCATTAACCAAAACAAGTAAATATTTCCACTTTCCAAGCAAAAAAATCTTGTTCCTTAACCACCAAATATAATCACAAACATACCAGCAAATATCATGTATTTCAAGTACCTAAAAGCGGAAAAAATGACCTAACTTGACAAGGCATTAAAAGTCCATCAATCCCAAACACAAACTTCAAAAGCATAGACATACTAAATCAACCATTAACACATTCACGAACTACCATTACAAAAGTTCCTATACATGTCATTTATAACCTTGGCCAAAATACACAAAAACTACCGAAATGGTTGTTGGATAGTGTGATTGATCCTCGACAAGCTTCCAACTGATCGAGCTTGTGATAATCTATAAAACAAAGGAAAGTAACTACGTAAGCAACGAGTGTTTAGTAAACTCGTATAAACTCAAACATAGCTTACCATTTATTTAGTTCAAACTAAAGAATAATCATAATATCATTACCAAGACGATAAAATTAGCAAAAGCCTATACAAGCACCGTCAAACTCACAAGTTAGTAGATCCATCCATGATACATATGAGTTTTAAACATATAGTAAGTAGATTTCATGTATACATCATTTAATTCATCAAACTTTTCATAAGATCATGAATCATTTCATTTGTATACTTACCATGCCATTTCCTTTACTTACCCATTGAACCATATTGAATTGTATTGGATACTCGAGAATGCTCACACATAGTGTGCATTTCCATATAACTGTAACCTTTCCTTTTCAATAATGCTCACACGAGCTGTGAAATGGGCTTGCTCAACCGAGCTGTGGGTTAGAATGTTAGCTACACAATGCTGCTCACATGAGCTATGGAGAATCCGCAACAAATGCAGGACCTCAATCATCGGTACGACATGTAAGACCAGCACCTGAAACATGAAATCTCTAATGACATGTCATTCGTATCCTAAGAATTCTTAAGGTTCAAACGTAATTCGTTGTCCGTTAGTTTTTCATACATTGATACGTATAAAATTTCAAGTCCATTTATATTAACACAACATTGTAAATAATCAATTTAGCTATTCATTAATACAATCTTAATTGATATGAACTTACCTCTATATCTTTGGTCGTAGATGTAGAGTTGTGCACTAATCTGAAGCTTTAGTCTTTCCTTGATTTAAGTTTGGTTGTTGTTTATATTAATCTAAATAGATAATGTTATTCAGTTAAGCACTTCAAGTATTCAATTCAATCCATAATTCGTATTTATGTAAAATTACAAAATTACCCCTAATACTTTAACTTTTCACAATTTAGTCTTTAAGGTCATAAATTGAATATTACTCATTTTAACCTAAATCCATGTTAACCAATGTTACAAGGGACATTGGAACAACCCATTATTACCAATATTTCACAATAAAACCCATGGATTTACACTTTCAACAATTTAATCCCTATTTTAAAATTCATCAAAAATCACTTAACAAAATATGTTTGTTTAACAACCAAGATTAATAATCTATCAAAGAACTTCAAAACCTATTCAAAAAAACCATGGAAAGTCCCTTAACCTTTAACAGTTTTACAAATTAACCCCCGGGCTAGCTAGATTAACCTAAAACGAACTCAAAAACATAAAAATCATTAAAAACGAGTTGAAAAACACATACCATGCACTAGAACAAGCTTAGCCCAAACAAGCATTCAACAATAGAGTTCCTCTCCTCTTTATAATCGGTTAAAGACAAAAATAAAAAGACAATAACATGTTTTAATTTCTTTTGTTTTAGTTTACTTACTAAATTACTATTTTATCCTTGGTTATTAACTTACGAAACAACTACCTCATGTCTATATTTGTCCACCATAAACATATATGGTATAATTATCATCTAAGCCCGTTAACTTTCCTTTCCTTAGCTATTTAGCTCTTTTAACTAATAGATACTCACTTATACAACCTTTTTACTTAATTAACAATTTAAATTTCAAAATTTCTTAACGAAATTTTAATACAACCTTAAAATAATCCTGTAGACATTAAATAAATATTAAAATAATAATTCACTTGTCAGAATTGTAGTCCCGAAACCACTATTTTTGACACCACTGAAAATGGGTTGTTACAACTCTTACCTTAATGGAATTTTTGTCCCTGAAAATCTTATCCGAAAATAGGTTCTGGTATTGTACTTTCATAACTTCTTCCGGTTCCCAAGTAGCTCCTTCAACTCCATGACGTTGCCAAAGAACCTTAACTAATGCTATACATTTATTCCTTAACTCTTTAACTTCTCGGAATAAAATTCTGATCGTTCTTAACTGTATAACATATCTGGCTGAATCTCAACATCAATAGGTGAAATCACATGTGAAGGGTCTGATCGATACTTCCGTAACATCGACACATGAAATAAATTATGTACTTTCTCCAACTTAGACGGTAAAGCCAAACGATAAGCCACTAGCCCAATCCTCTCAATGATCTTATATGGTCTGATGAATTATGGACTAAGCTTCCCTTTTCACTCAAAACGGAGAACTTTTCTCCAAGGCAATACTTTTAGGAACGCTTCGTCGCCAATTTGAAATTCAATGTCTTTTCTATTCAAATCTGCATATGATTTTTGACGATCAAAAGCAGCTTTCAAACTATTATGTATTACTTTAACTTTTTCTTCGATTTCTCGAATCAAATCAACATCGAATAGCTTTTTCTCATTCAGCTCAGACCATATAGTGGAGTTCTACATTTTCGTCCATACAAAGCTTCATACGACGCCATTTTAATACTCGCTTGATAAATATTATTATAGGCAAACTCAGCCAACGAAAGAAATTTCTCCCAACTACCCTTGAACTTTAAAATACAACAACAGAGCATATCTTCGAGTACCTATATCACTCACTTAGACTGACCATCAATCTGTGGATGAAATGTTGTACTGAAATGCAGTCGAGTACCCAGAGCTTCATGTAATTTACTCTAAAATCGAGAATTGAACCACGGATCTATATTAGAGATAATAGACACGGAAACCCTATATAGTCTAACAATCTTAAAAATGTATAATTCTACCAACTCTTCAAGTGTATAATCCGTACGCACCGGATGGAATTTACAGATTTAGTCAAACGATTCATAATAACCCATATAGCATATTTCTTCAGAGAAGATAAAGGTAGCCCTGATATATCGTAACTTGTTCCCATTTACACTCTGGAATCATCACAGGCTATAATAACCCAGAAGGTACTTGATGCTCAACTTTGACTTGCTGAGAAATCAAACATTTCGATACAAACTCTGAAATCACCAGTGCATCTGTTTCAAATCACCATATATTTTATTACTATAAGGGTGTATCAAAAAATTACTACTGTGAGCTTCTTGTAAAATTTCTGAATGATGTTAGATTTTCTCGAAACACATATTCTATTTCAAAAAATACAAACTACCATTAGAAGTAACATGAAATTCTGAATCAAGTGTCGTTTCAAACTGCTTCTGATTAGAGATCACCTAGGAGTCACTTTTTTTAGCTTTATAAATCTGCTGTAGAAATATCAGTCTAGCTTTTAATTCTGCTACATTGGAACCATCATAAATCAACGTCAACCTAGTGTTCAAAGCTCGTAAAGCAAAGAAGGACTTTCTACATAAAGCATCGACAACAACATTAGTTTTTCCTAGATGATAATCAATGATCAGATCGTAATATTTTAGCAACTTTAACCATCTACGTTGTCTCAGATTTAATTCTTTAATCTTTTGTGATCCGTTAAGATATGAATTTTTTAGCCATCCAAATATTTTTGCCAAATCTTTAAAGCAAACACAATAGCTACAAGCTCTAAATCATGAGTCGGGTAATTTTTCTCACACGATTTCAACTGACGGGAAGTATAAGTTACCACTTTGCACTTTTGCATTAAAGTACAGCCTAAACCATTCAGTAAAGCATCACTATAAATCACAAATTCATTGCCAGACTCAGGTTGAATCAACATAAGGGCTTCGATCAACAACACTTTCAACTGATCAAAACTTTGTTGACATTTTTCGAGCCACTCAAACTTGACATCTTTCTAAAGTAGTTTCGTCAATGATGTAGAAATCATCGAAAACCCTTTTACAAATCTCTGAAAATATCTGGCTCGATCCAAGAAACTTCTTATATCAAAAACATTTCTCGGAGGCTTCCAGTCCACTACAAATCTACCTAGATATAGTCAGAATATTATGTTCATCAAATCCATAAACACAGCAAGTGCATTGGTTAAACCAAACGGCATAACAAAAAATTCATAATGTCCGTACCTGGTTCTAAAAGCAGTTTTTGACACATCCGAATCTTTAGCTTGTAATTGATAATATCCAGAACGGAGGTCAATCTTTGAAAATATTGTCGCACCTTTCAGTTGATCAAACAAATCATCGATACGTAGTAAAGGATACTTGTTTTTTATCGTGACTTTGTGAAGCTGCCTATAGTTATTACATAATCTCATAGACCTATTTTTTTCTTAACAAACAATACAGGAGCACCATAGGGAGAAAAAATAGGCCAAACAAAGCCTCTGTCTATCAATTCGTACAACTGTGCTTTCAACTCTTTTAATTCTGTAGGTGCATTCTATACGGAGCTATCAATATTGGAGAAGTTCTCGGTACTAACTCAATAGCAAATTCAACCTCTCTGACTGGAAATAAACCTATTAACTCATTTGGAAACACATCTGAGAATTCACAAACAGTCAGAATTGCCTATAATTTCAATTCTGAAGCCCTGGAATCAAATATATAAGCTAGATACGCCTCACAACCCTTTTTGACATATTTCAGAGCAGAAATCATATTAGCTATACTATCAAATCTATCAGATTCAACATTGACTGTATCACCATTCTAACATTTCAACAAAATTTACTTTCGTCTACAATTCACAACAGCATCATGCAGAGTTAACCAATCTATACTAAGAATCACATCAAATTCATCAAATGGTAATAGTATCAAATCAGTTGAAAGTTGCAATCCTAAATTATCAGGGGACATTTTCTACAAACCTTATTAACTAACACATACAAACCTAAAGGATTCGTTACTTTGATCACAAATTCAATTGACTCATAAGGTATTTTCTTATCCGACACTAAGGTTGTGGATATATAAGTGCGTTGACCCCAGCTCAATCAAAGCATTAAAATTAGTATCAAAGATAGAAAATGTATCGGTAATCATAATAGGTGCCGAAGCTTCCTCTCAAGCTCGAATTGCATATGCCCTAGCTAGTGCTCGAGCCTCAAATCTAACTATAGAATCTTTCATTCCACTTCAACTATTACTCACATTACCACTATTTTTCGATGGTCTCCCTCTTACAGTCGTGTTACTCGAACGAGTGTTTTGAACTTTCTCTATCAGATGTTTCAGGGCAATCTCTAAGGAAATGGTCATAGGAACCACATTTGAAGCACAATCCGTCTCTCAATCTGCATTCTCCGAAATTTCGTCTATTACACTATTGACATTCAGGTTTATTATTTCGAACACTCCCTTCACTTACTACAGAAGTAGCCTGAGGTCTTGAACTTTAATGTTGCTTTCATTTATCTCTTCCCGAAAATCCTACTGAAGCTGATGTACAACTGTGACATTCCTTTGTTTTCTTTGATGGAGACGAAAATGATTTTCCTATAGGTCATTTACCAGTGTCACGAGCCTCAAAATTTACCTTTCTTTTAGCTTTACTTAGTTCTTCCACTTTATGTGCTCGATCTACAAAGACCACGAATTGTTTCAATTCTAGAATCTCAACTAACAGTTTGATATCTTCGTTGAAACCGTCTTCAAACTGGATACACATAACAGCCTCTGATGGTATACATTTTTTAACACACTTTTTAAGTCATACAAACTCTCTTTCATATTCGGCTACAGCCATACGGCCCTATTTTAACTCAAGGAACTCTTTTCACTGTTTGTCAAGATACCGTTGACTAACATATTTCTTCCTAAATTCTATCTGAAAGAATCACAATTCACACGATCCTTTGGTACCACAGTAATCAAAGTATTCCACCACTAATACGCTGAGTCTTTCAACAGAGATCCTGCACATTTTAAACATTCAACAAGAGAACAAGACAGTTAATCAAAAACCCTCACTATATTTTCTAACCAAAATCCAGCTTTTTCAGGATCTTCTTCAACTGTTCCACCAAACTCTTCAGCCTCATACTTACGCATTTTATCAACCGGAGGTTTTCTTACGCGTACTTGTTCAAACCTTGAGAAATAAAGGGGACAGGTTAGGGTACAGGAAGGGTGGTCGTTGAGCCATCGGGTTCATTCTAACAAACTCAGAAAATTATTTAGACATCATTTGGAACAAGGCTTCTTTCGCCTCACTTCCCCGGTCCTCAGCTACAGGCCCACTTTTAGTTTCTCCATGAATGGAGGCTTGTGCATTACTGTCAACCTCATTGGAATCGACTCGGTTGGATGAGATCTTTTATCTATATGAAAACATAATTCATTTTGAGTCAGGAGATATCACACTACCACACGTAATATAATGACATGTATTTCTAGACTCCATACATGCTACATTTAGTCCAAGAACCGACTAAGCCGTAGCTCTGATACCACTAAATGTAACACCATTAACCTGCATCCGATGTCAGATTTGGGTTACAAAGTATTACTGAACAACCAAAATAACATTAACATCATTACATTAAATAAATTAATTGTAATAAAAAATATATCAAACTTGTGCATTCAGTCCCTAAATCGAGACTTCGAGGCCCTAAAAATAACATAGAAGCAATTCGGGACTAATTTGAAACAAAACATAATATTTGGGAAAATTTTGAAAAATACTAAAAACATGGGTAAATTGCCGTGTGACATAGCCCACGCCATGTAACAATCGAATAAGGGACACACGACTGTGTCTTTACTCGTGCAACTCACTAAGTTGGGTCACACGGCCATGTCGCAGGCCGTGTGCCAGATCGTGTAACTCTCTGACTTACGACACATGGCCGTGTAACTCACTGACTTAAAGCACTAAGAATTTACAAATGACACATGACCATGTGACATACCGTGTCCCAGGCCGTGTGATCCATAAATTGACCTTAAATTTAAGACATTTTAAGGCTAAACCATACCTAACCAACCATTCTATTTGTGTACACATTCAAGAGAATTAAATATCATTCAAACAAATCTAACATACGATTTCAAACATCCTATTTCATCAAACCAATATGTCATTCAAATGCACCACATTTATACCAAAACATCATTAACCAAAACAAGTAAATATTTCCATATTTCAAGCATAAAAATCTAGTTCCATAACTATCAAAGAACAACATATATAATCACTTGCATATCATCACAAACATACCAACAAAGATCATGTATTTCAAGTACCTAAAAGTGGCAAAAATGACCTAACTTGACAAGGCATTAAAAGTCCATCAATCCCAAACACAAACTTCAAAAGCATATACATACTAAATCAACCATTAACACATTCATGAACTACCATTACAAAAGGTCCTATACATTTCATTTATAACCTTGGCCAAAATACACAAAAACTACCGAAATGGTTGCTAGATAGTGTGATTGAACCTTGACAAGCTTGCAACCAATCGAGCTTCTGGTAATTTATAAAACAAAGGAAAGTAAATACGTAAGTAACGAGTGTTTAGTAAGCTCGTATAAACTCAAATATAACATACCATTTCTTTAGTATAAACTATAGAATAAGCACAATATTGTTACCAAGACCATAAGCTTAGCAAAAGCAGATACAAGCACCATCTATTCACAAGTTAGTAGGTCCATCCATGATACATATGAGTTAAAACATATAGTAAGTAGATTTCATGTATAAATCATTTAATTCATCAACCTTTTCATAAGATCATGAATCATTTCATTTTTATACTTACCATGCCAATTCCATTACTTACCTGTTGAACCATCTAGAACTGCATTAGATACTCGGGAATGCTCACACATAGTGTGTCTTTCTATACCGTAACATTTTCTTTTTAATAGTGCTCACACGAGTTGTGGGTCAGAATGTTAGCTACACAATGCTATTCACATGAGTTGTGGAGAATCTACAACAAATGCAAGACTTCAGCCATCAATAGGACTAATAGTACTAGAAAGAACATTTATTTTCTCCTTACTTATTGGTTAATTTGTCCCCATTTAGTTATCTTTAGCACATATTTTAGCATTTTCAGTTCAGTAAATTGCATTTTATAACTCAGTGGATCTTACCCTATTTATCTTTAATTTTGTCATGTTTTGGTACCAATGTTGCTACATGAGTATTTTCAGATTGCGCCCAGAATTGTCACCGTACCTGACAGCTGTCCAAATAAGAACAAAAATGTGTGCGCTGTCCAGTCTGGTATAACCAACTTGTATGTACAGAGGCAACATGATTCTGATGAAAAGAACACATGGGCCATTTGGGAAGAACATAAATATTCACGTGAAAAGAAAAAAAAGAGGTTTTTTTGGGAGTATTATCTTCTTCAATCTATCTTTTGAAGCTTTCGACTATGCGGCTTCAGCCTCCTACGGGTGAACCGACATGAAAGGGATGCATCTTAGCTCTTGATGAGGAGCCCTGAGTGCGACACAAGAAGGAGTTGAGAGATCAAGTCGAGATTTTCTAGGAATAGTACTCTCCTCTTGTTCTTTTATATTTCTTTTTAAATGATGGTGATTACTTTCTATTTCATGTTTGTACGGAAGTACACATGATTTCTAGGTTAAATGTTATTTTATTCAGTCTTGCTTCTACTGTTTAATCTTTGGGTTTGAATGTTTTTAGCATGGAAGTGTTATTGCAGTTACTGACATTGGAAAGTGCAGCGACAAATCAAGCAAACAAGCATGATAATGGAAGTTGCTTAAGGATTAAAGGAATTTAATCCACTTTTTCTTACCAGTGTTCCATTGCCATCATTGGAAGATGTGGCTAATGTGCATGTTTAAGTCTTAGATTCAATATGGAATTTAAGCTTGGTAAGATATTCATTGCAATTTAATAGATTGACAATCACCTATCCTTTTATACCTTTGAGCACTTAGTATTCTGTTGAATATTCACATTAGGGATCCCAATTTAGCTTTATCATATTTTATCTTATTGTTTTCAAGTTCTTAATTCGACAACTACCCTCACAATTTATCTTGTTCCTATCTATTTATTGCACTGACATTGATAGACAAAAGACAACCATCGTTGTGTGATCGATATCCTACAGACTCATATATGTCTACTATACTTGCATCGACAGTGTACGCTTGCACATATTGCTGTGGCGTTAAATAGTCGATCAAGTTTTGGTGCCGTTGCTGGGGATGGAGTTTGTTTGATGTTTATTTTTGTTTGTTCTTATTTCAAAATATTTAGTTGTTACTAACTATTTCTTTTTGTCGCTATTTTCATATTTTATTTTAGGTGTTGTATGACCCGAAGCAATTCAAAGTTTATTACAAATTTTGATCCAAAAATTGAAAGAACCGTTTGGAGAAGACTTCGAGAACAAAGGAATATGGCTTTACCAAGAAACTATGAAGTCATACCCTCGATGCAGAACCAAAATGGTAATGACTCATCGTTGTCTCAAGATGCTCAAATACAAAACAGGACTATACGAGATTTTGTAGTACCTGTCTTGGATGACTTACAACCGGGAGTTGTTAGGCCAGCAACCCAAGCTGGAAATTTTGAACTCAAGCCAGTAATGTTTCAAATGCTGAATTCTAATGGGCAATATGTTGGACTACCTCATGAAGATGCAAGAAAACATCTTAAATCATTTTTATTGATTTGTGATTCCTTTAGTCAACAAGGCATTCCTAATGACGATCTGAAGATGCAATTATTGCCTTATTCCTTATAGGGAAGAGCTCGTACTTGGTTCCTTGGGGTACATACTGGATCAATTACTTCTTGGAATGCACTAGCAACATAGTTTGTTTTACAATGAATACTCGTCTCCAAAATATTCACACTATATGGAAACGTTATAAATATTTGCTTCGACATTGCCCCATGCACGACATTCAAAAGGAAACACAAATATTTCTATAATGGGCTAAATTCACACACAAGGAATCTTGTCAACGCATCAGCCAATAGTCCCTTGTTGGATTGTACTTATAATGATGCTATTAGAATTCTAGACAAAATTGCTCAAAATGATTATCAATATCCTATCTCTAGGCTACATAAGCAAAACGTACTCCGGGAGTTATTGAACTGGACGTAAAATCTACACTTAGTGCTCAAGTTTTTTCATTTGCAAATATGATAAAAAAATATGCAAGGGACCAATGACGTTGCACCTATACAAGTTGCTTAACAAGTTGATGTTCCTACCTTTTTTGTGAGATTTTTAGTGACAACCATAGCTATGAAGATTGTCCACAACATGCAAAGAATTCCTTTTATGTCAGTAACATCTGAAATAATTCTTATGGCAACTCTTATAATAATTCTACACGCAATCAACAACCTTGGAAAACTCAAAATGCTAGAAAAAATGTTGCGACATTCTGATATTGGAATATATCTACTCAAGGAAATTACAATCCAAGACAAGGGAATTATAATCAACAACAGCAGAACTGCAATCAACACACTAAGATTCATCCACAACAAAGCTAGATGCATCCACATCAGAATCAGATGCAACCACAACACTCTTTAATGCCGCATCAACATGTTCAAGAGCATCGACGACAACAGTACACGCAAGATTCTCATTTTGACCTGTTAGCAGCTCTTGAGGCTTTAATGTGAGAGCATATGACTCGCACAGAAGCTATTGTGCAAGGGAATTCATCTTCTATTCAAGTGTTAGAGCACAATTAGGACAACTTGCTTCAAATATGAATACTCGACCACCGGGTACACTACCTACTAACACAAAAATTCCCAGTTTGAGGGGTAAAGAACACTATAAGACTATCCCTCTCAAGAGTGGTAAACAAACGGGTGAGCCGACTACAGGTTCTACTGTAACACCTCAAGATACTGGTGAAGTGATCCCTAGTGAGAAGGTTGAATCTGAAGAGCTTGTCGATGTACCAAACAAATAAGTTCCACAAATTTTCACTCATATGCCTAATGTCTGACCCATGAAACTGTCGACACAATCAGATGTATCTCCACCTTTACCTTTTCCACAAAGATTCAAGGAGAATAAGCAAGACAAGTAGTACCAACAGTTCCTAAACACACTGAAGCAACTTCATGTCAATATTCCTTTAGTAGACGTTCTTGTGCGAATTCTAAATTATGGGAAATTTATGAAAGAGCTCTTGTCCAAGAAGAAGAAGCTCAGTGATATAGAAACAATTGCACTCACAGAAGGCTGTAGAACTATTTTGACAAATAAGTTGCCCCCTAAAATGAAAGATATTTGGAGCTTTACTATCTCATATTCAACTGGCAACCATTATTTGGGCAAGGCTTTTTGTGACTTGGGAGCTAGCGTCAACCTAATTCTACTATCTACTTTCAGAAAGCTGGGAATTGGTCTCATGAAACCTACTACAGTGACATTACAACTAGTTGATCGATCCTTGGCTCAACCCGAACAAAAAATCAAAGATATCTTACTTTGTGTGGATAATTTTGTTTTTTCGGCTGATTTTATCATACTTGAATGCGAGGCAGACAAGAAGGCTCCTATAATCTTTGGACGACCATTTTTAGCCACCAAATGAACTCTTATTGATGTTTACAAAGGTGAACTGACCATGCGACTAAATGATAAGCACATTACCTACAGTGTTTTCGAATCTATTCAATGCAAGGATAAAAAAAATGTCATATTATTGATGTGTTAGATGATCTAATTGAAGAAGAATTTAATAAACAAAGCATAATACTTTCTGAAGAGTTTGCAGTGACATCTAATGATGAATTCATAGATAATAGTGACAGCATGGTTGAAGCTAATAATATTAAACTCAGGCATGGATGGAAAATTGAATCCTTATACTTAGCCAATAGAACAATTCCAATTTTCAAGCCATCTATCAACGAAGCTCCTACTCTAGAATTGAAACCACTACCAACTCATCTTAAATACGTCTTTCTTAGTGATAACAATACTCTCTCAGTTATTATCTTCGCAACACTGGATGTAACTCAAGAAGAGAAATTGGTCCATATTCTTAACCAACATAAACGAGCTATTGCTTGGAGTATTACCGATATCTGAAGCATTAATCCATCTTTTTGCATGCACAAGATCAAGTTGGAAGATGAAGGTAACCAATTGATTGAGCAACAAAGAAGATTAAACGAGAAGATGAAGGAAGTTGTTAAGAAATAAATTATAAAATGGCTTGATGCTGGAATTATTTACCCTATTTCTGATAACAAGTAGGTAAGTCTAGTGTAATGTGTTCTTAAAAAAATGGCATCACTATGGTTAGCAATGATAAAGACGAATTAATTCCTACACGCATTCCTACAGGATGGTGGGTCTGTATAGATTATTGCAAACTTAATGCTGCCAAAAGGAAGGACCACTTCCTACTTCCTTTCATTGACCAAATATTGGACAAGCTTGCTGGAAGAGCCTATTACTGCTTCTTAGACGACTATTTTGGATACAAACAAATTGCTATTGTACCGGAAGGTCAAGAGAAAACAACTTTCACCTATCCCTTTGGTACTTTTGTTTTTTCCGTATGCCTTTCGATCTTTACAATGCACCAGCCACATTTCAAAGGTGCATGATGGCAATATTCTCAGATATGATTAAAGATTCTTTAAAGGTTTTTATAGATTATTTCTCAGTCTATAGGAATGATTTTGATCATTGTGCTGACAATTTGGATAAAGCATTGCAACGATGTGAAGACACACATCTTGTTCTAAATTGGGAAAAATGTCATTTCATGGCAACTGAAGACATTGTGTTAGGCCTTCGCATCTCTAGTCAAGACATTGAAGTAGACAAAGCTAAAGAGGAAATCATTGAGAAATTACCTCCATTGATAAATGTGAAAGGTATTCGTAGTTTTCTTAGGCATACGGGGTTTTACCGAAGATTTATTAAAGATTTCTCAAAAATTGCAAAGCTCTTATGCTCATTGATGGAACAGAATAAAAAATTCCTCTTTGACGATGCATGTTTGGAGGCATTCATTCAATTAAAGATGTAGCTAGTAAATGCACCCATTGTCGTTGCACTAGATCGGTCTCAACCTTTTGAAGTTATGTGCGATGCAAACAACATTGCTTTGGGTGTTGTTCTAGGACAACACAAGGGAAAAATATTTCA
This sequence comes from Gossypium hirsutum, assembly GCF_007990345.1. NCBI lineage: Eukaryota > Viridiplantae > Streptophyta > Magnoliopsida > Malvales > Malvaceae > Gossypium > Gossypium hirsutum. The sequence goes on along the minus strand of NC_053438.1, from coordinate 43,918,216 downwards.
TGCCATCTATTATGCTAGCAAAACTCTTACAAAGGCTCAAATCAATTATACCACTACATAGAAAGAATTGTTGGCTGTAGTCTTTACTTTTGACAAGTTTCGTTCTTATCTTGTTAGTGCAAAGGTTACTATTTTTACTGATCACTCGGTGTTGAGATATCTTTTTGCAAGGAAGGATGCAAAACCAAGACTGATACGCTGGACCTTACTATTGCAAGAATTTGACATCAAGATAAAAGACCGCAAGGGTTTAGAGAATCAAGTTGCAGACCATCTGTCTCAATTGGAAGTTTTTAGTGAAAATGGAAACATACTCCAAATTGTCGACACATTCCCAAATGAGAAGTTATTTGCTATAGATGCAACCCCTTGGTATGCGGATTTGGTTAATTATCTAGTGTGTGGAAAACCCCCGTTGGGTGTCACATGCCATAAGAAAGAAAGATTTGTTCTTGAAATAGTGAAGTATCATTGGAACGAGTCGTATTTATTAAAGGTATGCAATGACAAAATCATTCGGCATTGTGTTCCGGAAGAGCAGATGCTTTCAATCCTGAAGCACTATCATGATACTCCTTATGGAGGTCATTTCAGTGGCATGCGAACTGCTGCTAAGATTCTCCAATTAGGATTTTACTGGCCTTCATTATTAAAAGACCCCTACAATTTTGTGAATCAATACGATAGGTGTCAGTGCATTGGCTCTATATCCCGACACAATGAAATGTTGTTGTAGCCAATTATGGAGGTTGAATTATTCAATGTTTGGGGTATGGATTTTATGGGACCCTTTCCAAATTCATTTGGAAATCTTTATAAATTAGTAATTGTTGACTACGCCTCAAAGTGGGTTGAAGCTGTTGTAGTCCCAAAGGATGAAGTAAAGACAACGCTTAATTTTTTTCACAAGCATATAATCATCCGCTTTGGCACACCAAAAGCATTGATTAGTGATCAAGGTACACACTTTCATTGCAACCAAGTGGTAGCTGCACTGAAGAGATATGGAGTTAATCATAGAATGGCTATTACTTATCATCCACAAACTAATGGACAAGTCGAAGTATTGAATCAACAAATTAAAAACATTCTTGAAAAGGTTGTGAACTCTTCGAGGAAAGATTGGTCTTCCAAACTGGATGACACTTTATGGGCATTGCGGACATCATACAAAACCCATTAGGGATGTCGTCGTATCAATTGGTTTTTGGGAAAGCATGTCACTTGCCAGTTGAACTGGAGCACAAAGCAATGTGGGCAATTAAACAAGTGAACATAGACTATGAAGCTATTGGAAAGAAAAAGCTGTTGGATATCACTGAACTAAAGGAAATTAGGCAAAATACCTATGAAAACGCTACAATTTACAAGGAAAAGACCAAACGATGGCATGACAGAATTATTTTGCAGCGATAATTTATCGCGGGTCAACAAGTTTTATTATTCAATTCTAGATGAAACTGCACCCGGGTAAATTGCGCTCACGTTGGTCTGGACCTTTCAAAATTGTTAAAATATTTCCTCATGGTGCAGTTACAATCAGAAATTTGCATGATGGACACCAATTCAAAGCAAATGGCGAGCGATTGAAACATTATTTTGGGAATATTAATCAAAAGCGCGCAAAGACCATTAAATTGGTCGAAAAATTTTAATTTTTATTGAATTTATAATTATGTTATTTTATTTTTTTTGTTCAAGCTTGTTTTACTTTTTTATTTTATTTTTGCAGAATAATTAGGTTATCAACGCACTTGGGCTTTATTGTCAACGTAGTTTGTACTCTTGTACTGTCACTTATGACTCATCAAGAATGAGAACATATTAGAAATTTCAATTCCCACCGTTTGATCAAAGTCACCTAGCCGTCTGATCTGTCTGAGCAGGTGCAATTCTCATTGGACATAATTATACCAGCTAGCTTTATATCCCTTTACAAAAGTCAAGCCTTTCCATCTTCTTCTTTCACTTACTATAAACCCCCATTCATTGTGCCGACTGTAACACATACAAAGTAGCCATTTTTATTCACTTTCTCTTCTCCAAAATCGTACCTTTACAACTTTAAACCATCTTCACTCCACAAAAAAAGAAAAATATGGCAAGAATGAAAGGATTAGTCAAGAAAGCCACCAAGCCTGTTGAAGAACACTCATCCTCTGCAACTATAGTTCGTGAATCTAAATCCTCCATGCCAACAGAGAAAAAAGAGCTAGTGATATTTTTAATGAAAATAGCTGAGGACCAGTTTCAAGACAACATTTTGAAGCGACATTTCCACACAGAATAGGACATTCTCCTTTCACAATAGCGAGACTTGGGCAAGCAAGTCTACAAAACCATCTCTAAGCTGAAGTGGGAGACTTTCTACACTTATCCTGAAAGCTATTCTCCTTCATTGGTACTTGAGTTTTACGCTAACCTTTATGACCATGAGTTAGAGTTTATCTTTGTTCGAGAAGGCTTAATCCCATGGGATGCTAAAACGATCAATGAGCTGTACAGCACTAAAGTGGATGTAGGTGAACATTTCAAGTTTATTCGGGATATCACCGATGACAAAAGGGGCCTATTGGTGAAGGATTTATGTGTCGAAAGAGTGTTGTGGACAAGTTAACATCAAAAAAAATTATACGATGTACCGCCACTTCCTGACACTACAAAGCAAAATCTGGTTTCATTTTGTCAAATGCAGGCTGCTACCCTCTACTCACAGCACCACAGTCAACCTCGATAGAATGTGCCTGATACATTCAATTTTCAAGGGTAGAAAGATTGATGTTGGTGCAATACTCCACCAAGAAATTGCTGACTACACTGCAAGTCAAACTGGAATTTTGGTTTTCCCGTCGTTGGTGATGCTACTGTGCCAAAGAAAGGGATTGTGCCCCATGATGATGATGAGATCCTGGAGAATAAGGGCCTAATAAATGAAACCTATATTTTAAGAATGACTCATGGCAAAGATACACTAAGAATAAAGGGAGCAGAGACTAACAAGATAAGGAAAGGAAAAAACCAAGGCAGAAACCAAGGGAACAAACCTGACTACAGAGGCATCATTGTTGTACAAAATGCAGAATATAGAGAAGTTGGCCAATTCCATCAGCAATAAGTAGATTAGGCTTGTCGCTACAATAGAGGATATGGACAGACCACTTTGAGGGGAATGTTTGCCTAAAATGTCTGATTGATAATATCTGCCAGAGATTTACAGAGAAAGAGGATGTCCGTTAGGACTTTCTAGCGCAGAGAAGTCCACTTGGGATTATCAAATGTTGAAGTCCACTAATGACAATTTAGGGAAGAGATAGTCTGCTAGGGACTATTTGTTAGTGAGAGTATCTTAGTAGATTGGTCTGAAGTGGAAAATCCTATAGGACTATCTTACAAGTACAAGTCTGCAAAGAAAGTGGAGTGTTTATCAATCAGCTAAATATCATATTCAAGACTGCAAATGGGGATGTTAGATTGGTTCTTCCCTAAGGAAGGTTCTATGCAAGGGCTAAGTCAAAAAAAGATAATCACCGGGGTAGTATGGTAAACAAATGTTGAGTTTAGTATAGAATGAATGGATCAGGGTAAGGATTCACCGTTGTGGCTAAGATAATTGTAAGTCCGCTAGTAGTAGTAGTTGACAATCCACATATTCGCATGTATGGTTATCTTTGATGAACTAAGCCAGGAAGGTAAAAAAAGGAAAGCCTGAGATGGAGCCAGAAAATATTAAGTCCCAAAAGAGGATTGCTTGAAAGAGTACACTAATGATTAGGTCAACCGCATGTCCGCCAATGATCAGTTCAGAGAAAGTATGGACGTCGACCATGCTAGTTAAATTACAGAATCTTCTAAGCCAACTAGGGAAATTTAATCCTATACTCTTATCCTTATTTATCCAAAAATTTAGAGCCTTTTATGAGAACTACTGTACAGAATCTCACTAGTTCATTTGAACTTACGATTGCATTACCTTATATGCAGGCTCAAAGATTGTCGGAGTCATTATAGAAAGGGATCAAGCCAAACACTGCCAAATTTGTGCAATGGGCATTGAGGTCATTCCGTGCGTATAGAGGGGCATCTTTAAAGGCTATGCGTCGGGGGTTAATTAAGCATTTCACAAGGAATTCTTAGTTTTAAGTCATTGTAATCAATTATTCATGCTCAATTAGGAGAATTGAATGTAAAAACCTTAGAATTGTATAGTTATAAGGTGAAATTGAACTAAACCTCGATGTTATTAAAGTTGTATATAAACCAAGTCAGATAATGGGTTAATTGTGACATTTGGCACTCAGACCTGGTGTAACACCCCTAACCCAAATCCATCGACGGAACAGTATTACGGAGTATTACCAAAATTTTACAGATTAATTAACATCATTTCATATCATCTAGCATTCATATCAGAAACCAATCAAAATCAATTATATTGTCCCTTATGCGAGCCCTCGAGGCTCAAAATACACATTGGAAATAAGTCGGGACTAAATCAGTTACTCAAAAAAGTTTCAAAAAACATCAAAATTTTTCAAAGCTGCAGGGGACACATGCCCGTGTGGCCAGACCGTGTGTCTCACACAGACAAGAGACACACTCGTGTCTCAGACCCTATGGGCATTTGAAATTAGGACACACTACTGTGTCCCAACCCATGTCCAAACTTGTGAGCTCTCTGACTTGGGTCACACGGCCAAGCCACACGCCCGTGTGCGAGGCCGTGTGAGCATTCTATTTTTTGCAAATTCAAGATACAGGGGACGCACGGCCATGTCACCTGGCCGTGTGTCACACACGGCTGAGACACACGCCCATGTCTCTGCACGTGTGGACAAAAATAGGTCATTTTTCTAGCCATATTTCTCACCTAATTTGTCATAAACCTAAATTAATATTTTAAGACATCAAAAAGCCATAACAAGGTATTCAAATCAAGCCAAAATCAATACTTAAACATGTAATACTATCACATATCAACAATATGTCCTTAGGCTCTTTAAATGACAGCATAACTCATATCACCCAAATAATCAATTTCACCTACATGGAAAAATACATATATGCATAATTTACCAAATATACCTATAGGATTTCCATCATTCATTCGTTTCAAACACACATGAAACATGATAAGACCACTTATATATACACATCCAAATATATCTATCACAAGCCATTCAAATGGCTAGTTCTAGCAAAACATTTATATGCCATCAATGGCCAAATTAACCTATACATGCCATTATAACCAAAATTAATATACTAATTATACCGAAAAGGCCGATGGATAGTTACTCCGACCAGGTTCCAACCAAAATGAGCTTCCGAATTACTATAAAACATGGAAAATAACACAGAGTAAGAATTTAAGTTTAGCAAGTTCGTATAACAAGGAAATTAACTTACCATTTAATCACATTTAAGGTAAGCATGCTAATATAACCAAACCAATTTGGCCAAAAGCTTAAACACATATCCTCAACATATTAGCCGTGTAACACTTTCGATAACCAATAAACATGGATGCACATAATTACTAGGTAAGATTCACATTCATGTATTATCCATCTCATATTTCAATATATCATGTAATATCATTTCCATGTAATTCAAGTATATACCCATGATTATTCATTTCGAACTCATATTGTTTCATATCAGAATTTTGCCCGTTGAACCATTTAAATTATCGTTGGATACACGGGTAGTACACACGTAGTGTACAAATCTGTAATCCTTCAATTCATGTACTTGTATGCTTATACAAGCATGTAAACGGGAAGCTCTTCCGAGCCATATAACGGGATGCTCATATGAGCTAAGTAACGAGAAGCTCATACGAGTCATATATCGGGAAGCTCATACGAGCTAGAAATCGGGAAGCTCATATGAGCTAAATATCGGGAAGCTCAAGAGAGTTGTGGTGTGTCTGCAACACATGCAGGCTCACAACCAAATCGGGAACCCTAATGACATGTCATTTGTATCTTTCGATTTTCTAAAGTTCAAATGGGACTCGATAATTATCAGATATGTGATCATAATTATAAATGGCAATTTGTACAAATCACACACAACAATATTCAATTTCAAACATTTAAATAAAAAATTTAGTTACACGAACTTACCTCGATAAGTATATGTAGATACGAAGGCTACTAATCCGATACTTTTTCTTTGCCTCGATCTAACTCCTTATTAGGTCTATCCGAATCTATATGAATGAAATTAACTCAATTTAATAAATTCATATTCAATTTAATCCAAAACACATCTTTGGCAAAATTAATATTTTTCCCTTATACTTTTAATTAATTACAATTTAGTCTCTAGGCTTGAAAAATGAAATCCATACAATTTAATCTTTATTCAAGCCTAGTCGATTTTCATACATATCAATAGCAGCCTATGTATTTCACAAAATTTAGAATTTTTCCATAAATTTTTCATCTTTTCAATTTAGTCCCTAATTAATTCATCAAAATTCTCTTTACAAAAGTTGTTTATCTAACAATAACCTTTCATTTTCTATCATAAAACTTCAAAATTCAACTATACTCATCCATGGAAAAACCCTAATACTTTAACAATTTTTCAAATTAATCCTCGAGATAGCTAGCTTATGCAATTACGATCTCAGAAACATAAAAATTATTAAAAATGGGACAAAAATACATACCTAAATGAGTAAAAATAAGCTTGCTCACTTCAAGCTTCCATGGCTAGGCTTTCCATATTTTTTTGTTTTTTTTATGAAAGATGACGAAACTAGATTTTTTTTTCTTTTATTTAATCTTACTTTAAATATCAAATTTCAAAAATTAACCTTAATAATTTATCCAATTTCCAATGATGAAAAATAATTCTTGTCCACTAACTACTCTTAATGGTCTATTTAATATATAAGGACCTCCAATTTAAAATTCCATAGCTATTTGATACCTTTAGCTACTAGAATTCAACTTTTGCACTTTATAGAATTCAGTCCTTTTTATCAAGCTAGGCATATAAACAGTAAAATTTCTTAACGAAATTTCCATACATATTTCTATCATACTATAGACCATAAAATAATATTCAAATAAATTTTCTTCTGACCTCAAATTTTTGGCCCCGAAACCACTATTCCGATTTTACTGAAAAGGAGTTGTTACAACTCTCTTCCCTAAAAAAAATTTCATCCTCGAAAAACTTACCTGTAAAGAGGTTCAAATATTGCTTTCTCATAATTTTCTCTAGTTCCCAGGTAGCTTCTTCTATTATGTGTCGCTACCAGAGAACCTTTACTAAATCTATCTTTTATTTCTCAATTCTTTCACCTCTCGTGCCAAAATTCTGATCGGTTCTTCACTGTATGTCATGTCAAGCAGAATCTCGACATCTGTCGGGGACATAACATGTGAAGGGTCAGATTGGTACCGTTGTAACATAGACATGTGAAATACATCGATACGCAACAGGTCTAATTCTCTCAATTATCTCATACGGCCCAATAAATTGCAGACTCTTCCTTTTTGACCTAACCAAAGAACTTTCTTCCAAGGTGAAACTTTCAAAAATACTTTGTCGCCAACTTGAAACTCTATTTCTTTATGTTTAAGATCCGCATAAGATTTCTAACAATTAGAAGCTGCTTTCAAGCTATCTTGAATCACTTTCACTTTTTCCTCAGTCTCATGAATCCAATCAACTCTGTATATCTTTTTCTCACTAAGCTCAGTCCAATATAACGGAGTTCGGCATTTGCAACCATACAAAGTCTCATACGGTGCCATTTTTATGCTTGACTAAAAACTATTGTTATATGCGAATTCGACTAACGGTAAATATTTCGCCCAATTTACTTCGAATTTTAAAACACAACACTGAAGCATATATTTAAGAATCTGAATCACACGATCTGACTGACCATCAGTCTGAGAGTGAAATGTAGTACTAAAATGTAATCGGGTACCCAGAGCTTCCTGTAAGTTTTTTCAGAACTGTTATGTAAATCGCAAATCTCTATCTGAAATAATAATGATCGACACTCTATGTAGTCTGACAATTTCTGAAACATATAATTCTGCTAATCTATCCAGAGAGAAATCTATACGTATCGGAATAAAATGTGCAAACTTCGTCAAATGATTGACGATATCCCAAATGGCATCTTTTTTTTCGGAGATAGGACTAACCCCGATACAAAATCCATTGTAACTCTATCTCATTTCCACTCCGGTATCATCACTGGCTGTAATAGTCCTGAAGGTACCTAATGTTCAGCTTTAACTTGTTGACATATCAAACATCTAGATACAAAATCTGAAATATCATGTTTCATTCCTGGCCACCAGTACATCTGTTTCAAATCATTGTACACTTTATTACTTCTCGGATGAACAGACATACTTCCACTATGAGCTTTGTGAAAAATTTTCTGTACAAGCTCTGAATTCTTCGGTACACAAACTCTACCTCTAAATAACAAACAATCATCAGATCCTACCAGAAATTCTAAACCAGAAGTCGACTCACACTATACCCATTTAGCTTGCAACTCATTATCACATTTCTGAGCTTCACAGATCTACTGTAAAAACATCAGTTTAGCTTTTAACTCGGCTAAAATTGAGCCATCATCAGACAATGACAATCGGGTATTCATTGCTCGCAAAGCAAACAACGATTTTCTACTCAGAGCATCCGCAACTACATTTGTCTTTCTCGGATGATAATCAATAACCAACTCATAATCTTTTAACAGTTTGAGCCATCTACGCTATCTCAGATTCCAATCTTTCGGTGACATTAGATACTTTAAGCTTTTATGATCGGTAAATATATGACACTTTTCACCGAACAAATAGTGTCGCCAAATTTTTAGCGCAAATACAATAGCTACCAATTCTAGATCATGTGTCAGATAGTTCTTTTCATATGGCTTTAACTGTCTACAAGCATAAGCTATTATTTTACCTTCTTACATCAAAACACAGCCTAATCGGTTTCATGGCGCATCATTGAAAATCACAAATTCCTTACCCGATTCCGGCTGGACCAAAACTGGTGCTTCAGTCAACAGGGCTTTCAACTGGTCCAAAATTTGCTGACATTTATCAGACTATTTAAGTTTCACATTTTTCTGTAATAGTCGTGTCATCGGTGTAGCCATCATCAAAAACCCTTTTATAAATCTCTGATAATAACCAGCTAATCCTAGAAAACTTCTAACTTCAGATACATTTTCAATGGTTTCCAATTAACAATAGCTGAAATTTTATTCCAATCAACTCTAATACCTTCAGCCGATACTATGTGTCCCAGAAAACTCACTTCCCAAAGCCAAAATTCACATTTGCTAAATTTAGCAAACAATTGTTTATTTCGCAAAGTTTGCAGAACAATTCTTAGATGCTCGGCATGTTTGATCTCATCTCGAGAATATACAAAAATATCATCAATAAATACCACAACAAATTTATCCAAATACGGTGTGATACTATATACCATAAAATAATATACCATAAAATAATATTAAAATAAATTTTCTTTCGACCTCGGATTTGTGGTCTCGAAACCACTATTTCAATTTCACTAAAAACGAGTTGTTACACTTGGTGATCGGGTCGGGTTAGGGTATTATAATTACAATTTGACTTGTTCGCCTGTAGGCACTATACATTCCATTTCTATTTAATTACATTATTTTAAGCCTCGGTGCATGTACACTGGGGCACGGTTAAGTTGTTGGTGTCATTGCCAAGAGTTTTTGGTACTAAGTTGAATTAGTAGTAGTAATATTTGCATGCTTATAAGGATAAGTAGCGAATTCAAACATTATAGATACAATATCTTTATTTATTTTTATTGTGGTTTGTTCTTGGTGTTATTTAATTTTATTGCTCATTGAATTTTGGTGTGATAATTGTGGATAATTAAGACTGTTAGTTGAGGATATTTAGGATTGCTTGTATGTAATTAATGCTTTGTTAAGCGCAAAATGGCCTCACTCCTTAGTTAAGCATTCTTCGACAAAAGCTAGCTCAAATATAGCATCGCCACTCTGCAAACTAATGTTCCATATTTTGAGATTAACCTTGCATTGTTGGCCTCGATATCAGCAAATTTATAGTTTTGGATTATTAAAATGATGGACCTGGTAACATTTCTTCGATAATTTGAATAGGTAAGCAATACAGATGTTTATGAGGGGTATCAAATGAGAGTATTAAATTGTTATTATTCCCCTTGGGAGGTGAAGCCAAGGCATGGTGTAACACCCCCATACCCGACCCGGTTGCTAGGTCAAGGCACCAGGATGCTACATTCGTTGTCGAAGCAACTTTAGATAATTAGAAACCATTTTATTAAATTAATAATATCATTTTACACATATAATAACAATTAAACTCATATTGGAATGATTTTCGCGCTTAAATTAGCTCATTCGTTCTCCCATAGTTGATCAGGGACTAAATTGTAATTTTTCAAAATATCCAGAATGATGTCGCGACATCGGGAGCTCAAATTTCACTTCTTTTATCAAATATTCCATTCATATAAATTCATTCTCAACTTTTAACATCATAATTTCTACTATACCAATATATATTTATGTCTTACCACTTGCCTTTCGATCATTGTTGATGAGATGAGATGTGTCAGAGTTGTCACCTCAAATACTTTGAGTCTATAGCTTCTTCCCGATCATTCACCTACCCTTTAAGCTCATGAAAGCTTAGTAAGTACCCATGAATTCCAATCTCATTTGTACATTGATTTTTTTTATCATAAGTATTACTACTATTATAATTAACAAAGTACATCTTAATAATCAATAGTTTATTTTGTATTTACAGAATTTATCATCAATATGATTCCTTAATTTTATCTTTTCGTGGATTAACAAAAACAAAATCTTTTCTAGTTTACTTCATTACATTATAACTTTACAGTTTAATAGAAATTTGCTATCAGGATCCATTACGTGTCATTTTACTATGTGATAGAATCCTTTCATCAGAACTTGCTTATCAAAACTTTTACATTCCCATTGATTTTTGGAAGCAAAACTTTTGTCAGAAATCACTTACTATAATCTTTTTTATTAGCCCATGCTAGACACGACTAAACAAGATGGATACACAAAAAGAACAAAATAGAGAGCACCAAAGTGTTGTATCTGAACATAACAGAGAGCACTAAAGTGTTGAATTCATAATAGAGAGTGAGCTAAAGTGTTCCTATGGCATACCAACTATATCCACAGAGTTCAACATTAGTCTACATGAGCAATTACATTAGAATCAATTCCATCTTTTCCTTTTTAGAACATAATTTGCATGCTTTAAACTTATTTCAATTTGGTCGTTTTTATCATAAAATTCAATATCTTTTTAATCCAATATTTTCTTGTAAACTTTCATAACCTTTCAATTTAGTCCTTTTTTGTCATAAAAGTTCACTATTCTAATTAACCATATTAAATTAACTTTCTTTCTTATTACACGTTAATCACATAATTTATCTCAATATTATATTTCACACATCAAATTTCTATGTAGCTCACTTATATTATTTCATCCACATATTTTCTCAAGTTTGACAATTCAGTTATTGTCATCATAAAAATTCCATATTTTTCCACAATTTCAATTTTACAATACTCCATGCATATTTCATCATCTCATACTACATTCATTAAACTTTTATTATAATTTTCTTATTCACATATTAACTTGTTTCACACTTTATTTTACTAATTTACCACAAAAGTTTACCAATTCTACATTTTAATCCTTAAATAACAAAAGAATTCATGGGTACTTACATTTTTCAACCTCAAATCACTTCTTCCATTTTCATCATTACTTGATTCACTTTCTCAATTACTTTCTTAGTAAACATGTCAAAAACATAAAACATCCCATAAGCAAACTTTACTTTAACTTAATTTTCATTTTCTAACAATATTAAACTTGAAAATAATATGAAACTGTAACACCCCTTACCCGACCCGCTAGTCGAGTCCGAGTTACAAGATTTCACATTCGTTGTTGGAGCAACTATAGTCAATTATATAGTAAAATAATATTTCAAACATACAATTACATGTTAAACACATGTACATGATGATTCACAACCAAATTTAAGCCTTAATTGAGCTTACGAAAGCTCTTTTGTTGAATTGAGAATGAAATAGGACTAAACTAAAAATTTTCAAACCATATCAAATGGGTATCACAATATCTAGGGATTGGTATCGCGATTTCAAAGACAGTAGCCAAACTTCCCAACATGAGGACCAAATTGCAAAGTTTTCAAAATAATTCAAGGCCGATATCACGATATCAAAGGTGTGGTATCACGATACCAGTAATAGTCTACTAAATCCCTGTTTTAAGTAAAATTCCATCTAGTACCTATTTTGATTTTACCAACCAAACCATTAACATATACTCACATATCACTATTTTTACCTGAATCAAACATATCAAAACATGTCAAAGGAAACAATTTACCCATTTTCATTCAACCAATTTCCATACAACTTCATTTTCGCACAATCTATACTATTTCAACTTATTCAAACATAAACCAGTTATCCAACCTTGCTATTACCAATTCACATCCAAACATACCATTTCAACTGTCACATACATATATCAAATATGTTTACCTAAGCATACACATTCAACTAGGCATTAACTTTGCCAAAAATCATGCATTAGATAAGTTTTAAGCAACATTCCATATCAAAGATAACATAGACAAAAAAACGTATATACATGCCACAATTTTGGAGTTAAAATGTTTGAAAAGTTACCGATTCAAAAAATGGGATAGTGTGAGCTTCTGGACAATCCATTTGACATGTTCCGCAAAGTGATAATCTACAAGAAAAGGGGAAACAAAGGGGTAAGCATATTGAAAGCTTAGTAAGTTTATATGGAATTTACTTAACTTACCTAGGCATTACAACAAACTAAACATTTAAACACATTTACATTCAAAATGGAATCCCTTAGCATACTTTGTAGTATCATATGCATATCATCATTTACAACCAATAGGTTAGTAAAATTTTCATAAAGTGAAATTGTAACCATGACCACAGACAACAACTCACATTAGAAGCATTTATAATTCAATTCATATCCAAACCATTTCAATATTTTCATTAGGTTAAGGTTTCGCCCGAGAGAACCTTAGTGAATCGAACTAAGATACATGAGACTATAGTGCTCACACAACCTGACAAAGATAAAGGTTGCTCAAACAAGCTGAATAGGATCGTTCACATAAGCGGACATTATAATATTATACTCACACAAGCTGACATTATAATAGGATTGCTCATCCTGATAACCAATGATATATATGTAATTTCAAAATCTAAAAAAAAACTATATATCCTAATAATGTATCAAATCCTTGATGCACCACACGTATCCCTAATAGTAAATTATACATATCCTAATCTTTTACTAAGTTTACACGAGCATCATTTCCACATATATATATCATTTCAATCCCTGTAAAAGATCACACAATTCATTTTCATGTTCTGGAATTAATAAAATTCAACACTTATACAATATACTCTCTATTAATACTTATCAATAAAGAATCAAAAGACATTTCAATTCAGTCCAAAATTAGCCATTTATGTCGAAATTATTATAAATTAAATATATCTAAACCTATACAGTAATTTAAACGCAAATTCACACACACAATATAACATTAGCTAATAGGTTCTAAATGAAATTATCTAGCAAAAAAAAAGCAAGAAACGATACTTTAAGGACTAATCAACAATTTTTACTTTTCCCCTATTATCTTCAGTTTGATTCAATTCTCAATCTATACAATTATTCAACTCAATTTATCATTACCAAACATTTTATAATATCCCATAATATGCATGAATCAATTCAATTTTATTTTTTGAATGCCCCTAAAGTTGTGTATTTTATTTAATTTAGTCTCTAAAACTAAATTTGGCATAACTTCTAATTTTGAGCTTCGATTTCAAAACCGATCTCAATTACATTCTTTTAAAACCCTTTACTATCTATAATTATAGAAATTTCATATCAAATATTCAATTTATACACTTTACTCATTTTTTTTACAAAAATAGAAATTTAAACTTTACAATCTAGTCTTTTTTTCACATGTAAGCTTAAAATCTAGAAATTTAACACCAATTTCTTCATGAAATCAACAATGAAAACTTTTAAAAATTTTAACAATTTTACAAATTGGTACATGTGCAAGTTAAATCAAGCTCCCATGACCTCAAAAACATAAAAATTACAAAAAAAATTTGGCATATAATGGAAAACTAATCTGTTTGGTGAAGTGTAATCCACCCATATGTTTTTTTTGGCGCATAGGTCTAACACCACAAAATAGGGTCAAAGAGTTTTAGGGGTATTTTAGGAATTTTAGCCTTAGAGTGTTCAAAATTTTGTGACATGGTATATCGGTAATGTTTTCGATTATAGTTTTTAGAAAATCAAATCAATTTTTGAAAAAAAAAGTTTAGAAACCTATAATTTTTGGAAAATGACTGATTTGTAACAAGGTCAAAATTTAGAATGTTATTGTTGCAGCTAGACCAAATTTTAAAATTGAACCTAATATCTTCCCCCATCTACAGTTTTCACGTTAATTTTCTCCTTTGCATTGTTTGTGTTATCCCTTGTTTGAAAAAGCTTCTCCCAATTGATTTTTTTCCCAAACTCCATACTCTTGAATTCTTTCACTTTCCCAACATTAAACCTTCATAATATTCAAGAAAACACCCAAAAATCTCATTGATTTAATTATCTTCCTCACTTGTGGATTTTCTGGATTTTCAACAAACGCTTAATTTTTCTTCCATTTAAGGTAACCACTAATCTACATATTAGTTTTTAATATTAATTAGTCTTTGAAACTAAATTTTTAGCTGGTAAATCACATGTTTTGATTAAAAGCCAAAAATTAAGTTATTAATGGTAGATTTCAGTATTTTGGGTAAAACATGGTTTTAAAGTGTTTTCCAATTAGTTTTGATGTGATTATGAGGTTTCTAAACTGAGCTTAAAGTTTTGTTAAATATTTCTAATTTTTTAATGAATTTTCGTAGAAATTGACATAAACATGTCGAAAAAGTCGATACCATGAATTGAGTAGTTTTGTGTAGTTAAAAGGTTGAGAATTAGTTGTAGGTGAACTATAAGATGAATAAAATTTGTTTTAGGAAAAAATATTAAGTGTAGATTGAGTTATTTAGATTTCAAGTTGGATATCTTAAAGGTTACGGTTACATGAGAATATAGCTTAGGCTTATGTCTTTGATTGCTTGTGGTGAGTCCTTAGCTAATTCTTAAATGTATTATTGTGTGATTTATTGTGTAGAAGATTCAGATTCACTAGGAACATATACGAGTTAGGAAAGGCTAGTTTGGACTTTAGGTGTTTCGGAGAAAGCGAATTTGGTAAGTGTTTGGAATAATTGTTTGTAAATATTATTCATTGCATTAATTGGGAATGTAGTAGTACCCTAAACCCTTACTCTAAATTTTGAGTGTAAGTTTTTTCATAATCGTAAGTTAATGTGTGCTTTTTTAATGTGAAATTATGAATCGAGATAAGATGTTATATTATGTCATAGGTATTCATGAATACCATTGAGAAAGTGTAAATGTAAGCATGTTATACATGCTAGATAATAGTGATAATGTTGTGTTATAATGTGATATTTGTAGTTAATAAGTGTAGTGAACGATAAGTAATATGTGTGTATTAATAACAAAAATTTTGGCCTTGTGATTCTTGAGACCGTTGGATATAGTTGGCATGCTATATGATTGTGAGTACTCACTTATATGTTATATGATTTAGGCGTTAAGGCCCTAGGACATGTTTGGAGGGATAAAGGAATGTGAGCTAAGCTCCATTCAACGGGACATGTTTGGTGCGTTGGAGAGTGTTAGCTTTATGCTTCGCTTTTGGGACATGTTTGACTCTATGAGTCTATGTGGTGTGTTAGAGATCCGTGTATCTGATGAATGGTGGTAGTGCCCACTTTACATTTCATAGCTCAAATGTCAAATTATCTATAAATATGTTTGTGTGTACTATGATGTATGCATGAATATGTATGTATTAACTCTGTAAATAAACTACAGAATATGCATGAGAAGTAAAATATGTCAACTAAGTTGAGGCTACTATAATTATGCTACTTATATGTTTCACTAATACTTGATGAGTTGTTTACATGGTAGCTGTTCTAGGCATTCATTGAATGAACTCCTTGTCTAATTAGTAGTATAGGTGGCGGTAAAGCATCTTATAAAAGTAACAATATGGTCTTTGATACTGCGTTTTTGCTAGGCATTCATCAAGCTAGTTATAGCAATCGAGCCAAGTCAGTTTGGCCTCCGAACATGTCTTCTAGCTTATCCAGAATTGCTTTGGCAATCTTACAGCTTTCCAGTTGCTTATATAAGGTGCTAGTCACACTTCCCAGTATATAGCAATGAGCTATCTGATCAAACCCCTCCCAACATTTTCTAGCCTCAGCTTGAGTGGTCGGAGGGCACTTATTATCAAGAACTGATTTAAGTTTCTCACGGCTCAAAACAATTATCAGGTTCATTTTCCATTCCTTATAGTTATTTATGTTCAGTTTTTTTTCATTGGCTATGTTCAATAAGGGAGTTAGTGTAATTTTAAAACTAAAAAAAACATTCATATATTAATATCTTTATATTAAGAAAATTCTTGAAAGCATTTTTGCAACATTACGGTATGCATTAAGATGATGCATGTATGTTACATTTTTTGGGAAATGTGTCAATATTGTAGTAAACATGTAATTATTTTTTATGTATTTGAACGATAAAAAATAAATGTCACATTTCACTATTCTATCTTTTGTATTTCTATCTTTAATATTTTACATGCATAGCGAAATTGTGAGAAGCAAATATTAGCTCATCAATTTTCTAAGTTCAAACTGATGATAAATGGCATTGGAAGAACGTTTACATTGCAAGAAAGACAATTTACTTCAGTAGATAATCTAAATGAGTCTGTAATAACGTAAAAAAATCAAAGTGAGCATTTGATTCAAATACTGAGAAGGATTATTATGTCATCTACAATTCCAATTAAGAAGATGGCTAGTCTTGGCTATCAGAGAAGTTGACTCCACGCGTAGAGACATAAATGTATTTATTGGAAGAAAGATACATTGGACTGGACCTAAGATGAATTAGTTTTGAATCCATTTGTGAATTAATTCAATTATGACATTCATGGTGTGTTTTACCTAAATCCTAAGTTAGTCACTACCCATGCGTATGTAACTCATCTACTTTTATATAAGTGGAGGTTTATACTCTAAAGATGATATAGCCGATAGTCGATATGTTGGGTACATGACTTGTGTATGGCATGGCTTTACTAGCAATAGTGGAATTCATAGCTCAATTAAAGAATTAACAATATCCTCTCATTGACATTTTGTGTATTGATAAATATGAAAAGTGGCCATGGGTTGCTTATTCTTGAATGAACGATTTATCATAGTCATTTGTTGAAGTGATCATATTAACCATTAAGAAGACGCGATAGTGACAATGAGATAACATATGATTGTATTGAGTGAACGAATTTATCTCAAAGGAATCAAGGATATTATATGAGGGTAACACACACATGATGAGGTCATTGGACAAAGCAGTTGGATGAATTGCAAAGAGTATACAATAAGGAGTTTTCAAGCATGCTACTTCTTGTAGACTGACTCCATGATTAAGTAATTGTGAATTATTTCAACGATGCTTCTAGATATAATTACAATTACTAGAGCCTAATTGTATATGTCTGATTGGTCCCTCTGCTAGCTCAACAAAAGATCGATTGGACTGCATTTGAATTAGAAGTAAATTCTACGACTTTGGAAATAATTTAACTGAGTCGATTTATTCAATGTGCAATTAAATTGGGAGGTCATAAGAATTGTTCAACTAGAGAATTTGATTAAAGAATTTTCTTGAAAAATTAATTTAGAAAATCTAAGTGATTTTTGGGAAATTTAATTCTGATCAAGTAAAATTAAATTAATCAAATTAATTAGAATTAATATGATATTTTTGGAAATTGGTTTTCAAGTCAAACAATTGGCACAATGGGTAATTAGACCGGATATCATAAATTGGGCTAGGAGTCCAAAATTGAGAGCAAGGCCCAAAAACTAGTCAAATCGGGCCTGGTATGTGAAATCGGGCCGACGATCCAACCACTGGTTGGACCGGACCAATCGAGCCCTCTTTGGTCCGGATCGAAATGGAAAAAACCAAACTAGCTCAAGGTGTTGATGGCTGCGATGGCGGTGTTCTGATGACCAAAAAATAGTCGGTGATGGTGGGTCTTCGGTGGTTGAGCAGTGGAAGAATTACATTCCTACTTGGTTTTGTCAGGAAAATTTAGGTAACTAAATAAATAACAAAATAAAAAATTTGTGTGAAGATGATAATTCACGATCTGAAATGTACATTCCTGAGATAATAATAAATTACAATTAAATTTTTAGAAATCACGACTTTGGAAAAATTATTTTATCATCCATAATAATAAAAAATATCATACATTCATTTGCATACATTCCCCTAAACATGCATACAATTACAAAAATGTCACATCTTATCAAATATAATCATGCATGAAGAAGAGAGAAAATTTTAGTCTCGATTTACACTATAAACATAGCACAATAGTAGCTATGATACCAATTGCTGGAAAAAATCAATTTGAAAATGGTTTTCTTGCACATCGAAAATTTAAAATTTTGAAAATCAATCCGATTTTTTATATTTATAACAATAAACCCTAAATTAAAATCGTGCTTGTGTTTCGGATAGACGGATCATTGTCGTTCCCAACTTTCAACCAAACGATCTTTTCTATTATTCTCATATCACGAACTACTTCGAGTGTGGGCTCGAACCAATTGAAACAAAACACAGTACAAGAAATTATTTTCTTTTATGTGGAAAGAAAAATTCTCTTTTCAAATAGAAACTGTTAGAATTGTTATTCCAAAAATATATATTTAATAGTTGAGAATAAATTCTCTCCATTTTTCGACAGAGTAACAATATCTTAAAGTTGTGTTAATAGCTCTACCGGTGCCATCAATTTATAGAGAGAAAAGGCAGAACTCTTATTGAATTAGAGAAGTTTATTTCAACTAGAAAATCGAACTCTTTGTTTAATTAGGAGTATAGATGGCGGCAACCCTATTTAATATTAACTAGGGTTAGCCGTCCACCCTATTAACATAAGGGGTTTATGGGTCTCTTCTATATTAGGTCCAATTACAAGTACTTTCCAGGATTTTAACCCATACTTTATAATTTGATCCAACTCGAAATTTTTTTTTATATTTCCCAAAAATAAACTTCAATATTTATATTAAATAATTTTCTTATCCCAATTTTGCCCACGATAAAATTATGATAATTTTATCTCTTGTAAAATTTTGAGAAAATATATTTAATATTTAACCGTTCAACTTGTTTGCTATGATCGAATGATTTATTTTCATTTTTCGGCTTTAAAATAGATCAAAAATATAAACTCATTCTTCCGATCATTTTTGACAAATTCATTTTCATTTACAAATTAATAATTTTTCATTTTCATTTCCATTTCCATTTTGAGAAAACCACATTTATTTCCAAATGATTTCATTTCTCCATTTCGAAGAAAATCATAATCACTTTTGAATGTTTTTCATTTCTCTATTTCTATTCGTTTTGTTCATTTTGATTCAACATGCAATTCATTTCTAGTTTCAACGAGCTAGTGGAGGGACCAATTGGACATATGCAATTGAGGCTCAAATGATTTATAATTAAGTTCTAGCTTTTCATCTATTAATTATAAACTCATTTAGTCACAAAGTCATTCCACCGTAGTTTCGTGACTAAGCTCTCCCCAAAGGCATATCATTACAAAAGCAATTCAATTAGTGTTTGTCCAATGACCTTGTTATAAGTGTGTTACCCTCATAGGATATATTTAATCTCTTTGGGATAATATTTATTCTCCCAATATGATCCTATTTTATCTCATGGTAATCATTATTACATATTTTCTCGTGAAAAGTTAATTAATATCAAATAGTAATCAATTCATTCATCACAAAGACGAACGACCCATGGTCATGTTTACTTTTCATCAACCATGTAATGCCAATGAGAGGATATCGTTTACCCATGTATCGGTGATGCAGTCGTAAACCAACAAAAAATTTGACAAAGGCAAGTGCACCTATTAATTAATAGTATAGTTACGGTGAGCACATATATTGTTCTCACAAAGATTAAAAGTACTAGTAATTACCATCTTTCTATTATTTAACCGACAAATTGAAGAGATTGATTAAAACTAAAATTAACTAAATTAATTAACTAAAGAACACGATAAAAATGAATCAGGAAAATAAACGATTAACAACTAAGAAGCGAAACAATACCCAAGAAAGAATCCACCTAGATTTCGTCTGTCATTATCAATCTGAATTAAACAATTTCTTCACTTAGTATCTTGATCCGTAAAAATCCCTAAATTATGCTAATATCTCTTTCGAGAGTAAGAGCAACTAACTCTAGATTGATTAATTAATTTTTTTTCTAATTAAAACCCCTATTATCGTATTAACTCGATCTATGGATCCCCCTATTAGATTTGACTCTAATTTGATAGATTTATGTTGTCCTATTTCTAGGATTGCATGCAACTTCACTCAATTATACTAGATCTACTCTTAAACAGGGTCTATTCCTCCTATGATTCAAACATATCAAACATGGATTAATACTCCGAAAATATTAAACCAAGAATTAAGCACACATAATTGAGAACAAGATCCAAGTATTTATTGCATAAAACAAAAATCAAAAGATAGAACCTATCCTAGGGTTCACCTCCCTAGTTATTTAGAAAATTAGTTCATAATCGCAAGTAAAAATATCTCAAAAACAATATAACCATAAGAAATAAAGAAACTCATAATAAAGTTCAAAGAAATCAAAAGGGTATCTTCAATCTTGACAGAAATCTGCTTCAGAGTCGGCTTCGATGGTGTTTTTCGAGTTTTTTTCTTCAATATTCTATGACGACTCATTCCCATCTTCTTATTTTTGGCATATATAGGTCTTAGAATGCCCAAAAAAAACCTAAAAATTATGTTTTTCCGCGTGTTTGAAGTGCGATTCGCGAAATCCATACCGGCTGGCACATGGTCGTGTTGTAGCCCATGTGGCTCACACAGTTATGTGTCCAAGCCATACGGAATGGCCCAGCCCGTTTGGCTCTTGAAACTTGCTCCGATTTTCTAATTTTTGCTCGTTTTTCGCTCCTTTTGCTCCCAAATGCTCTTCTAAATATAGAAACATGAATATAAAGGATTAGGAGCATAAAATTCACCATTTTACATCAAATAATCATCCCAAAATGCATTAAGAATGAGATTAAAACATATTACTTTTAGAACTTATCACTCGAGGCTTTGAATCTTTAGTTAAGTATTTCATAGTCATTATTTAAAAGATTGTAAATAATTGTACGTCATCTCCGTTGTATATTATAATATAAATACAGAACAATTGCAAATAATGATACTTCAATCAAATAATGATTATGAAATACATAACTAAAGATTAAAAATCGTTGTTTAAACATAGCTTTTGTCCCAACAACGATTTTAAATATTTAGTTATATATTTCATAATCATTATTTGATTGAAGTATCATGAATCCACTTATCAGATATTGCAAAATTATTTAAAAAGAAAAGGAGAGACAAAAACACACAAAGGAATAATGAAATACCAACGTTTGTTGGGCCTAGTGATAATGAATTTTAGTTCTTTTAAATAAAATTTTGAGTTAAAATCTTTTAATAGAGAAAACATAACTAAAAAGTTTTGTTTCACATTTAAAAATCCTATCTAACTTGACTCACTTAAATTTTAAGTAGAACTCAATTCAATTATTAGATATAAGAAATCTTAGACAAAAATAAAGAAAGGTATAGCAATGAAAGTAGTAGATAAGAGAATCTTAGACATTGCTGCATAATATTTATTTTACAATATGTTATTTCGAAATTTAGAGCAGAAATTTGATTCAAAGGCTTAACTAATACTAATGTAATTCGATACTTAAAATCCAACTTTTTATCATATAAAATTAAATATGTTTCCGAATTGATATTCATATCAAGTATAGATATTCTTCGCTTAATCAATATTGTGCTACCTTTCCTTTTAGTTGTTGCAATTAGTGGAAGGTGGACATAAATCATAAGGTATCATTTTAAGGCATCAAAAATTTTTAATCCCCCATTAGTGGCCATTAAACTTTTAGTTGTCACTTCACTTTATTCTGTCTGGGGCTGCCTTTGGGCTACCAGCAAAATATGCGTACTGAATAAAAAGACCATCATTTTTCCAACTTTTAATAAAATTACTTTTCTTATTTCTTTAATTAAAGTATTAGTATAGTTACTAACTCACATTTCGCGTTAAATTAATTATTTGTTGGTATTAAATTATAAAATAAAAATTTAAAATTTAAAATATGTTTTAAATATGTTTACACTTTATATATTTAAAATTTATTCTTTTATTTTTATTTTTATTTTTAGAAATCTAACCAAATTATATTAAAAATTTAAAATATAAAAATTAAATTTCAAAGAAATTAAAATTAAAATCTAACCATTTTATAAAGCAAAAAGAAAAAATGGTGCATCCACGTGTCGACGAAAAAACTTCCTTTTTATATAGAGTTATATAATTTTCGTTTTTCACGAGGATAAATTAATAATTAATATTAGAAAAAGAGAGAAAAAAAAATTCATCTACAATATTTGAAAGAAAAAATAGAAACAATAACTACATTAAAAATTTTCATTTTCACCAAAGAAAATTGCTTCAAACTGACTGAATAAACGATTTGACTGTAATAGATTCTTAGGAGATATAAATTGTGGGCAAATAACCAAAAAAGGCCGTTTTTTTCAAAATTTACCGAAATGGGCCGGTTTTTTAATTATTTATCGGAATGGGCCATTTACCGCGAAATCGCGTCCACGTCAACGCGATGTCAGGGTACGCGCAGGAAATCGCATCCACGTCAGCGCGATTTGCTGACGTGGAAGGAAATTGCGCCCTCTAGGACGCGATTTGCTGACGTGGCATGAACAATGTGTTTTTAGCTTGGAAAACTTTGAAAGGCCATAACTTTTGGCTTGGTTGTCCGATTGAGACAAATTTTTTTTTGATTTCGAATAAATTTTCGAGATCTACGCGCTGGAAAACTTCTTAGAGATGAATAGGGACTAATTTGTAAAGTATAATTTGTTAGTTACGAGTATAGGGACTAAAGTGTAATTATTTCAAAATTAGCATGAAATTTTTGTATTTAAGAATATTTGAATGTTATGGAAGGATGAAATTGAATTTGAATTGAAAAACAAAGCTTAGATTTGAAAATATGACTATTTAGGTTTTAGGGACTAAATTGAATAAAATGGAAAATTTTAGGGAACTTCTCAAAAGTGGAATGAGCTGACTTATACCTATAACAGGATGATAGGACAATTTTGTAAAAAAATATCCGGTGTTTACTTCAAATAAATGAGGAAAATAACGATTTGAATGTTTCAAATTTTAATTTTAAACCGAAAAAATCAAAATTTAGGGGCAAAAAAGGATCTTTTTCGACGAAAACTTCGTGGCTGTTTGCCAGCGCGTAGATCTCGAAAATTTATTCGAAATCAAAACAAAATTCGTCTCAATCGGACAACTGAGCCAAAAGTTATGACCTTTCAAAGTTTTCCAAGCTAAAAACACACTGTTCATGCCACGTTAGCAAATCGCGTCCTAGAGGGAGCGATTTCCTTCCACGTCAGCAAATCGCGCTGACGTGGACGCGATTTCCTGCGTGTACCCTGACATCGCGCTGACGTGGACGCGATTTTGCGGAAAATGGCCCATTCCGGTAAATAATTAAAAAACCGGCCCATTTCGGTAAATTTTGAAAAAAACCGACCTTTTTTGGTTATTTGCCCATAAATTGTGGTATAATTTGACACATGGGTTTTTACTCTCTTTTTTTTTTTAGGTTTAGAAACGGTATTTAAATTATATTCAGTTTTCAGTGTTTAAAACTTATTTTTCCTCGTAAGTGGTATCTAAATTATATTTTTTTTACTTAAAATGATATCTAAATTATACTTCTCTATTCAAATTACCTCAGCTGTTAAAAAAATTTCGTAACTAACCATTTTGTGACACATAACAATTTTTAACTAAAAAATCATAAAAATATTAAATATTGTTTCCTTGAATTTTTTTAAAAAAGAACTTATAAACATATTCATTATTTTTTCTTCACCCAAGAACTAAAGTTATAGAAAATTCAAAAACTGTCGTAAAAATCATCCAAACCCAATTTTCAGTAACAAAACCAAAATTCTTACGAACTTCTTTTCCTTTTTAAACCTCGATTTTGATTCCTTTCTCACCCCAATTTAAAATTTATATATTGTTTTATTAAAAATAACTTTCTCCATTCTTTTCTATATATTTTGTATAAAATAGTTATATTCGGTGAACTTCTATAATGAAAAAAATACTCAAGATAAAGCATGAAATCCAAATACAAAGAAGAAATTTAGTAGAAAAAAGATAAGAGATTTGAAAAAAAAATTCTAACGATCAAAAAAGTGTATTAGAAGAGAAGAAAGAATCAAAGGGAGGGAGAGACTCAAAAAAAATTGTAATTTAATTGAAGAAAAATTATCTCGCACACCACTTGTGAAATTTTTTAGATTTCATAAGTGAGTTAAAGGTGTTATATGGTCCAATAGGGTATATTAAAAAGTTAAAAAGGAAAAAAAAGTTCATCGAAATTTGGGTAGTCACCGAAAATTGGGTTCAAATGAGTTTTTTCAATAGATTCTCGAATTTTCAATCATAGAATTTTGGGGTGAAAAACAAAAAAGATGGATGTGTTTATAAGTTTAAAAAAAACTTAAAGAAAATAATATTTAATCTTTTTGGGATTTTTTTTAGTTAAAAATTATCACATACATTAACTAAGAGATTTTTTAACGGCCGGGATAATTTGGGTAATAGAATATAATTTAGATACATAGTTGTAAAAAAATAAAATGTCGGTAATGATAATATATCACAAAAAAAGAGAAATAAAATAAAGAACACGCAGATTTTTACGTGGAAACCCTTTTGGGAAAAAAATCACGGGCAGAGAAGAAAATTTAGTATGTCGAATTCGAATCATTACAATAGAAGTAGACTATGTCTATTTATAGGCTTGTAAAACCATATTCTAATAGGAGTGTAGTAAGATTGAAACACATTATTCTAATCAATATCAAATAGATGGAGTTTAATAAGGTTTAAAAAACCTTATTCTAAAATAAAATAAAAGAAGTATAGTTTTATAGGGATTTTACTTTTATTTTATTTTACCATTGTATTTTATTTAAATAATGATTCGGGTCACTTAATTCTAACAATCTCCAACTTGACACTAATTCTCAATGAACAAGTTCTTCATCGCGAACTTTCAACGAACAAGTTCTCCACCTCTTTCATAAAACCCCTTAAGGGTTTAACTTCAACAATGAACACCAATCAAGTCTAAGCAATGCTCAAACTTGGTTATAGGAAATGACTCATTCATCATATTTACAAGATTTTCATGAGTACTAATTTTTCTCACAACAATATCACCACGAGCAATAATATCACGAGCAAAATGATACCGAACATCAATGTATTTTGTTCTCTCATGAAACATTTGATCTTTTGTAAGGAAAATGGCACTCTGACTGTCACAAAATACTGTATTGATTTAAAGGTCTTCATTGAGTTCACTAAAGAGTCCCTTCAACCAAATAGCTTCTTTACAAGCCTCAATAATCGTCATGTACTCAGCTTCAGTGGTAGACAAAGCAACTGTAGTTTGCAAAGTGGCTTTCCAACTGATTGCACAACCTCCAATTGTAAAGACATAACCTGTGAGAGATCTTCTTTTATCAAGGTCTCCAGCAAAATCAGCATAAATATACCCAATGACTTCATCTCTAATTCTTCCAAACTGTAAGCAAACATCATTAGTACCTCGTAATAATCTTAAAATCCATTGAACTGTTTTCCAATGTTCTTTACCAGGATTTACCATGTATCTGCTAACTGCACTGACTGCATCTGATAAATCTAGACGTGAAAAAACCATAGCATACATGAGAGATCCCACTGCACTAGAGTATAGAACATGTGACATGTACTCAATCTCATCATCTGATTGTGGAGACAAAGTCGACGAAAGTCTGAAATGGGCTGCTAAAGGAGTACTAATAGGCTTAGCATTCTGCATATTGAATCTAAAAAGAACTTTCTCAATGTACCTTTTCTGACTTAGGTACAATTTTCTTGTTTTTCAATCTCTGAGAATCTCCATACCAAGTATATTCTTTGCTGGTCCCAAATCTTTCATCTCAAATTCTTCACTTAGTTGGGCTTTGACCTTTCTTATCTCTCCTTTATCTTTCGCTGCTATCAACATTTCATCAACATAAAGGAGTAGATACATAAAAGAACCATCACTGTTTTTCTTAAAGTAAACACAACTGTCAAAGCTACTTCTTTTAAAATCATGAGAAGTCATAAAGGAATCAAACCTCTTGTACCTTTGTCTTGGTTACTGTTTCAAACCGTAAAGGGACTTTTTCAGCAAGCAAACACGGTCTTCTTTTTTCTGAGACTGTAAAACCCTTTGGTTGTTGCATATAAATATCCTTCTCAAGTTCTCCATGCAAAAATGCAGTTTTTACATCTAACTGCTCAAGCTCCAAATCATGCATGGTCAAAATACCAAGCAAAGCTCGAATCGAACTATGCTTCACAACTGGGGAGAACATATCTGTGAAGTCCACTCCTGGAATTTGACTATAACCCTTTGCAACAAGCCTTGCTTTATATCTGGGTTCTTCAACTCCTGGAGTCCCTTTTTTTTCTTTTTAAACACCCATTTACAACAAGCAACCTTTTAACCTTTAGGAAGTTTCATAAGATCCCATGTTTTATTTTTGTGGAGTGATTTCATCTCCTCTTGTATAGCAAACATCCACTTTTCTGAGTCTTCACAGCCAATCGCATCAGAAAAATCAGATGGCTCTTGGTTTGCATCTATATCTTCAACCACATTTAAAGCATAAGCAACTAGATCAGCCTCGGCATACTTCTTTAGAGGTTTAATTTCTCTTCTAGTTATGTTCTTGGCAATAGAGTATTGTGGTGAAGAAGCAACTCTATTTTGACTTTTTGTATTGGCTTGAAGAGTCAACTCTGTTGTAGATTCTGGATTAATCTGATGCTCCACCTGTTTTTGATTTTCTTTATTGGAAGAGTCTTTAAGAGAAAAGTTAGGTAGCATAGCGGTTTCATCAAAAAAAAAACATCTCTGCTATTTACAACTTTTCTATTTTCAGGACATCATAACTTATACCCTTTTACACTAGCTTTATAACCAAGAAAAACATATTTAATAGATATCGATTCTAATTTTCCATTATCAACATGAGCATACGTAGGACACTGAAAGATCTTTAAATCAGAATAGTTAGTAGGATTACCAGACTATACCTCTTGTGAAGTCTTTTTCTCAATGGCAACGGATGGAGATCGGTTGATCAAAAAACATGCAGTAGAGGCTGATTTGGCCCAAAATGACTTTGGTAAGTTGGCATTTGACAACATACATCGAACCTTCTCCATGATCGTTTTGTTCATTAGTTCTGCAACACCATTTTGTTGTGGAGTATGACGAACTGTCAAGTGTCTCACGATCCCTTCTAACTTGCACAGTTTATTAAACTCATTAGAACAGAACTCTAAGCCATTGTCTGTGCGAAGGTATTTTATTTGTTTTCTTGTCTGTTTTTCAATCATAGTTTTCCAAGACTTAAATGCGGAAAACATATCACTTTTTTGCTTCAGGAAGAATGCCGACACTTTTCTAGAAAAATCATCAATAAAAGTTAGCATATAATTAGCTTCGCCTCTCGAAGGCACTTTGGATGGCCCCTACATATCAGAATGAATATACTCCAATATTTCCTTCGTGTTATGGAGTCCTCTGGTGAATCGAACTCCCTTTTTCTTCCCAAACACGCAGTGCTCATAGAACTACAGTTTACAAATTCCTTGCCCATCAAGAAGCCCTCTTTTGCTCAATTCTGTCATGTCATTCTCACTCATATGCCTTAGGCGCATATGCCAAAGTTTAGTAATATTATCATCTAACAAAGAAAAGGATGCGACAGCTACATCACCAGTAACAATAGAACCCTGCAAAACATATAACTTGGTAGTCTTTCTCTACCCTTTCGTCACAACGAGGGAACCTTTGGAAATATTCAAAACCCCACTTTCAGCTGTGTATTTGTACCCTTTTGAATCAAGAGTACTCAACGAAATTAAATTTCTCTTCAATTCTGGAACATGTCGTATGCCACTAAGTGTTCTAACAACTCCATCAAACATCTTAACTTTAATTGTTCCAACACTTGCAATTCTACATGAAGCATTATTTCCCATCAGAACAACACCTTCAGACACTGTTTTGTAAGTTGTAAACTAATCCTGACTGAGACTCATGTGGAATGTGCAGCCCGAATCAAGGACTCACTCCTCGCTCACTTTAGAATTGTTGACAGAAGCGACTAGAAGTTCACCATCATTGTAGTCTTCTACAACATCAGCTTTACCAGAATTTTCTGGTTGTTTTCCATTTTGATTCGCAGATTCCCTTTTGATCTTGTTCTGTAACTTATAACACTCAGATTAAATGTGTCCTTTCTTCTTGCAGAAGTTACAAGTTTTACCTCTGTTTAAAAACTTCGATCTACCCTTAGATTTACTGCGAGGATTTCGTTCGTGTGTCTTTTCACGATCATCATCAGCATTCCGATCTTGTCTTTCACGAATAATGAGACCCTCTCCCTGAGAGTCGATTTTAACCATAAGATCCTTCATCTTATAATACGAGGTTAAAGAATCATAAACCTCATAAACTGTGAGAGACTCACGGCTATATAAAATTGTATCTCTAAAGGTTGAATAAGACGGTGGCAACGAACAAAGTAAAATCAACCCTAGATCTTCCTTATCATACTGAACCTCCATGGCCTCCAAGTTTCAGAGAATTTCTTTAAACATTGTTAAGTGTTCGTGCACAGATGCACATTCCTCCAAACAATGATCATAAAGACGCTGCTTCATATGCAGCTTGCTAGTTAGAGTTTTCGACATACATATTTGTTCCAACCTCTTCCATAATCCAACGGTGTCTTATCTTTCATCACATCCTGCAAAATTTAGTTAGACAAATGCAGATGTAACTATGTTAACACCTTTCGATCCTTTTGCTTCTTCTCTTCCTCCGTCAATGTTGAAGGCATCTTATCTACCCCTAGCAGTGCTTCTTCTAAGCCCATCTGTGCAAGAACTGTCTGCATCTTTATCTGCCACAACGCGAATTTAGTGTTGTGATCCAACAGCGAAATTTCATACTTCAAAAACGCCATTACTGAGATTGAGATGAACAACCCGAAAGCTCAGATACCAATTTGTAAAAACTAAAATGTCGATAATGATAATATATCACAAAGAAAAGAGAAATAAAATAAAGACCACACAGATTTTTACGTGGAAACCCTTTTGGGAAAAAAAAACCACAGGCAGAGGAGAAGAAAATTCAGTATGTCGAATTCGAATCATTACAAGAGAAGTAGACTATGTCTATTTATAGGCTTGTAAAACGATATTCTAATAGGAGTGTAGTAAGATTGAAACACCTTATTCTAATCAATATCATATAGATAGAGTTTAATAAGGTTTAAAAAACCTTATTCTAAAATAAAATAAAAGAAGTATAGTCCTATAGGGACTTTGCTTTTATTTTATTTTACCACTGTATTTTATTTAAATAAGAATTCGGGTTACTTAATTCTAACAATAGTAAATAAATTTAGATAACTTTGAGAAAATGAGTATAATTTTGTGATTTAAGCAGGTTTTAAAAGAAATGCATTATTTCATATGTTTTAGGATGTATGATAGATGCTAACTATAATTGTATTTAATTGTAAGCTTAAAATTGTAAGAATTTTGAAATTTTAGATTTGAATTTTACTTATTATAATTTATAATGATAGATTATAATCATAGGTATTTAGAAATATATTATTTGCAATTGATCTGTATTTATATTTATAATATAAAGCGGAGACTACGTACAAAAATAATATACTTCATTGGAGAAAAAAAGAACCAAGAATCCGTTTCGGGTATAGTTTCTTCCTATAATTTCAATAGATTGTGTGATCTCAATAAAAATCTGATAAGAATGGCAGATAAAAAGTTGATGGAGACTGATACTTGTTGATAAGGTTTGTAGGACTCCATCATCAAGTGGATAAAAGAACAAATCACGTGTATTCGTTTCTAGGTTGTTTGGATATTATATATGGTTAATTATATGATATATTGTTAGTGGTTTTTTAAGATTTTATTATATTTTACAATATATTTGTTAACTTTTAAACTGTTTTTTGAGTCTAAAAAACTGTATTAAATAATTTTCATATATATAAATATATATTATTTATAAAGCCCTCAAGTATACATTAATATATTAATAATGTTGTTGATTGAGATGGTGTTATAAATTAACTCGACACCAACTTAAGATTGATGACAACACTATGATAAATAATTGTATTCATTTAATAATCTTAAGTTAATATGTATACACGTGTTTAAATTTAGTTTTACTTGCAATTCAATCTAATTTTTTATTTTAATATTGTGTATATTTCATGTGTTACTATTAATTAGTTTCAAATCATACATTTCATTATTTATTGTATTATTTTTAAACACAAATATGTGTTATAAATATGTGATTTTCATACATATGCACGTGATAGAGTTTTGGCATGCTATTCTATATGTCTGTTGACACGAGTGTTAGGGTATACTTTCCTAGGTGTACTGGTCTCAAAGAAACAGAGGAAGAATTAGCCAATTTGAATATCATAGATGAGGAGGAAGTGGCTTTTCGAGAAGAGACACTGGTGGTGGAAGATGATTACAAACTATGTGTGGTGGGACGATGTCTGATTTATAGTGTTGCCTATTTCCCTTCGTTACAGAATACTATGGTTTATTTATGACACCCAATTAGAAGGACATTCATTTCAGATCTTGGTGAGAAAAGTATTTATTCCAATTTTTTTATGAAGTGGGCATGAACAGGGTGTTAAAGGGTACCCCATGGATTTTTAATAATCAGTTACTACTGATGCATAAGATCCAACCAGGGGAGAATCCGATGTTAGTACTACTACTATTGTTGTGTTTTATGTGTGGAAAACTTGGCCGTCAAAAATTGTGTTTGGCTAGGACATCTCATTGAATACGGCGGCGAAGAGGAGAAACGCAGTGGTTAGCCGGTGGCTGCATGAATCTAGTGGATTGATTTGCAAAAATTCGGATATGGAATGTGGGGGAAAATAGACGTAATATTTGAGATGGAGGGGGCCTGCAGAGTCATCGGTGGGATAACATGGACAAAATATATCCTAATCCCAATCTCATTCCATTAGGGCCTAGAATTATGTCGTCAAATAGGATCCAAATAATAAATAGTTTATGGATCATGGGTTGGAAAACAAATGCATGAATGTTGTTGGGCCTATGGACCTGACTATGGACAGGGATGAGGATCCCCTTATGACAATGGAAGGGATGAAAAGGCAACACTTAGTGGGGGAACCGTCTATTATTTTGAATGAAGTAGGAATGGACCATAATGAGAAATCAACTAGCTCTTTCATGCAGAGCAATCGAATTCAATGAAAACCCTAAGTTAAAACGTCTGTGGGTTGGGGAAGCCACGGGCTGTTAATCGTCTCCGGGATAAAACTGAGAGATGTTTCCCCTCGACTTTTGTTTCTCAGAGAAACAAAAATTAGTGCTAAACGAATGGAAAGTGTTCGAAGGAAGTGTGGTTTTGGCAATGGCATCGATGTGGGGGCTATAGGGTCCAAGGGAGGTCTATTATTAGGATGGAAAGACAACTATTTAGTTACTTTAAAGAGTTTCTCACAACACCATATTGATGTCACTATTCAAGATGATGATGAGGGATCTTTGTGGAGGTTCATGAGCTTTTATGGGAATCCAGAAGAAAGATATAGGAGCTTGTCATGGGACTTACTCAGACAATTCAGTCACGATCAGACGATTCATTGGTTGGTTGTAAGGGATTTCAATGAGATAACTTTTTCATTTAAGATGAGAGGTGGATGTTTCCTATCAAAAAGGCAGATGCATGATTTTCGTTCGGTGTTGGAAGATTGCAATTTAAGTGACTTGGGATTTATTGGTAGATGGTTCACATGGGAAAGAGGTAGGTTTGCATCTAATAATATCATGGAGAGACTTGATAGGGGTGTCGCAAATTCAGCATAGTGGAATCTATTTCTCGATTATACAGTTGCGTATTTGTATCACTCCAAATCTGATCATTGTCCTATTTTATTTGACACGAGGGGAGGTGCTCGGCGAAGGTTAAGGATGGGTAGTTATAAGTTTCGTTTTGACACTAACTGGTGTTTAGAGGAATCTTGTAAAGATGAAATCCGGTGAGGGTGGGCACTTTCATCAGAACAGGTGCTTATTAAGTTAGAAAAAACTAGGAGGACATTTACAGAGGTGGAGCCATCACGTTAACATGGATAGAGTGGTGGGATAAGGAATTTGGAATAATGACTATTGGAACTTTATGATCAGGACCCAGGGGATGATGTTTTAGCAAAAATTGCTGAGATCCAATTAGGTGTCAGTTTGGAAGCAAACAAGGAGGAATTGTTTTGGGAACAAAGGGCCCATGTCAACTGGTTAAAAAATGGTGATCGCAATATTAGTTTTTTCCATAAGGCTGTAGTAAGTCGAAAGCAGAGGAATAAAATTAGGGGTTTGGAGAATGGTGAAGGCAGTTAGGTTACTAAGAAAGCAGAGATGTTGCGTATTGCATTAGATTATTTTATGGACATGTTCACTGCATCGGATGCGGGGGATGACATGAGAATTTTGGGCCTAGTACAACGAAAGATTACGAATAGCATGAATGATGATCTTTTGCAGTCGTTTACTGAGGAAAAGATTCGGGCTACAGTCAAAGCAATGTCCCCTGTTCGAGCCCCAGGTATTAATGCGTTTCTCATGCTTCTTTATCAAAGGTACCGGCATATAATAGGCCATCATGTTACTCAATATTGTTTAGCGATTTTGAGTGGGGAGGTTGGGATGAGTGAAGTTAATAAAACCCATATCGTCTTGAATCCAAAAGTTGATAGGCCCAAAAATATGACGCAATTTAGACCCATTAATCTGTGCAATGTCATTTACAAAATAATTACAAGAGTCATTGTTGGACGGATGAGTGGGCTATTGGACTATTGCATAGATGAGGCCCAGGAGGCTTTTACACTGGGTGTGCAAATTTCAGATAATGTTTTTGTCTACAAGGTTTTACACTCGCTCAAGATGAGAAAAATGGGTAAAAAGGGAAACTTTGCGCTTAAACTCAGTATGAGTAGAGCATAAGACTGAGTGGAGTGAGATTTTTTGGTCGAGATGATGACAAATTTGGGACTTCATGCTGACTGGGTCACTTTAGTAATGAGGTTTGTTTGTTCGGTATCCTATACGGTGGGGGTAATTGATGCAGTCGGTGATCGATTTTGGCCTTCGAGAGGACTACAGCAATTTTTTTTTTTTTTTGCTATGTGCTGAGGGTTTTTCTACCCTATTGAATGTGGCAAAGTTGACTTGGGAAATGAAGGGGGCACAGATTGGTAGAGAAAGGTTTGTTCTTAATCATCTATTCTTTGCATATGAATGCGTACTATTTAGCGATGCCTCTAGGGCAAATGCACAGGTTGTCTGTAATTTAGTTTTGGAGTATGAATCTGTTTCTGGTCAAGAGGTTAACTTTGACAAGTCTCTTATATTCTTTGGTTCGAATGTGGAAGCACAAGAAAGAGATGCGGTGGGAGAGGTTTTGGGTGTTAGAATTGTGCAAGACCCAGAAAAACATTTAGGCTTGCCAATGATGGTAGGAAGGCAGAAAAGGAGAGCTTTTTTGCACCATGTTGATCGATTCCGTAAGAGGGTCGAAGGGTGGAGTACTCGATTTTTATCGGTAGGGGGAAGGAGGTCTTCATAAGATCAGGCTACAAGTGATTCTAGTTTATGCAATGTAATGCTTTCTCTTACCGAAATTATTGTGTCTTAAGTTGGAAGGTATTTTAAGTAAGTTCTGATGGTCCAATAACAAATCTTTTCAAGGTATCAGTTAGACCAATTGGTTATCATTATGCAAGCCGAAAGATTTTATGTTGGCGTATATTAACCGAGCCCACTTGTTTATTACCGAAGGGGTTTAAAGCCAGATATTTTCCACAAACAGATTTTATGTCTACAAAAATAGGTGCTTCCCCATCTCTTACCTAGAGGAGCATTCGGAGTGGGGAGCGAGTGAACATATGGAATGATTCATGGCTGCCTGAACGTAGGGATGAGAGGGTCCCGTGTCAGAACATTAATATCAGATTGACTACGGTGAACCAATTAATTAATGATGATACTGTTACCTGGAATGAAGATAGGATTTGCATGCTGCTTGGATCGGATCAAGCTGAGAGGGTCCTCAAAATCTTTTTAACTTTTTCAAGGCTTCCAGAAACAGTGGTGCGGAGGTATGAAGGGTCTGGTGAATACTCAATCAAGAGTGGGTTAAAACTCCTCCTTGAGGATGAATTACATAGTATGGGTGTTTACCCATATGACACTGCTACAATTACAAAATTTTACAAGAAAATCTAGGCACTACAACTTCCAACAAAGGTGAAAATCTACGTGTGGAAATTACATAACAATTATTTGCCTACTTTTGGGAACCTAGCTAAAAGAAAACTGTCAGTTGAAGGTGTTTGTCCACTGTGTAAGGACGCGGAGGAGACTGCTGAGCATCTGGTACGGTCCTGACATATCCTGCAGCAGTTATGGATGCATCTAAAGATTGCGGTGACTCCAATGATGGTGCCCTCATGTTACAAAGAATGGTTAGGCCAGGTGTTTATTAATGCAGATAACAAAACCAGGAAACTAATGGTCACATCTTATTGGGCTATTTGGTAAATGCGTAATTGACTGGTTCACGAGGGGATAAAGTGGACAATTCATGAATTGGTGGGTTTTGTCTAGGGGTATGTTCTGGAAATTGAGGCCATTTGGGCCTAAGATTACCAGTCCAGACTACTATGAAGGAATTGTGGAGGCCTCCAAAAAGGGGCAGCATAAAAATAATTTTGGATGCATTGTTTCATGTAGCAAGCAACGTATTTATCTCTGGGATTATTGCTAGAAATGAATCGGGTCAGATTATGGGAGCATGTACTTACCCTCACCTTGATGTAGCGAATGCGTTTTTAGCAGAGGCCTGCGTGTGTGAAAGGGCGATCACCTTTGCAGAAGAGATGACATTCCAGGATGTCCATTTTGAAGGAGACTCGCTGACAGTAATTAAAAAGATTAACTCAAGAGAAGAATATAAATCGGTGCTCAGGCCAGTTATCCAAAACATTAAGGATTATAAAGGGAATTTTGACAGGGCTACCTTTTGTTTTGTTCGTAGAAAAGCTAACGTGGCGGCGTATGTGCTCGCGAGCAAAGGTCGTCGGTACCAAGAGCCCATGTACTGGGTTGAAGAAGCCCCGGAGGTGGTGGATCGGACTGTGGCTGAGGACTGGGTTAAATGGCTTTGTGGTATGGAGAAACTCTATTTCGTACTCCATGAAGGTCACCAAAGTTTTTTCTCTCTGAAATCAATCGTTTCAATCTCATACAGCTGTGTTGGGTCAGTATTTGGGGAGATTTCGTCTGGTTTTCTCCTCTGTTGTTTTGGTTTCTAGGGTATGGTTGGGGGTTTTTGTTTTTTGTTTTTGATTTCTTTAATGGTCTTTTATTGCTGCTTGGTTTTTTTGTTTTTTTTTTTTTTTTGCATTTTCAACTTGTTTTGATTGGTGGTATGTGTCGGTCATGTAACCTCGGGCCTGAGACCCCTTTATTTAATGAAAGTCATGTGTTTTAAACCCAAAAAAGAAAAAAAATTCAGGCTTAAAGTCTACTTATTTTATCACTTTTTGGCCTTAATTATTTTTTTATCATTTTTATCTTCAACTTTTCAAATTTAACCAAATTGATTTATTTTCAATAAAAATTTGATTAAACTGTTAGAAATTTTAATGGCATTAACATGATAACTTATCTAACAGTTTACATATACTTCACCACTAATATAGATATATTTTTATAAAAAAATTTTATGGTTTTTAATTTTAAAATATATATTTTTTAATTTTATGAAGTATAAATAGATTTTCACGCAAATGATCACGTCATTGTTAAAATTTTAATGGTATAATTAAAATTTTCATTTAAAAGAAAATAATTTAACTAAAGTTTAAAGGCAAGAATTAAAATAATTTCAAAAAATTAAGAATAAAAAAAACATTAAAGCATCTAAAAAAGCAATATTGTAAAATTTTCGAAGGTATGGAAATTCTTGAGTAGTACATCATCGTATTCAGCTGTTGGCATTATAATGATGTCATTTGTCTTATTTAATTTAGCCACTAGAATTTGAATTATAAAACTATACTTGGTTGATTATATAACAAAGGACAAATTATATTTAATACTACTAATTTATTAGTAAGTTTATATTTTTATGCTAATTTAAAATGTTATAAAATGGTCATTGAATATTCGAAAGTTTTTATTCAAGTAATTGAAATATTCAAAAGTTTTTATTTAAGTCATTGAGCTGTTCAATTTTAAAAAAAAAAAAATTAGACTAGCGAGCTCTAAGTATTTGATGATTAGCACAGTGGATCAGTACCTATCAATGAGTAGAACATACCTACCCAAGTCGATATGAAGGTTAGTGATAGAGATTGAAGAAGAAAATTTTTTGGATTTTGGTTTACAGATTCGTGATGTTCAAAGTTGTTTCATGAAAAAAAATTGAACTATAAAAAGAAGAGTAAGGAGAGCTTTCGATTGGTTTAAGTGGTGCGAACAAAAGTCATATAATAGCCATTTTAATAGCCCAATGACTTAAATGAAAACTTTTGAATAATTCAATGAGTATTTTATAACTTTTTAAATTGAATGACCAAAATATAAAATTATTAATAGTTTAGTTACATTTGGTATACCTCATCCTATAAAAAAGTAATAATAACTATATGTGTTTTGGTCCTCTTAAAGGGCAGCAATGAAATCGAACAGGATCCTCAAAGAAATGACACTTTTACTTTGGTTAAAATTTTTTGGCTAAATTAGGCAATTATGTCATGTTTTTTTTAAAAAAATTAGGGAAATAAGCTAATTTTAAAGGCAACCGTTGTTGCCCCAAAAGGAGCATCATCTTTACTCTATCGAAATAGTTATTGCCTGTTTAAGAGTCCTCCTACGTCCACGGTAGTGCCGGCCTTTGGATAAGAAGGAAGGTTAAAGATATCGGTTGCATAGAAATTGAGGAAAGAATTACGCCGATTATATTGAAAAGCCCCACAGTTTTTCCCTATGATTATGCCTTTAAACTTCTGTATGCTATTTATATGGCAACATTTTCGGGTATCCGAAAAGTTTGAGCTTTCGACTACGTAAAGATCGTCAACTGCCTCTCTCGTTATTCTCTAATCCATAATTGCATAACAATAGTCGATTGAGACCTCAACGTAGACTTCCACCCACGACCGTACAAAGTAAAATAACCCCATAACCCGACTTACACAAGATAGGATTTGGAGGTTGTCGAAACCATTTTTTTCGAAATTTGAAAAATAGGTATCGATTTTGAAAATGGAAATGGAGTCGCCACCAATCTTTTATTGTGGTGTGATCGAATCACCTTGAAAATAATTTTAGGTCTGCGAATTTTGAGAAAACAGGTTCGGGAGTCAGTTACGCACGAGGAAGGGTTAGCACCCTCGTGACGCCCAAAATTGGTACCGAATTGATTGTCTAATGTCTTAATGTCGAGATTTTGAAAAGATTTTAAATACAATCCTTTTATTTTGAAGTTAAATTTGACCTTTAAAAACTATGCATTTTGAGAAGGATATATGATTATTTGGGCCAAGAGAGAAGATCAAAACCTAGTAAGTTAGGGTTTGATTTCACCAAATTCCCAAATATCGAATATTGCATTTATTTTTATTTGTTAGAAAAATCCTCGTCTCAAGAAAACAATATGCCATGCCCAATACGTTAGGACACCACGTATCGAATTCTCGAGAACGAGCTGTTTATTTATTTAGATTAAAGCACATCCTCGATTATTTAGCTTCAACGATAAAAATTAAAACCCAATACGTTAGGGCTCAATTCTCTTGAGGATTCCAAATTTCGGGTATTGCCTTTATTTTAAAACGAGACGATAAAACGCCACATCCAATAAGTTAGAATCCAACATTTTGTAATCTTAGGAGCTTTGTTTTAACAATTGTATGGTTTTACCAAAAAAATAGATGCTTGATGATATAAATTCATCGAGAAGAATTGAAGCTTAGTAAGTTAGGGCACAATTCTCTCGAGAATTATTTTACACCAAGCCTTTTTTGAATTTTGAAATGAAACGATTGTGAGGCTTTAATAAAATTCAACTCTTATAAACAACATAATTGAATAGCAATATACAAAATAAAAGATAAGTGGCAAACTAAATTTACATTAAGGAATATCCAAGCATACAATACATCAAAATTAACAATCAATTTCCTAAAGGTATTCGAGTAAAATAAAATAACAATAAAAATAATATGATGATTTAAAACAATTTGATAATAATGCTAAAGAAACAAAGAAAATGTTTAAATGAATCTTAACGAAAGAATTAAAAGAGAAAAACTTAAAATTAATATATACATTTCAATTTATATAAGTCAAATCTAATGTAAATAATAGTATGTAATAATAACATATAAAAATTTAAAATAAGTAAAATAAAACAACAAATTTAAAAGGAATAAGGCTTTTTTGTAAAAAAAAATTATCATTTGAAATCAATACTATGTTGTTATATATATACGTAAAAATACTACATATACATATATATGAAAATATGAAATATTATGACT
Organism: Gossypium hirsutum; assembly: GCF_007990345.1. Lineage (NCBI taxonomy): Eukaryota > Viridiplantae > Streptophyta > Magnoliopsida > Malvales > Malvaceae > Gossypium > Gossypium hirsutum. The sequence goes on along the minus strand of NC_053438.1, from coordinate 43,878,849 downwards.
TTAGAAAATTAGGTTAACTAATATATATATAAATAAATATACTATTAAAATAATAACAACAAGTGAAATTAATAATAATAAATCAGTTAATTTAATGAAAATGGATTTATTTTGAATTCAAACAAAATTCTAAGGCTTGATTTGAAATAAATATGCAAACGACTGAATTGAATGCCATTTAACATCAAAGGGATTATTACAGCAATTTAACGCAAAAATCTTCTCTAGCATATGATTTGAATATTCAAAACGGTGCCGTTCAAACATGGATCTAAATGAAAATAAAATAAAATCTGCGATACGATTAAAAAAACTGGAGGAAAATCGATTTGAAATAAAATCTGATGCGAATGGACTAATTTCAGAAATAAACCATTGAGTAAAAATGTGCGGATCCTCCCCGGGTCGGGTCACCGCGCGAGTCGAAGGCCTTTAAACTACGCTGTTTTCAAAGCTACTGAGACATGCTTGAAACAGTGTCGTTTCAAATATCAGCATAAAAATAAAAAGGAGAAACCCTAAACTAAGCCTAATCTGTCACTTGAAGCAAACCCTAAGCAAGCCTCCTCTCGTTGCTGCGCTGTTTCGTGCCTTTGATCTCCTTCCGGCTCCGATTGCGACGAAGTAGAAGGTAAGACCGGCCACGAGGTACGCTCCTCCCCTTTTCTCTCTTCCTTTTCTATATTCTGTATATGTGCCTCTATGTATATGGCTACTAAAAAAAACTAAAAAAAGAAAGAAAAACAATCGAAAAAGAAAAACAAAATGGTAAAGAAGAAAACCTTCTCTTGATTTCTTTGTATTGATTTTTGTGTGTGTAGAGGAGAAAAAAGAAGCCCCATTTACAAATTCAAAAAATGGCTTTCTATAGCCGAAAATAAAAAATTACAAAATAATGATATATTTTTGCTCTGCTCTTTCTTTTCTTATTTCTATTTTTTTTTGCTAGCCTATTCGCCCTGCTGTTGTTCTCTTCCTGCTTTTCTTGCTATGTGTTTTTGTAAGTGCAACCGTCGTACGGAAGAGGCCGTTCGTATGGTGACGTGGAAAGGGCCAGAGGCGCGCATGTGGGGCGTGCTCGTACGGAGGCTCGCGCACACACACGAGAGGGGGGCTCGTGCTTGATTGCAGCACGGTAATAGCTACAAGCTACTAGGGTTCCCCACTTCTGACTTTGCGTTGGGCCGCTTCGTGATTGGGCTAGGGGGAATTGGGCCTACTTGGATTTAGGCCTGCTAATGTAAAAAAATGGACTGTATTATTATTTTTTGGACTTTAATTTTTAATTTTGGTTTACTTATTACGGGCTCGGGCAAAAATGGGCTATTACAGAGGTAATTGTACCATCTCGGCAGGATATATGAAATGTGTGGATCTCAAAGCAATATCGCATCACCGATGGCTCAAGAATACCTCGAACCAAAAATTATATTAGCGACGGAAAGTTTTAACACTGAAGCAGGGAAAAATGAGAGAGAAATATTATAAAGTGGAGGGATAAAGGCTAGGTGAGATAATGTTTTTGAGATGATGGAGTATGGAGGGGGAACCCCTCTTTTAAGTGTGGGGGAAGGGTGAGATTGTAAAGGAAAAAATGTCGTGGTCGAAAACACGTTGCAAGACCAGCGTTTTCATCGAATATCTTCAAAACATTCTTCAAATCTACAAAAAAAGTCAGGTTCAAGTAGTTTTTTTTCCAAAATTTATGAAAATTTTAGTGAAAACTCTTCCAGCTTCGTTCTCTATTTCTATTTGAGAAAATCCTTAAGAAAAGCATTTTATTTCCACCGAGCTAAAACAAGATGTAAATGTCTCTAGTAAACCAAAGTTATCGTTTAATAGCTATTTTGCTTCAATCTATCCCATAAAAAAAATTGAAGATTTAGTTACGATTAGAAATACATTTTTCTATCTTTATCCATAGATCTTTTCCTCATACTTATTCAATTGGAAGTATTGATCCAATTGAAAAAAATATATATTTCATAATTTCATAATCCAATTTTTCAATTTTTAGTTAGAATATAATTAAAAAATTATATATAATTTAATTGGCCCTTGGATCCAAATCACGAGAATGTATAGTCTTCCTCAAATCTTTCATTGAGAGGTAAAGGATTATTCCTGCCATGTTGGTAGGAAAACTCAGCTAGCTGGACGAGTTTTCACTAATATTTGCATAAAGTCTGAAAAAAATACTTGACCTCGGGAATCCCGGGTAAAATTTGAAGTACGTTTTGAGGCACTGAATGCCCTTTGAAGCACGTGTCTAATTTTAATTAGTGATATGTAAAACGCATTTTCGAGCACTGAAGAGCATTTCATTACCATTATTCGTCAAAAGTTCTTCCTCAGAAACAAATTTTGAAGTACGCATTACCTCTTTCTTTGTTCAATTTTTCTATTAAAGCACCAAAATATTCAGAACTTAGGCACGCAACAAATTCATACCAAACATCGAAAAGTTGAGTTACGAGAATCATCTACATTTCTTTGGATAATCGTTTAAAGATTTTTTTGGTTTTAAATATCCAATTTTTATTAAATTGAAATGAGTCGACGAGTGAAATCCGTCATTTATTACGACGGTCAAATCTGTAATACAAAAGTCAGGATCGTATTTGTATGAGCCCAGCCCATGGAATTGGCTTTCAATCGTACCATTTAATTACGTGAGCTACAGAGTAGAATAATGAGGAAAGTCAAGGGTTATCTGATATGAAAGGTGAGCTTGAGGTGAAGGCAATCATATCATTACACTACTCAAGCAAAAATGCTGTAAAGGAGTTATATGTCGAGTTTGTCGAAGCTGATAGAGCTACTCCATCTTCAGCCATCGTTGCGGCTAATGTTGGAATCGAAGCTGAAGCAAAAAGTCCTACTACACAATTGTGAGGTGAGTTCACTGGTTTACTACAAAACTTTTACTATGATGTCCCTGAAACATCAATGGGTAGAGATTCTGCAGTTTTCAACACCGATTTAAACTTCAATAGCCATTATTAGTCGAGGTATTTGTGAAACCCAAATCTCAACAGCCAGGCACGATATTCAATTAATGCTTTCAATTTCAACTTTGGTGGATTGATGTCTTGGGGTGAAAGCACTTATAGGGTGGGGCATCAACCTACACTGGTTCGTAATACGATATAATTTTTTGGGGCACTTAAGGTATCGAAGAACCAATAACTTACTCCCTACGATCAAGTCCAACGAGGGTACATCGAAACCTTAAGTTGAAGATGACAATGAAACTGTAGATTCGGAAGAAGATGCAACTGAGGAAGAAGGGACAACGGATGTAGCTGATGGATCAAAGTCAAAACCCGATCCAATTTGACAGTTCAGCAGCCCGGATGGTTCAAAAGTAGCACTATTTTTTGAACCAGATAGGTTCCAACTGAGCCAGAACCTTACGATTTTGACGATGATGGCTCAAACAATACTCTCGCTCCAAATCCGCAATTCAGGGCGTATGAACCTCCGACCTCATGACTAACATCCATCTATTTTTCAAAAGTTGTTTATGTTGGAACGCCGGAACCCCTACGGCGTAGCGAAAAATTAAAACATTCGGCGATCCTAACCATGGATCCATGTGTGAGGAACGAATCGAGGTGAAATAAAGGTTTCGAAATTATCGAATCTTTATTCTGAGTAGACAAAAACACCTCAGCAACGAGTAATCTGATCTACTATCGAACCAAGCCGCAATCTATCATGACTCCGGCCTCTACGTAATCCACCCAGTTGACAATGAACGGAAGGAATCCCCAAAACTGTTTTGGAAAAGACTTTGCTTTGACGGCTGCTAGACCCAAGCAAAGAAAAAATGAGATTTTTATATCTATATTTAGGGTTTCTAGAAATTAAATAAATATAACAATGTTTTAAATCGAAAATTATAATTACATTAATTATAATAATGATTTTGGTAAACCATATATTTATTTGAATTTATATACTAACCAAATTCATGTTCTCATTATTCGTACAACAACCTTGTACATAATGTGTTCGATATTTGATTATCCAATTAAATTAATTCTATAATTAATTTAATTCAAGCGACAACCAAACACAATACCAACTATGTTTTATTCCGTTCATTTCAACTACAGGGTGTGACGCTGTAAGTTCTTGTAACGTTAGCAGTAATGCTAGAACGATTCCAATGTTACAAACAATGGGTGGCACCTAGCAATACATCATTGCTACCTAAGTCACAAGAAATCATGATTCGAAATAACATTTTTATGATTAACCTTTCATGCAATAATCCTTAAGTCATTTATCTTTGGATTGGACACAAGTCATGGAATAGTCACACTTGCATAGTCCATTCCATGTTCCTTAATATCTTAAGTAGACTATGATATACAAATAAGTATAACATCTCCTATCAGCTTATTTGAGCATGGCCATGCATTTCTAGTCTCACTCAATCAAGTGGCCTAAGATATTACTCTCATTATGTAGAAGGGACTTATCCTATATCGATCAACCATATCCCTCTACATAGATTGCGGTATATCCAACATCAGCTTTTATAGAACAACCAGTTACGGTGTACATTTGACTGTATCAAAGTAATCCAAAAAACATACTCATAACGGGTCAGTCCAATATGTTGTTCTCTAACACACATATTCATGCATCTATTTTGACATTCCATATTAATGACAACTCTTTATCATCAATCAACTACATGTTAGTCTTAATGCATTATTAGTGTCCTATCCAACAATAATACTTGACACAGAAAAGAAGCTGAAATAATAATGGTAATGCCTTATATTAATAAACATGATAAATCAAGTATGTTATTACAACCATCTTATGATTAATCTTTGGGCATACTCTAACAATCTCCCACTAGCACTAAGACCAATCACTTATATATCTAATACCAAGCGACTTAGTGTGACGATCATGATTTTGCTGTGTCAGAGGCTTGGTTAGGGGATCAACAATGTTATCATCTGTAGGTACTCTGTATATCTCTACATCCCCTCGATCGATAATCTCTCAAATAATATGGTAGTGCCTAAGTATATTTTTGAATTACCGGTGAGATCTAGGTTCTTTAGCTTGTGTAATGGCTCCATTGTTATCACGTCGAAGTTCTATAGCATCTGATATGCTAGGCACAACCCCTAGTTCAGTAATGAACTTCTTGATCCAAACCGCTTCCTTTACTGCCTCACTGGCTGCAATATACTCGGCCTCTGTTGTAGAATCGGCTACTGTACTTTACTTTGAACTCTTCCAGCTCATAGTACCACTATTAAGGCAAAACACAAAACCTGATTGTGTTCAAGAATTGTCCTTGTCGGTTTGGAAGCTGGCATCAGTGTAACTTTTTACACTTAACTCTTCCTCACCTCCATATGTTAGGAACGTATCCTTAGTTCTTCTTAAGTACTTAAGGGTATTCTTGACTATGGTTCAGTAACCTTCACCGGGATCTACTTGGTACCTGCTCGTCATACTTAAGGCATATGAGACATCTGGATAGGTACATAACATGGCATACATGATAGATTAAATAGTGAAAGCATATGAAATTTTACTCATGCGTTCTCTCTCTTGTGGAGTTGAAAAACACATTTCCTTCGAGAGTGAAATACCATGTCTCATAGGTAGGAATCCTCTCTTAGATTCTTCCATACTGAACCTTTTCAGTACTTTATCTATGTATGTACTTTGTCTTAGACCTAGTAGTCGTCTTGATCTATCTCTATAGATCTTCACTCCTAAGATGTATGTGGCTTCGCCCAAGTCCTTCATAGAAAAATAACTTCCTAACCAAGTCTTAATAGACTACAAGGTAGGTATGTCATTTCCTATGATAAGTATGTCATCCACATACAGTACTAAGAATGTTATAGTGCTCCCACTAACTTTCTTGTAAACACATGGCTCATCTTCATTTTTGATAAAACCAAACTATTTGATTGCATCGTTAAAACGAAGATTCCAACTTCGAGAAGCTTGCTTTAATCTAAAAATGGATCTTTGTGGCTTACATACCTTTCTAGCATTCTTTGGATTGACAAAACCTTCAAGTTGTATCATGTACACATCCTTTTCAAGTTTCCCGTCAATGAAAGCTGTTTTGACGTCCATTTGCCAGACTTCATAGTCATGAAATGCAGCTATAACGAGCAATATCCTAATGGATTTAAACATAGCCACAGGAGAAAAGGTTTCATCATAGTCAACACCATGAACTTGGTGAAAACCTTTAGCGACTAATCGCCCATTGTATGTTTGTACATTACCATCTATGTCGGTTTTCTTTTTGAAAACCCATTTGCACCCTATGGGTTTAACCCCTTTGGGTGGGTCAACCAAAGTCCATACTTGGTTTTCATACATGGAATCCATCTCAGATCTCGTGGCCTCAAGCCATTTCTTAGAGTCTGGGCTCGTCACTGCTTCTTGATAAGTCCTAGGCTCATCTTGATCTATAAGTAGAACGTCACCATGCGTTGTAATGAGAAATCCATATCTCTCAGGTGTTTGGCGCTCTCTTAAATATCTACGCGGTGGTTGTGTTTCTACAGCAGTTACTTGTTCCTCAATTCCTTGTGGAACTTGTTGTTGTTCTATCTCTGGTTCAGTGGTATTTTGTGATTTTTGAATTTCTTCAAGTTCAATCTTTTTCCCACTTCCTTTTCTAGAAACAAATTCTTTCTCTAGGAATACACCAGTCTAAGTAAAAAGTATTTTGTTCTCAATGGGATTAAAGAAATAATATCCTTTGGTTTCTTTTGGATACCCCACAAAAACACACTTTTCAGATTTGGGTTCAAGCTTAGTAGACGTCTGACGTTTAACATAAGCTTCGCAACCCCAAATTTTCATAAAAGACATACTGGGACATTTCCCAGTCCATATCTCATATGGCATCTTTTAAACTGATTTAGATGGAACATGATTTAGTGTGAAAGCAGTTGTCTCAAGTGCATGTCCCTAAAAGGAAGTTGGCAGATCAGCATGACTCATCATGGATCAAACCATGTCTAACAAAGTTTGATTTCTTCTCTCAGAAACTCCATTCCATTTAAGAGTACCAGGAGGAGTAATTTGTGAAACAATCCCACATTTCTTCAAAAGATCGTCAAACTCTAAGCTCAAATACTCCCACCCTCGACCAGATCAAAGTGTCTTGATAGTTTTGCCTAGTTGATTTTGTACTTCATTTTTGAATTCCTTGAACTTTTCAAGGGACTCGGACTTATGGCGCATGAGATAGACATAGCCATATCTATTGAAATCATCAGTGAAAGTAATGAAGTAGTGAAATCCTCCTCTAGCATGTGTATTTATTAGCCAACATACATCATAATGTATTAGGCCCAATAAATCAGTAGCTCGTTCACTTTTACCAATAAAAGGAGATTTAGTCATTTTTCCCAATAAGAAAGATTCACATACTTCAAATTGTTTAAAAAACAAATGAATCCAATAGACTATATTTATAGAGCTTGGATATGCGTTCCTCACTTATGTGACCCAAACGAAAATGCCATAGATAAATTTGATTTGAGTCATTTATTTTTGATCTTTTAGTATTTATGTTGTAAATGAGATTCATTTGATCTAAAATATAGAGGCCATTAATCAATTGTGTCGAACCATAGAAAACATTATTGAGATAAAAAGAACAACAATTATTCTTAATAATTATCTCAAAACCAATTTTGTCTAAACAAGAAATTGAAATAATGTTTTTAGTCAAACTAGGCACATAATAACAATCCTCTAAACATAAACCAAGTCCACTAGGCAAGGATAAATTATATGTTCCCACAGCTAATGCAGCAACTTTTGCTCCATTTCTAACTCGTAGGTCCACATCTCCTCTAGCCAAAGTTCTACTCCTTTATAGTACCTGTACAGAAGTACAAATGTGAGAACCACAACCATGAAGTAGTAGTTGATAAATACCTGAAGCAGAAGTTCCGCTTATTTTGGCCTTCTTGACTTCCTCAAGATAGATAGGGCAATTCTGCTTCCAATGTCCAGTCACACCACAATGAAAACAGTTTTCTTCCTTAGCCACCCCACCTTTAGGTTTCAATGCAGCCTTTACTTTTCCAGGCTTGGGCCTTTCTTTGCCCTTGGGCTTTGTCTGAACTTTGGCATTTCCCTTGCCCTTGTTATTACGGACCATCAGTATAGGCTTGGGTCCAACCTTTTTCATGTTGTCTTCAGCAGTTCATAACATACTGAGCAACTGTGGCAGAGTCTTATCAATTTCATTCATATTGGAATTGGGGACAAACTGGCTGTAGCTATCCGGCAACGATTGTAGAATAACATCAGTGGCCAACTCTTGGCTCAATGGAAACCCAAGCTTAGACAGGCTTTCAATATAGCCAATCATCTTAAGGACCGGTTCGTGTATCCCATTCTTCAAGCCCGTAATTTTGGGCTTTTCAGTAATTTCTTTTTTACCCACTTTTAATTTAATTCATGTATTTTGATGACATTTCATTTTTTTTAAATATTATTGACATTTTTAAATATTTTCTTTCTTTAATTTTAGAGATATTATTATGTTTATTTAGTTACAATTTTAAATTTAAATAATTTCAATAAATAAGGCAACGAATCGATTTAACATTAAGTCGTTGATTTCATCGCTATGTTGGGTGAATATCATCGGTTTATGTTAAATACGAGATGCCCTTTTAAAATAAAATCGAAAAAATTATCAAAATTTTATTTTTAAAATGTATATAATATAATAATATGTAATTTGTCCAAATTCTTGTGTTTCAATCGGACCACTATTAAATATTAAATTGAACTCGTATTTTTGAAAATTAAGACAACACACGCTTAACGATATACCAATTTTAGGCGTCGCGAGGGTGCTAATACCTTCTTCGCGCGTAATCGGCTCCCAAACTCTAATTTTCTCTAGATTTTAACGTGGACCTAAAATTACCTTTTTTTTAGAAAACTTTAAAAATAAGTTTTTCTATAAAAAAGAGAGAATTTATTAGGTGTCCGATCACACCTAAAAAAAAAGATCGGTGGTGACTTCTTTTTTTTTAAATAATAAAATTGAGACTCTGTTTTCAAATTGTCTAATGAATATAAAATATTCAAACATTTTTGACCCATGAAACAAATTATTTTTCTTTTTTCTTTTTCATTTTTCATTTTATTTTTATGTTAAAACAATGCATTTAACGATAAAATTTGTCAATTTTTTACTATAAAAAATATTCAAATATTTAACGCACGTATAAATAGAGTGCCATTTGTCAAATAATGAAGCCTGCCACTTAAAATGTTGCCAATTTCGCTTAAAAACTTTACTCTAAATTATATATATATCATTCCTAACCTTAAATAAATTGCCTCTTGAGATTTTTCACAACCATAAAATTTTCTTTTTGAATTTTTGTTTGTCTTTGACACCCGAATTGGAGAATGCGCACTGCAAAAGCATTTCTTGAGCTTAAATTACAGGATACATAACGTGGTTTTTTTTTTAATTAACATGTGATTCTCCATATTTTGTTTTTGAAAATTTTTAGTTTATCTTAAGCTAAAAGAGGGTGAAGATTTTTAAAGAAGATAAAGATCAAACTTCTGCTATTAAGGATTCATTTGCTTAACTTTTAACAAGATGAACTTTCCAATGGTTCTTTTTTTCGGAGAAGACGGATTTCAAGAGACGGAAGCCTACAGAGTTTGCTTTTTCTTTTTTTTCACTTTCCTTATATTTGATTTTTACTTTGACAAGTGTTAGTTGCCTTTTACATTTTTGTTTTTACGGCCATAGTTTTTCTTTTATTTTTAATATCCAAATAGTCACTTGGAATTGAAATGGACTTGTTAATCATACCGGTGAATCGAGAATTAATTAGCATATCGATCCAAATAAAAAGGATTGAATCAACCTATGAGCAAACCGCTCGAAAATGGTAAAAAATTAAAAATTGAGACAAAGAAGAATTAAAGATTGAATTTGTTTATAATTTTAAAAATTTAATGACATTTAATTAATTATTATTAAATCAATTATCAAATCAATTGAATCGAGAATTAATGATTTTATCAGTTCAATCACCGACCTATTCTTTGAAACATTGCAAATAGTCACATTTTACTATTACATATGACATTAATGGCTTGGATAAAAAATTTACCTGACATAATTTCATTGGTTGGCTTGCCAATTGTTAACAATGTTAACCCCAAATGCTAAAATAACATACTAATTGATAATTCAGCTACTAAAATGAATATTTTAAAAATAGAGGTACCACATTGGGCATTGATTAAAATACAGATACTATTTATGACATTATCTCAAAATTTCTTACTTATTTAGAAAAATAAGGAATAAATCTCAAAGCTACTCATGAACTTTGGTTTAATGTACAAATTTATACAATAACTTTGATCTTGTGCAATTTTATATATGAAATTTTGATTTAATCTAATTCTCACAAATTATTAATATAATTATCAATACAACTTCATTTTATGTTTATATATTGCATATATAAATAATTATATTTATCTTATATAAAAATAAATTAATATATTTTTTTTAAAAATATGTATAATTTTTTTTGAAAGAGAAATTCAATAATTTGAATGAGACCATGCAATTTCGGAGAAAAAATAACAAACACCCGTTGTACGCGCTGAAGGACAAGCTCTATCAACACAACAAAAGCTTCAGCTTCAACATCAATAGAACATTATGGCATGTTGACAATTGGTTTTGTTACAACTCATGCACAACATATCAAGAGTGATTGCAAACACTTAATACAATAAGGAAATCAGCCCCGAATGGTCCAAAACAGCAGGCATAAATCGACAAAAGAACCAAGCATCCACCAAACTAGAGAGGACGACGACAAAACCAACCCTAAAATTTCTTGCAAAAGCAAAACTACATGTATAAGCAAGATTAAAAAGCGTACTACAAGAGTAGACAAAAAATTCTAAAAGTGAAGACTTATTAAACAATGGGAAAACAAACAAAAAACATATAAAACTTAAAACCATACAAGTCCAAATCGACTTATGAAATAATTTATCATTCTTAGGCTTTTCAAATAGAAACATATGAAGAAGTCAACGAAGAGCTACCCACTTTCTAAAAGAAACTGTCGGTTGTCGGTGGTGTTTCAACGATGACAGGCATTATAATCAATCAATCACAACTTGTTAAGACAATAAAGATGCCCATAAAATAGATCTGCAAACTGAAAAGAGAGAAGACACATAGAGTGAATGTGAAAAAGAAAAAAAAAGATTAATAGATAGGAGAAAAAGGTGGGAAGGAGCTAGCCCGGAGACTAACACTGCCGCTAGACAAAAACAAAAACTTAAAAAGTGTAAATTATTATTTTCCAAATATCTTTTCAGATTATATCTTCATTAAGGCTGCGTTTGTTTGATGGAAAATGTTTTTCGGAAAATATTTTCCATAATTTCCGGTGTTTGTTTGGTGGAAAATGAATTCCTTTAGGAAAACATTTTCCAAAACACAGGTAAAATCAAAGCCAATTTCTGAAAAATGTCTTACCGATTTCTAAGCGGTAAGACATTTTCCCTTCTCTTCTAAGTAGTGGTTCTCCCTTCCTCAAAGCCACCGCCTCTCCTCCTCATCTCTGCCTCGCCATCTCTGTCTCTCAGCTTCGTCTTCCTTCTTCATCTTTCTGCTCCATAGATCGGTTTTCAACTCAGTTTCGGTGAGTCACCCATATGCTTCAAGTTTTTTTTTGGCTCAATTATTTCTAAATTTTGCTTTTTGTTCAATCCGATATGATGATCAAAAAAATCAATTTTCTTTTCCTTTTTTCATAATTTATGGCTTTTTAAGTTGGATTTTTAATAATTGCTAGTGGATCAATAAAATGGGGTTATTGTTGATTGTTAAACCATGGAGGAATTTTATAAGTTTACAGCTTAAAATTGGTAGTTTTAGCTGGATTTTAGTAATTGATAATGGGTTAATGAAATGGGGTTATTGATATTTTGGTATTTTTCAAAAATCAAAAAAAGATGAAAACTCATCCTCTTCTTCCCTACACCACTCGACCCTCACTTCTTCGCTAAGGGAAGCTTTCCCTTTTAATCTTCTTGCTATTTTCTCTATAAATCTCTTAAAAAATCTCAACATTTCCTTTTAGGTTTTTTTAACAAAATAAACTCATTGTTATATTTCTACCTTCAAATTATACATAGGGTTTTTTTTCAGCGATAAACTATTTTTTGAATATTGTTGGAATGGTATATAGGTTGTTCTTAATATTTCCTTAAATTTACTATGGTATTCTGAATACCGTGGGTCTTAATTGTTAATGCTTTTATTCCTTTGCATTATAATTGATTCCATGGTTTAGTTTTATCATTGAGTTAATGGATTAAAAAGAAGTATTGAGGTGATTATCCTTACTGTTAAGTTTTTGTTTAAAAATGTCAAATAGAAAGATTATTAGTGCCATTTATAACCATCAACTTCAATGCTAATTGCAACTAAGGAAAAGTGGGCAACATATTATAACTTGTGTTATTTTATTGACATATTTTGAATAAAATTGAGTTGATCTTTTATTTCTTGAATATTAAAAATTGTTAGCAGCTCATATATAAAGACTTTCTGCTTGAGAAACAAACCAATCAAAAATACCAATAAGACTTTCAGTTAAATCCAAATTTCCTTAGAAAATTCAATGTTAAAATAAGTTGACTACTAGAAGATCTTTGCCATTATGCTGATTATTAAATACCTTTTTATATGACTATTTTAATGGAATAAGCTATTGTAATTGGTTGCAACGATGTAGGAATTTTGATGGTTAAACGATGTAGGAATTTTGTGGGTTTACAGCTTAAAAAATTGGTGGTTTCAATTGGATGGGGTTATTCTTCAAAACGGACATAAAAGTTTTTACTATTTCAGAAATAAGTACTAGGTTAGTTTAGTTAAACCAATACCTGATTTGGTTAGTTTGGCTTGCAACTTTGGTGCAATCAATGTTTACAGTCCTTAATGTTCAAAAGGCTAACAAAAGATTTTAAGAAAGAGATACATAATGTGTAGTTTGCTTTTGCATTATGTCATTCAGTTTGCTGTTATATGTGTTTCAGTTTTGTTTGGTTGTAATAGATAAACTGGAAGACGCACATATTCTTAGGTGCAGGGATGCCTTCATAATTTTTGAAACTAGTACAAGTAAACGTAATTTGAAAGTTAGTCCCTTACAATTTTAGCACCAATGATGAACTTCTCCTATGGTAGTTGAATTCACTTGCAATTTCAGAGACTGGATTTCTTCTTATAAAGCTTTTTGGACACTGCCAGAGCAAGGATGAGAAAATAAGAGGTGGGGAGGGGATCGGGTTGTTGATTCTCATTTTTGTCTCTGTTTTTCTTCTTCAAAATGGACATAAAATTTTTATTTATAATTTTAGAAGCGAAATTAAAATTTTACATGGTCTGTTTTAATTATCTGACAGAGAATTTTTTTATTTTCTTAAAAAAACAGTAGTTTATTATATAATGATTTGTAAAGCTAAAATTTATTGTTATCCATGGATAGCAGCAAGTAGGAAAAATAAAGGTGGGAGGATCTTTAACTTTTAACCTTTTGGCAGGTATATGCCCAGGGCAGTCACTTCCTTTTGACTCTTGCGGTGCTTATTCTGATTTAACCAAACCAAGCATATTCTAGCCTTGCTGACTGAATGCTTTTCCTTTACAACAAATCTAAAAAAAAAAACAAGTTCTTTAATTATATATATTATGCATATGTTTTTCAGTTTTTTATTACAGTAATAATATGAGCCATGTATATGTATGTACATACTGTTGGAGGAGTCAAGACCGTAGGAAGAAGTATAGCATTTATCAATGGGTGAAAACACAAAGGGGGACCACCCTTTTAGAAAGAAAGAAAAAACTAATGAAATATTAATGCATATTGGATATTCATGAATTTTGATTAACTACTGCAGATATAATGGTGCATAATGGTATTTGTTTCTGCAAATTACTGATTTGCTTCAGTTTGTTTCGGTGTTAAATTGTGTACTTGTTATTCGTCTTAGAAGGTGTCTTGATTCTTTCTCTATTTATGAAGTTATTTAGAAGGTTTGGCGTTCCTGTGTTAAGGGCCTTGGACAATATAATTCCATAAATTATAGAAACCAAAAAATTAGGAGACTCTGATTTACTCAATCGATTAGTTTGTACAAAAGGGAAAATTGCAAATTGGGTTAATAAACTACTATTTGTGCTTTAAGGTCAACCAAAAAAATATAAGTGGATCTTCAAAATACACTAAAATTTTCAGGTAGCCTTAAATGTCAAACATATTGAATAGGGAAACTATCCCTCCTGGTGATGATAATGGATATGAAGCATTCTTTGACAGAGCATATTAACTAGTTCTGCATTCTGAATGTTAGCAAGTTTTGACCTTAAAGATGCTATTTTTGTCATGTAAATAGGTTCTTGGATTATTCAGTTTCCATAAATTAACTCATTAAGATCTCTATTAACTATGATCAATATATTTATTGAAGTATTTGTACAAAGAAAATAGCTTAATTTCTCAAAAAAATATTAATGCAATTATAATTAGCTTGATATGTATGTATGCACTTTAGTTATGGTAACTTTTATACATGATCTTATGAAAATCTTGCATCTTTTTTATAGTGATCAAATATTTGTGTGGTATTATTTTGTGTAGATGGATCGTAATCAAGATCAAAATGCAATTGTCGGAGTCGTGACTTCAGTTTTAGCTTTTGGGGCTCTTTGGATTAAAAAATTAAAAACTATGAAGGAAATTGGTTCTCACCCTCGTGTGAATCGAGATTATGAAAGAGAAAATTATATTAATAGTATTTTACATAGTGGTGACCAGCATTGTATTGATGTGATAAGGATGAGACTGATCGCTTTTTTTAATTTGTGTTATTCTTAGTAGGAATAATTTGTTATAATCATCTAAATCTATCAATATTAGGGAGCAAGTGGTTATATTTTTACATATAATTGGTCATAATGTAAGGTTTCTGAGTAATTGGATCTAGATATTATAAATCAACTGAGACAGTTCACCGTTACTTTAGGGTTGTATTGAGAGCTATTTTGAAATTGTATAAACTAGTTATTAGATTACCCAATGAGTCAACTCCTAGTGAAATTAGAAACAATCCAAGGTTTTATCCTTATTTTAAAGATTGTATTGGAGCATTAGATGGAACTCATATTCGTGTATCCGTTCCACTTAGCATTCAAGGAAGATTTTGTAGCCGTAAAGGGGGACGACACAAAATGTATTGGCTGCCATTACATTGATTTGACATTTTCCTATGTTCTAGCTGGTTGGGAAGGTAGTGCACATGATTCTAGTATTTTAAGTGATGCATTTTCACGCCCAGGAAGATTAAGAATTCTGGAAGGTAATAATTATCATTAAATGTCAAATAGTTCTAGGAAGCTCATAATTTATTAGTATTAATTATGTTTTGTAAAATTGTAAGTAAATATTATCTTACTGATGCTGGATATGGCATCCGAAATGGATATATTACCCCATATCGTGGTGTCCGATATCATTTAAAAGAGTTTAGTGCTCAAGGGCCTGAAAATGCAAATGAACTCTTTAATCTTCGTCATTCATCATTACGAATCACTATTGAACGTGTTTTTGGGATTTTGAAGAAACGGTTTCGTGTATTAGATGCTGAACCATTTTGGAATTTTTCGACTCAAGTAGATATAGTTTTGGCTTGTTGTATCATTCATAATCATATAATGGGAGTTGATCCTAGGGATTTACTTAATCAATGATTATACGAGTAGCCTAAGTCTGATTTGATAATACCAACTCTTATGGAGCAAGAAGAAAGAGAAGAAGCAATAGAATGGCCTTCTAAAAGAGACGAAATTGCACAAACTATGTGGACTGATTATATGGCTAGAAATATTAGGTAGGTTTAGGGCTTAGGGTTATTGTTTCTATGTTATGTATGTTTTAGTATTAAAATTATTATTTTTTGTTAATGTTGGTTGGATAATGATATTGAAATTTTAGTTTGTTGGATTTTGAAATTATTATGTCTTGAATTTGTTAGATATTGATTATGTTTTAAGCTTGTTAGATATTGAATTTATTATGTTTTAAGCTTGTTGGATATTGAAATGATTGACAATGACAAGTATTAATGTAGAATGGGTAAGAGCAACAAAGAAGAGACCTCCAAGCAATTCAGGTGGACAAAACTGATGGAACATGTTTTTCTTGAAATTCTAGCAGAGGAGGCCTAAAAAGGAAATAAGCCTTCTAATACTTTCAGAGCAATTTCTATTAATCGAGTTGTCAAAGCTATTTCTGAAAGATTCCAAGTCCAATGTAATGCGAAGTACGTGGAAAATCATTTGAGGACTATAAAAAATCAGTAGCAGATTATATACAAAATTCGAGGTGAAAGTGGTTTTGGATGGGATGATAACATGAAAATGATCACATGTGATAGAGCGACAGATGATGTAGCAGCGATGGTAATATATGTATATATATGTTAAGTATATTTCAATTGTTTTTTACTTGTTATTCTAATTGTGTATAATATCCAACAGGCACACAAGAAGTATGAACCATTTTTGAATAAAAGCATTGATCATTATGATGAAATGGCTTTGGTTGTTGGCAAAGATATGGGAACAGAGAGTTTTTCCAGAACATTTGCTGACATAGATTTGGATGATGGTAACCAAGATTCAGTGCCTGTAGGCTGCGACAATGAAGAGGCTGAAGAGGTAAGAACAAATGTATCTTTATCTGGCACATCCAAACGTAAAAGAAAAAATGTTCAATAAAGTGTCGCTGATGAACAAATTAAATTTGTGGGTGAACAACTTGGCAAAATTGCTAATGCTTTGGAACAATTTACTGCGGATAAGACACCACAGCTTTACGAACAAGTGATGTCGATGGAGGAAGAAGGATTTGATGATGACTTCTTGTGTTCTGTGTTTGATTATCTAGTGAGTCATGAATTCGAGGCCAAAGTTTTTTTAGTTAAAAGTAAGAAGCATAAACAAATTTGGCTTCAAAAATTTTCTCAAGGTTGAAGAATTTGATACTTTTATATGGTGTAATATTAGTTATGCACTTGGACAATGTTGTTGTTATTATGTGGTGTATCACTAATTATACATTTGGATAATATTATTAATTTCTAGTATTAATTGTGGTTTGGAAGCTAAATTTATAATTATTCAATTCTTGTTTTTTATTTTTTTTAATACAATTACAAATAATTTATTTGACTTTGGTTGTTTTCAATTTATGACGGTTAATATTATGGCTTAATAATTGAGTATTATTATATATTTAATTTAATTTATTTATTTATAAATAAATCATTGCAATATAGGTAAAAACAATTTAAAATATAAAAATTTATTAATATGTATATAGATTTATTAATATATATAAAAATAACTTTTCTGAAAAATATTTTCAGGAAATCTGCCAAACAACATAAAACATTTTACACAAATTCATCTAAACACTAAAAAATATTTTCAATAAATCATTTTCTAAAATAAATTATTTTTCAGAAATTATTTTCCACCCAAAATGATTGAAGATATTGGGACTCATTGGAGTCGTATGAATGCATTGGCAATACTAGGATCAATAAGCCATTTGGGCCCTTCTGGATCTTATAAGCATAAGCAAATTGGACCATTCACTATGATCTATCCATCTTCTACCCGGCGTTGTTATTGTAGTTCAAAGACCCGGCTGAATTTAGTGTTGCCCCTTTTAAAGAAATGATTTTAGGCAGAATAGATTTTGGGTCAAATGAAAGTTTGGGAGTTGACAAATGCAAGTTTAGATCAAGCGCCAAGAAGGTTGAAAAGAGAATCTAAGACTAGGAGAAAAGAAGAGATGAAGATCTTATGGTGGGTGAGTTTAGTATTTGTAATTACTAATGTTGGTGCTTTGGCTGAAGAACCCCAGCTAAGCTCGCCTCGTGTTGTTTTCCAGGTTCTTTCTTTTTGCCTTTGCACTTCACTTTCACCTATATATATATACATATATATATTTCTTAACTCCACTAATTCCAGCATTCAGTTCCCATATTATCTACCCCAGTTTTCCCAGTACTTGTGTTTTATATTTAGTGAATTATGTAATAAATGGGAGTTGTTGTTGGTAATGCCAGTGTGAAAGGTATTCGATTTTGTGAGTTTGTTTGATGTTATTTTCTGAACTTTTGGTTGTGGTGCAGACAAATTATGGAGATATTGAATTTGGATTTTACCCTAGTGTTGCACCGAAAACTGTTGATCACATTTTTAAGCTTGTGCGTCTTGGTTGCTATAACACCAACCACTTCTTCAGAGTGAGTGGTAGAACTTGAAAACACTGGTTTTGGTCTTTGGTTGTTAATTAATCTGATTTTGAGGTGTGGGTGAGGTTATACATATTTAAAATTGTTGCAGGTTGATAGGGGGTTTGTAGCCCAAGTGGCAGATGTTGCAAGTGGAAGATCAGCTCCCATGAATGAGGAGCAAAGAAAGGAAGCTGAAAAGACAATTGTTGGTGAATTTAGTGATGTAAAACACGTGAGAGGTATTCTCTCTATGGGGAGGTAAAAACACCTTATGTATTGGGAGTTCATATTTAATTTAATTTTATACATTTTCTATGTATTTATATGACCCCGAGTTCTGCTTTGGTGTAGATATTCTGATCCAGACAGTGCACAGTCCTCGTTTTCAATACTTCTTGGAGATGCTCCTCATCTTGATGGGCAGGTATTCCAGTCACACTTGCTATGCATCATTGTGAATGATTATTTCAGAATCTTATTTGACAAATAGCATACCTATTACATGACTTTCTGTTTATCTTTTCAAGTATGCAATATTTGGGAAAGTCACTAAAGGTGATGAGACTTTGCGAAAGCTTGAGGAACTTCCTACTCATCGTGAGGGGATCTTTGTAATGGTATAAATGTGATGCTCTTTCTGGTTTTTCTTTGTAATGTACTAGAAAATTTAAGATGCTTTTTACCTTTGAGAACTGTTGTCATGGTGGATCCATCATGATTTTTAACATTTTACTCCATAGTATGAGTCCTTACTTACCAGTTGAGAATTCTCAGGATTGACCAGTTTCCTTGATTGTTAGCTATTCTTGTTTCACCTTTATGGCCTCTTTTCTTTCATTTTCGTAAATAGGGAATTTACCTCTTAGTAATATTATTCTTATTTTTAAATAATCCATAGAAAGAGGGAAAAGAAAAAGATAAAGCAAGAGAGGAGACACTAACATGAGCAACATACAGTTGTAAATCAGGAACTGGTTATATAATCATACAACTTTCACTGTGATGTATAGAGCTTAATGTAGCTAGTTTGCTGATCAGTTATAATCTTCTTATTCAGCACTCATGCACAAAAATCTGTCCTGTCCAGGATCTCTGTCTTGGTTATTCCTTTGTAACTGTACTCTTACATTTTATCTTAAAAGTTTGGCCTTTTCTCTATCCTCTGTTCAACTAATCTGATAGGAATTTAGAAAACAAGTAATTAATATTGCAATTTGTGGCTGATTCTAGTCCATGCCATCTTTTTCTGCTGTGAATACTAATTTACTTTTGTTTGTCTTTCCCAGCCTGTGGAGCGCATCACGATTCTTTCATCCTACTATTATGGTGAGAACTAATCAGCCTCTTATGGCATTTTGTTCTATAATTGCATTTCAAGGATGGTTAAGGGTACATTCATGTCATTGCTGAAATATATCCTTGCATGTAATTCATTATAGTAACATAAACTATTCCATGGACAATAATTTTGATCACTATATTGCATTAAAAAATATGAGCACTTCAGCTTTCCAGGATATCGTGAAGCTGGTTATGTGATGCAGTTATCTGGGGATTTTTCTAAGATGTGACATAAGTAATTATGTTCTACAGCATTGACAAGATATTAGGTAAAAGGTTGCATAATGACTGCATGTATTCCTTGATGTCATGAGCATTTAACGTACAACAAAAGCATGGAGTTCAGTGCATTATTTTCTCTGTATATATTTTAATAAGGTATGAAATCTATCATTACACCATCCACTTGTACTGCCTTGCACCTGGAAGGGACCACAAAGATTTGCACTTTGCAAAAACCTATTGTAGAGTAAGATAAACCATTATGGGATCTTCTACCAATCCGCTATTTGTTCACCCATTGATCCTTTTATCAGCTAAAGAAAACTCAATTACATACTTCTGGAAAAACCCACATTTGGATGCTAATTTAGTGAAACAGAGAAAGTTAGCTTGATAATTGCAAGAAATAGGACGTGTTCTTGCTCGACTGAAACAACTTTTTGAAATAGATAGGCAAAAGTTCTGGGCCTTTAATGTTAAGTACAGGGATAAATTCTTGAGACATCAACATGGTTCCATTTGAGGGTGAAAGCTAAAGGTAGCACTTGGGAATTGGGATTTCAGAATTTGTATTTGGATTTCAAAATTAGTGTAAATTGAGTAGTAAACTATTAAACATGTAACATTCATTATAATTTCTCAATCACGGATTTGCTAGAGGCCTATTTGGTAATGAATTTGAAATCCTTAAAATATTTTTGGATTTGACAAATCCATGTTTTTATACTTTTCTCAACTAATTTGTTCATAATATATGCATTTCATCCTTACCATTTACATAATGAAATCCAAATTGAAAATTTCAAATCCAAGTTCCTACACAGAGCAAAAGAGACTTTTGAAAAGTTCTGATGGTGAGATAGAGTTTTCTGTTTTGAGAATCTTCAACTTCCTTGGACGTCTAGACAAAAGAAAACAACTGCCTTTGATGATGGCTAGTTCTCCGACTGGTGTAATTGGATGGCCTAAAGGGTTTTACATCACATCCATATAAAATTTAAGAGCGCACACAGATGGTTTTACTTTTCACCTTCATATAAAATACTCAGTTCAAAGATTTAGAGGTCTGCATGATGCATTTTTATGTTACGCATATTTAAAGAGTGGTAATTCTTGAGATCTAAGGATTTGCACCTAGCTAGAAGAATCACAACCCTAGGAAATTACTTAACCTAGTTGATTCAGTGCATTTAACATGTGAAACGTTCATTTTTCAAACTTTACTAAGTGGCTTATATAAACTTTATTATCTGGATCAAACTGATCTACTCTCAGGTCTCAACTAAATTCATACGTTTGTATGGCATGAGTTCTTGAATGCAAAATTTTATGAGTCTTACCTGATAAATAGGGTTCCAGTATCAGGTCAGAAATTTTATAAGGGGGTAGTTCAATGCATGAAGCTCTCACATAGTTGGATCTGGAATTTCTAGATATTCTCAGCCTTACCTCACTTTTAGAGGCTGTCTCATGACCCGAGTCTGCGACTTCTAGGTCATGATCACTTGACCTTACTTTTGCACCAAGGTTCACTCTCCTTGTTAGACTTTGTGGCCAATGTAACAATATTTGAAGGGTTAAATGGTGTCATGCATGACTGCTAGCAGAGCTGGAAATAACAATTATTCTATATAGCTAATTGATGGAGAATGTTGCTGCAATTTAACCTAGCTTGCTCACAGTGTTATTTCTGCTTGCGTTTGACATGAACATGGGAATACCATTGATTTTGAAATTCTGTTATTACTCATTTGTAATCTTGCTGTTAATCTAATTGAGTTTAGATACCGAGTTGGAGAGTTGCAAACAGGAAAGGGGTATCTTGAAGCAAAGGCTTGCTGCATCTGCTGTTGAAATTGAACGACAGGTGAGGTGTTTATAGGTCCGTGCAATTAAAATCGATATCATTTGATGTTCTCTTGGTAAGGTGTGACTAAATACTGTGCCATTGCAGCGAATGAAATGCTTTCCTTGAATATCAAAACAACATCTGGATCAGCAAAGGAAATGGTCAAGACCTTGCTGTTGTGTATGAAGTCAGAGACAGGGTTGCAGGTATGAATTCTGGTAGAAAATTGGTGACCAGAAAGTGTTCAATACCATGTACCTAGCCATGGTAAAAAGAAGGAAAGAAAGTTTACGTTGACCTGAAATCCTCTTGATTTTGCTTTCAATTTTCATCTAGTGCTGACAGCTGAGAACATGGGTTTGTGATGAATAATAATGATTGTGATTAAGTGTACTGAATATCTATCTGGGCAAACTTCAATATATTAATCTTTCAATTTCTTTGAAGGACTTGGTTATCAGAATAAAAGGGGATTAAGTGCACTCCCTACTATTGATTTAGTTTGGAGGTTCATGGAAATCTTATATGCATTTGTTTCTTCAATATACACTGTAATCTCTTCTCTTG
This sequence comes from Gossypium hirsutum, assembly GCF_007990345.1. Classification (NCBI taxonomy): domain Eukaryota; kingdom Viridiplantae; phylum Streptophyta; class Magnoliopsida; order Malvales; family Malvaceae; genus Gossypium; species Gossypium hirsutum. The sequence continues at coordinate 43,856,456 of NC_053438.1, read as the reverse complement.
TTTTAAACCATTGGTTATTTCTTATTAGCTTTTCATTGAAATTTACTGTCATCTATATTGAAGGCAAAGAAGATAAAGAGTAGACTACAAATTGGGACACCATGTGAAAAATAATAAAAAATAAGAAAGGAGTTATTTTGTGGTTAAAAATAAGATCAACATACAGTAATCTAAAGAAGGAATAAAATATTATTTTATGGATAATTGAAAATTTTCAAGATGGTGTGGATTTTTATAATTCTTTTTAATAATATAAAATTACTATTTGTATTTTGATTTCTTATTTTATTATTTTATTGAGATTATTTCTACTATTATAAAACATTTCACTAAGTTAAGCTATGTTTGATAAACTCTTAAAAAAATGGTCTAATTGAACATGTCATTGAAGATTAATACTTTTAGTAATTTATTATTTGAAACATCTTTGATAATCTACAATGAAAATTTGTAGATAATTTTTTTATAGATAATTTTTTATTATACAAATAGGTGTGAAAAATGATAAGGTAGAAAATTTATTCTATTGTTTTTTAATTTATTTTTAAGATTATATTATCATTCGTTAAAGAGTCTGATTATATTTAGTATTTAACCTTAATTATTCAACATTTTAACTTTTTCAGTTTATCAAATAAAACTTTATTTTTGTGTTATGAGTTAATCGTGTATCAACTTAGTTAAGGAAAATACTAAAAATTTATTTTTCCAGAAATTAACAAATAATTTAAGAGTGCTTTTGACTTTTAAAGCATTTATATATGTTTTAAAAAAGACATGCCAATTTTTAGGACTTCTTGTAAAAAAAAAAGGTACACGGTCAGTGTACTAGATTAACCCTTTATATATATTATTTTTACTACGAATTATTATTTGATACACAAACAATGTAGTTTTTAAACTCTATAAGCGTTGTTAAAAAAATGTCATGTGTATAATTTATTTATTCTTTATTTTTTAATCATTAATAATGGTTAGTATTTGGTACGTTAGCAATATACATATTTTATTTCACAAGTAGCCTTAAAAAATCTCACGTCTCTTTTTTAAAATATTTATCTTTTTCATATTTTACCATACCCTTACAGAATATTTATTAACCCCTTAACCCTACATTTTAAAAACTCTAGTGCCAGTGTACCAAATATCATTCTCATTAATAGAGGATATGTGACGTTTTCTTAACCCCACTTATGAAATTAAAAGACTTCACTATCAGTGTATCAAAATAGTTATCCTTTTATTACACTCTAAACTCAATTGTAGAATTTTCATATATTTAAATAAAATAACTTAAAATATTGTTCTTAAAACAAACTTCTAAAAGAAGTATCTCACTTAAAACTACTTAGAAAAATTGGGTTTGTCTGGCATACATAATTTTCTAACCATTTTTATCTAATACAACTTTAATTACCATTTAAAAATATAATATTGATTCAATTCAAAAAACATACATATATATATAATTTTGACAACTCACAAAGAACCTGAACGGTGATAAAAGAAATGGATGAAAAAGGATGGGACTCCTATAAAAAACAACCAAACATTACTTTCTTAAAAAAAAAATTAATTAATATAAAATAAATGTCCTTTTACATTTTTTTCACTATTATTATTAAAAATTTTATCACACGGGTATGTACATGTAAACTACGTATTTAACAAATGAAAAATACAATAAATAATAAAACATATGATTTAAAATTAACTAATAATAACACATAAAATATGTACGGAATTAAATAAAAAATAAATTTGAGTAAAATGAAATTTAAACACATAAATATATCATATTAAGAATACTAAATGTACTACAATTGTTTATCATGGTGTTCTCATCAATCTTGAGTTAATATCAAGTTACCTTGTAACATAAACTCAATCAATAATATTATCAATAGATACAATTGATGGAGGTAATAACGTATGAATAATAAGTAAAACTGTGAATATTATATTAAAATAGAGTTTTGATTTAGTGGTAAAATTAATGTTTCGTTATTGTAAATGACACAAGTTTAAATCCAACTATATGCAAATTTTTATTGGTTAAAAAAAGAGAGACTAAAGTATCATCGAATAATATAACTTATTTTAATTATGAAAGAACATTTTCATTATTTTTCTAATCGATGATAAACATAATGATAACTTTTCTGTCTTTTTTGTCACTCATTTTTTATCAACATAATATTTTTCCTAATTTTTTTAATTATTGCTGGACTCTAGACTGTATATAGTTTATATAACCCGCGAAAATTTTTGACATATTTGATTGCGATCTTGATAAAGATAGGGCGCTCCTTCGTCTCAAAATCTAAATAGAACAATCTTTATTATTTGTAGCGGTTTTTTCGGGTAGTTATTTGCCAGCGTTCATCCTGAGCCAGGATCGAACTCTCCATGAGATTCATAGTTGCATTACTTATAGCTTCCTTGTTCGTAGACAAAGCCGGTTCGGAATTGTCTTTCATTCCAAG